>NW_006408528.1:9833141-9841640 GCF_000296735.1 Chrysochloris asiatica | reverse complement strand
TATATTAAGGAGCTCTGGTAGTGTAGTGGTTATGAATCGGGCTGCGAACCGCAAAGTCAGCAGTTCGAAACTACCAGCTGTTCCGCGGGAGAACGATGAGGCTTTCTGTTCCCGTAAAGATTTACAGCCTCGGAAACCCTGTACAGGGTCGCTATGAGTAGGAACCTACTCCACGGCACATAACAACAACCTATATATGTTAAGTGTTGTTGAGTCATTTAGACTCATATCGACCCAGTATAGGATTTCCGAGGAGTGGTTGGTGAGTTTGAACTGCCAAAGTTGTGGTTCAAATCGACCTTGCATTGGAGTACTTATCCTACAGTGCCACACCAGGAGTCCATATATATATTTGTTGTTGTTGTTGTTGTTGTTGTTAAGTGCTGTCAAATTGGTTCCTACCCATAACAACCCTGTATAGGGTTTCCGAGGAGTGTCTGGTGAGCTTGAACTGTCGATTTTGTGGCTCAAACGGATCTTGCAGTCCAGCAGTCTTGCATTAACCCCCAGTGCCACACTCTCTATATATGGTGGTGGTGGTGGTGGTGGCCTGCGGTGGAGTCGGTTCCGAATAATAGCGACCCTATATAAGGTTTCCAAGGTTGTAAATATATTTATGGGAGCAGAAAGCCTCGTCTTTCTCCCTCGCAACGAGGGAACTTTTGAACTACTGACTTTGAAGTTAGCAGCCTGACTTATAACAACTATGCTACCAGAGCTCCTTTACATATATGTATGTGTGTGTGTGTATAAAATGAAGTCCTAGTATGGTGCTGTAGAAGAATGCACTGGACTGCAAGGTAAGTGGTTCAAACCCACCAGTCGTTCCTCGGTAACCCTATATGGGGTCGCTATGAATCGGAACCGATTTGACAGCACTTAACAACAACAACAACAACAACAACAACAACAACAACAACATGCTTAATATAAAAAATAGGAGTCCCTCCACGCTCCCGCCCCAAGAACCGAGTTCATCATGTGGGGTTGATATTGAGAATGCACAGCTTAAAGAAAAGATGGACATTATCATGCTCTACAGGATTGTTCAGGCATTTCAAGTTCCCCAAAGCACATCCTCTCCCTTTAAGTACTCTAGGTTCTGGCTCTTATTTTGTTTCTGTGATAACTGCCTTAGAAATGTACAGGGAAGACAGAACCTAAAAATATCCTCTCTAAATTGCTCCAAATCTAAGAGTTATTAAGCTATCCACTTATTTTTTAGGAGAAATGAATACCTGTAGTTGAAACAAGGAAATATAAAATGTGGTTCTCTCTTGACTAACTGGAAAGAAAGCACAGGTTATAGGATAGAAGCCTGCTGTTAGCACAGATAACGTGTTCAGACTAAAAAAATAGTCCCTGACCAGCATGCACAGTCTACCTCCACCTGAGCTCCCTTATCTGATGCCTTCACATAGGGAACCAGCTGCATAAACTCAAACATTAACTTCTGACAGGATTCCAGTTGTCTTTGAGTTAATTACAACTCATGGCAACTCCATGTGTATCAGCATAGAACTGTGCTCTGTAGCAACTTAAATGGCTGATGTTTTGGAAGTAGATTTTCAGGCCTTTCTTCTAAGGTGCTTTTGGGTTCTTGACAGGATAAAATGATGTAAGTGTAGGAATTGATATATTTTAAATACTGTGAAAGAATTTGAGATGTGCCCTGTGAAGATACAAACTCCTCTCTCTTCTTGTTGACTATTCAGGGTTTGGCTTTGTGAAAGCCAAGCTCTCAATTTCACATCCCTTCTCTTTACTTGGGATGTGGTATACAGCTGGCAAGGGTCCCATGCTGCAGTGTGGGAGCATCCGGAGAGAGAGCATTTCCGAAGTGAACTCAGGACGACTCATCATGTAGAACACATATCTCCTGGGACATTTCACTCAGTTTTCACTGCATTTTTTTTTTCTTCATCTGGGCCTTCCATGTCAACTATAAAACTTTAGTTCACATTAAAACATTCTATCATACTTCACTACCAATAACTAATAGTTACTTTGAAAAGTGCATTTTCATAAAGCCAAACACAAAGTTTATTTTTTCCAATTTACCAGAGATTAAAAAGCTCTTCTTTTTCAAAAAACTTAGGCCTGGGATTTCTGCCAAGTGTCTGATTTTCTATTGTTACCACATTTTGACCTTAAGTGGAAATAGTCATCTATGTTACAAATACTATTGCATCATATAAACTAGGAAAATTTTGCATGATGGAATAGAGAATACTAGCAGTTTATGAATTTTTTTTTTGTTGTTGCCCTGAAGTATTCTACAAATGAATTAATGAACTCCCTATGAGTTTTAATGGAAAATATGTAAATTTTCTTGTGATGAAAGATTTTAATTTATATAGATTCCAAAATGCCAATTTTTTCAGCTTACTTAAGCTCTCTGGCTTGTAGTTACAGAACAATTGAAGACTATAACTAAATGGTTATTACCTCAATTTGAGATTTATGCATCTTTAATTTATATTCATGACAAAGAGAATCATCTTTTCATTTTTCTTTCAGTATTAAAAATACTTAGAAACTTTCACATTGTTCCTGGGAATGTGAGTCTCATCCTATTCTGCCACTATGGTTGCTTTTTATATCTCCTTTTTTACTTAAAGAGAGAAATGTGCATTCATTCTTTGAAATTAAGGCAATGTACAAAAATCTGAATATAAACAACACAGGAACACATCACAGTGTATGATATGATATATAAGAGAAATAAATTTCTGTAGGGCAGAAAAATAAGGGTAGATGAATAAAACATCTATTTTTCCATATCTTCTAGGTACGTATAAAGAGAAACTTTTCTGTTCCCTCAATTCAACATTGCATACATCCTACTAAAAGAATCTGTCAGTCTAACTATGTCCCTGTGGTGGGTTTGGTTAGATGGAAAGAGAACTGTTTTTTTCAAAGGCACTTAGAGAAGAAGAAAGAACATCTTCCCTTTGTAATTCACTTGTGTCCTCACAAAACTGGTCATATGTCCACTGCTATACCTGCCGACCCAGTCTGGGTGGTTTCTTTGTTTGTTTGTTTGCTTATAAGGTGTGAACACACTAACTTTATTCTATAAGCAATGGGAATTCCAAGTAGGTTTTTAAAATAGCAATTTTTTTTTCTTTTAAAATTTTACAAATATGTGCATTATGGAAAACTAGAAAGCAAAGAACAAAAAGAAACCAAGAACACAAAAGGTATCCAAAATCATTTTGACGATTTGATAACAAGTTTGACATCCTATGTGTGTATGAACTTAACTGAGCATACAGTTTTAGGTGGTTGAGGCCACACAGTAGAGATTCGTATGTTTTTTCATACATCATGAATATTTACCAGTTCAAAGTCCCAAATGTGTGAGTCTTTTGAGAACCAAGAATACATGACACTGACTCAATCAGGAAGAAAATAAAACTCTTGGTTTTCTTTAGGGAGAAAAATTTCATTTAAAAATATTTCATAATAGGCCTCTAGATAAAGATATTGACAAGAGTAACAATGAAAATACTGCATTCCCTCAATGCTCAGTTTTAAATGAAACATAAAGCAAGAATACAGTAAATATAGTGCTTCTAAGAGAACTATCAGATCTACAACTATGAAAATATTACCAAGATGTTTCCATTGAATTTAACAATATATTTCTCTATTACAGCCAAGAGATGCACACACACACATCAAAGGTTATCATCAAAATGTAAATATGGACACGTCTGCATACATCCCTCCCCTTGCACTTCCTTCTGCCCCTCTTCTGCCAACTTAACCAATCTTGATGTATACTGCTCAGAGGAGCTTTAGTAATTCCTTCTCCGAGATACTTTTCTATCATAGCAAAAAAGATATTTGCAAATGGATTAACTCACTAGCACTACTTTTATAATACTTACACTTCAAAACACTGAAAAATCTAAGATGACAAAAATAATAAACGTTGTCTACAATAAACTCAGATACTTTATTAGAAATACCCACATAGACTTAAGATTTCAATTTAAGCTGGTTTCTTGATATGGAGATACTAGCCAAGAGCTCTTCCGTTTATCTTTCCCTTTTTCTTCTACCATTTCAATGACTACATAATTAGTTCTATCATCCAAGAGGAGGGTTAACCCCTGTCTGGGTCTTGAAGGACTCCACCCTCATTGTCTTCTGAACTCCCTATATCACTCTGAATCTGGGATGGCTGATATGCTGAAATTATTGTGTAAAAAGAGTCTCTTTGGTTTTGTGTGTTTAGGAGTTCAGCTAATGGAGTCCTGGTATGATGCTGTAGGATAAGCACTCGACCACAAGGTCGGTTTGATTCACAAGGTCAGGGTTCAAGCCCACTAGCTGCTCCTTGGACTCCCTATACAGGGTCGCTATGTGTTGGAACTGACTCAACGACACTAAACAACAAGAGTTCAACTGAGGAGATGACTAAGCAATTCTGAGAGGCAGATTTCTGGAATAAAGGTAATCTCCCTTACAAGACACAAAGAACTGGCTAGACACACTTTCCATAGTTCGGAGGAAAGAGCCAGATTTAGAAGTGTCCAAGGTTTAAAAAATACTTTCCAAGAAGAAATCTATACATTCAAGAACAATTATGAACCCTTTCCTAAAAGCTCTTGAATAAAATAAGATAATATTTTGTGATGTCCCCATTTTTAGTTTCTTTAAATAGTTACCAAAATTGAAATAAGAACTAGAATCCCATGCTTCTGTCACGCCAGGAAATCAGGAGGTGAGGGAAAAAAAGATCCAAATGCTTAAGATTGCAGACTTCTGAAACCCTTGATTCCACTTTGGTGTGTAGTGAGCTTCCCACCATCTTAATTTAAACAGTATCTTTGAAAGTTATTTTGGAAGAAAACAAATAAGAATTTGAGTTAAATACATTTCAGTTCATATGAAAGGGCTTCAAATAGTTCATGAAAAAATTCAATTATCTTTATTTCCATTAACTTTTTGAAGCCTCCTTGTATAGGGGATGCTCATTAAATACTGCTAAGTATTTTGTATAATACCTACTTACAAAAAGCAATGCAATTCTACTTAAGAATCTTGACTAGGTGCATATAACATGTTATAAAATGTTATGCTCAGACCATAAGCAATACCCTAAACATTTAAAATAATGAAAATATCCAAAATATCTTTTATAATTCAGTAATGAAGACTATATAAACACATGAGGACTTTCTTCCAAATTGTTCACTATGTTTAAAGCTAATTATGAAACAGTAGCAGAGAAAAATGCAGAATTCTACCTTAGCAATAGACCTGTGACAAATGGCAGTAAATTCAAAACTTAATGATCAACAATTTAAAATCAGATACTACATGACCTACCTAAACTCACACAGAGTGAAGTAGAAAACCTGAACAGACTCATAACAGAAGAAGAAATTGATCAGGTCATCAAAAACTCCCAACCAAAAGAAGTTCAGGCCCAGATGGCTTCACTGGTGAGTTCTACCAAACATTCAGGGAAGAGCTGTCACCAATTATACTCAAATTATTCCAGAATCTAGAGGAGGATGGAAAACCTCCTAATACATTTTATGAAAGAAGCATAACTCCCATACCCAAACCAGGGAAGGACATAACTAAGAAAGAAAATCATAGACCAATATACATCATGAACATAGATGCAAAAATTCTCAACAATATCCTAGCCAACAGAATCTAGCAGCACATCAAAAAGATAATATATCATGATCAAGTGGGATTCATATCAGGGATGCAAGGATGGTTCAACATTAGAAAAATGATCAATGTAATCCACCATATAAATAAGAAAAAAGAAAAGATGATGATATCGATCATATCAATATCGATGATCATATTGATTGATGCAGAAAAGGCATTTGACAAAATCCAACATCCATTCCTGATAAATACACTCAACAAAGTAGGACTTGAAGGGAAATTCCTCAACATAATCAAGAGCATATATATAAAACCAACAGCCTACATCACTCTCAATGGATAGAAATTGAAAGCCTTCCCTTTGTGAATAGGAACCAGACAAGTATGCCCTTTGTCTCTACTCCTATTCAATATTGTGCTGGAAGTCTTAGCAAGGGATATAAGGCAAGACAGGGAAATTAAAGGCATTCAAGTTGACAAAGAGAAAATAAAACTCTCTCTATTTGCAGATGATATGATCCTATATGTAGAATACCCCAAAGACTCAGTAAAAAAAAGCTACTAGACCTCATTGGAAGATTCAGCAAAGTGGCAGGATATAAAAGCAACACACAAACATCAGTTGGATTCATCTATACCAAAAATGACAGTGCTGAAAGGGGGCATTAGGAAAGCAATACCATTTACAACAGCCACCCAAAGGATAAAATATCTAAGAATAAATGTAACCAGAGAAACAAAGGACCCAAACAAAGAAAACTACAAAACACTACTACAAAAAAACAAAAGAGACCTACAAAAATGGAAGAATGTACCCTGTTCTTGGATAGGAAGACTTAACATTGTGAAAATGTCAATACTGCCCAAAGCAATTTACACATATAATGCAATCCCAATCCAGATTCCTATGCTATTCTTTAAAGAGATGGAAAAAAGTATTACAAACTTTATATGGAAAAGAAAGAGACCCAGGATAAGCAAAGCACTGCTTAAGAAGAAGAATAAGGTTGGAAACCTCTCACTCCCCGACTTGAAAATTTATTACACAGCTACAGTGGTCAAAACAGCTTGATATTGGTACAATGAAAGATACATTGATCAATGGAACAGAATTGAGAATCCATAAATTAACCCATCCACGTACAGCCAACTGATTTTTGACAATGTACCTAAATATATTGCATGGGGAGGTGATAGTCTCTTCAACAGATGGTGCTGGCAGAACTGGAAAGCAATATGCAAAAGATTGAAACAAGAGCTTCATCTCACGCCTTATACAAAAACCAACTCAACATGGATCAAAGACCTAAATGTGAATCCCAGAATTATGAAGGCCATCAATGAAAACATAGGAACAAATGTGAGGGCACTAATTAAGTGAATACACAGATTACCAAACATTTTGAAAACTAGACAAACAAAAGTAGACAAAACAGATGATTGGGACATACTAAAAATTTTAAACTTACGTGCTTCCAAAGACTTCACCAGAAGAGTAAAAAGGGAGCCCACAGAATGGGAAAAAATATTTTGCAATAACACATCAGACAAGGGACTCATTTCTAAAATATATAGGAAACTGAACACCTTTACAAGAAAAAGACAAATAACCCAATTTAAAAAATGGGCACAGGATATGAACAGACACTTCACCAAGGAGGAGATCTTGGCAGCCAACAAACATATGAAGAAATGTTCATGATCACTAGCCATTGTTGTTGTTGTTAAGTGCTGTCAAGTCAGATCTGACCCTAGCGACCCTATACAGGGTGAGAGATGCAAATCAAAACCACAATGATACATCATCTCACACCAGCAATAACAGCAAAGATAAAAAAAGTAGAGGATCATAAATGCTGGTGAGGGTATGGAGAGACTGGGACATGCCTGCATTGCTGGTGGGATTGCAAAATGATCCAACCTCTCTGGAAAGCAATATGACGCTTCCTCAGAAGGTTGGAAATAGAAATACCTTATGATCCAGCAGTTCATCTACTTGGTATTTACCCACAAGAAATACAAGCCATAACACGAGTAGATATATGCACACCAATGTGTATATATAGCAGCACTATTTACAATAGCAAAAAGTTGGAGACAGCCTCAGTGCCCATCAATGGAAGAATGGATAAACAAACTGTGGTTACATAAACACAATGGAATATTATGCTACCTTGAAGAATAACAAGGAAGCTGCAAGCCACCGCATAACATGGATGAACCTTGAGAACATTAATGTGAGTAAAATTAGTGAGTCACAAAAGGAGAAATACTGCATAGGACCACTACTGTAAAAGACTAAGAAAAAGAACCCATACTAAAGTGGGGGGGAGGGGATTCATTGCTGGTTACCAGGACATTGGGGTTGGGGTGAGGGGAGGGAGGGGAAGGTTGATCACAGTGTAGGGAATAGACACAGGATAGTTTGGGTGCTAGGGAGGGAGACAATACACAAGGAGGGGGAAAGAAATGGAAGAACAAACCAGACTGGAAAACAATTAGGCAGCTTTGCATGGGCTAAGCAGGACAGAGATAAATAATAACGTATGCACAACCTTGGAACAACAGGGCTCTGGGATACAGAGATTGAGACACAGTTGGAAGGGGGAAAAGGGGGGAAATAATGTTAAGCTGCTTGGCTGTCTTTTGAACCTTGGTTTCCCTGGCATACCATTATACAATAGACAATTGAGGGGGAGATAAGGGAATAGCAAGAAATATCATCATAGAAAGCTTATAAGTCCGTCTTCTGCCTATAACTGATTTGTTGTTGTTGTTGTCAGGTGCCATCGAGTCAGAACCGACTCATAGCGACCCCATGCACAGCAGAACGAAACAATGTCCGATCCTGGGCCA
>NW_006408528.1:9813764-9831671 GCF_000296735.1 Chrysochloris asiatica | reverse complement strand
CACAGAGGAAGGTAGAATCTCCACTGAGTAGTATCCAATCTGTCTGGGCGGGCCTGATGAAAGGAGATGCGGATAGGTCTCTTGTGATACAATAGTGAACAATTGATCATTGTTATCAGAACTGACTGTGAGGGTTGGAAATGTAAAGGTAGACGTTATGTAGCAAAAGGAGGGGAGTGATTGACTTTGCAGTCTAGAAGCCAAGATCCCAGGTATCATCAAGTGAGAAGAGCGGAGAGTGGGACCCTACCAAGAGACGCAGAGACTCCAGAGATGGAGGCAGAAATGATGACTTGGAGAGATGGAGTGGCTGAGGACTTTAGACCCAAAGAGGGAGAGGGGCTGTGTGCTGATGAATGGGGGCAGGCTTGCAGGGTATACCCTTTGGTTGGTTGATGATGCATGGAGGGGATTGTAACCATGGCAATGAAATGATACATAATAGGTCAAATGTAAAGCTAATGTTCTCCCATGTAAACAATCACATAATTCACAATAAAGCATTTTAAAAAAAAATCAGATACTAAATGATTAACATTTTAAAGAAAGCACTTGAAAACGAACTAATCCCCCAAATAAATATGGCTGGATGAACTGCAACAGCTTAAAATACAAAGAATGTAGCAATTGCAACCTGCTTGTTTGGAAATTAGAGATTATAACAATGCCTTCAGAATGTAGCTTGATTTTACCTTTTGGGCAGAAACTGACTGTGGAGGAGAGCTGGTTGGGAAACATTTTGGATGTAAGTACTATAGATTTAAAAATTTTTTTTCTTTTTAGCTGAAAATTCAGAAATTTATTTTGAACCCCCAAAATGATTTATAACCTTAAGATTTAACATCAGTGACATCTAGTGGTCATACTGATTCCATTCTGTATTTCTTCCTCTACGCCCTTCAAAGAAAGCGTGTTATCAGAGTTAAATATTTAAAGTTGAATTTCTACTAATATCCACATTGAAATGGTCTGCCTGGGTCTCCAAGTCACTTTAAATACATGTGCTGATGGATCAATACTGAAATGTTTAAGAGCATTCCGTTGATTTGTATGAAAGTCACCAAGCAGTAAGGCAAAAAGAGAATAATTGGGCTCTGATATTTAAAAGGACACATTTGACAGGCCAAAGGGCTCAGTGATGGATGGAACACTCACAGGTATTCCATTTGCTTTCCATTTGCTAATTCCATTAGCACTTCCCCGCCCCCATTGTCTCATCCACCCAGAAGGTTGCCAACAGACGAATCTTTCCCAATAGCAACTTTCATCAGTCCTTTAGCTGCTCCCAATTGTCCAGACTGCAAAGCCGTTTGAACTGCAAGGTTGGCGGTTCAAGCTCACCAGCTGCTCCATGGAAACCCACAGGGTCGCTATGGGTCGGACCCGACTCGATGGCACATAACAACAACAACAATTGCTCACCACACTGAATCCATACATACCTTTCTGGATTTTAAATCACTCATAAGAATAGTCCACGTTACTTTTTGCTCACCGTTTATCAATTTATTCCTCTATTCAAACCAAGCCAGTTTCCTCTCTGTCCTCTGAACACATTGTATTCATTTTCCTCCTTTAGCCTTTCTGTCTGGATTATCCACTCTGCCTTTTCTGCTGCCTATTGTTTAAGGCTAATTTTAAACTCCATGTGTTTAATGAAACCATTTCTTTTTTTATTCCTCAAGTCCACGTTGATCTCTCACTTCTCTAAATTACCATTTAATTCATAATTAGTATCACACTGTGAAGCATTAAATTCTGTTCCTACTATTTCATGCTTCTTGGTGCTATCTCATCTGGTAGAGTTTAAACTACAATCTACAAACATGTTGATGCCTTATGTGTCTTTTTGCAATTTTCTTAGGTTTTTTTTTTTTTTTTTTTAATGGTATAAAAATATGGATTGGCACAGTGGCAGCATCAGTGGGCTTAAGTGTAACAATAATTGTGAGGGTTGTGCAGGACCCAGCAGTGTTGTGTTCTCTTGTAATAGGTTCACTATGAATCAGAAATGACTCCACAACACCTAAAAACAACAATAAAATGTGTAAAAATATCCTCTAAATCACTTCTTAATCTTTCCTTGTTTTAGTGGAAAAGCTCTATCATCTCTTCTCCTATTGGCTGATGGATTATAGCTTTTGATAATCACCAGTAGAATGTGAAACTGAGATTCAAGTCAATAAAATCAGTCCTAGCTTAATTTAAATTGCTGTGAACACTTATTCTTAAAAGACTTTCAAGGCAACATAAGCATACAATAAACCCTTTCACAAACATTAGACCCTTTGTAACAGAGCAGAAAGACATAGAATAGTGTGAAACTCTTTCTTAGTTTTGAAAAGTTCTAGTTCATTTCTTCTGGGAGAGTCATCCTTGCCAAAAATGTTACCCTATAGTTCCAACTCAAATTCTTCACTTTCGATCAACATTTTGATGCTTTTTAAATACCATGGCTTGTTATCATATAGATTATTTAAGAATATGAATTGTCAAATTAAAATTCCTTTTTTCTATTATCTTTTAAATAAGAAGAACTCCTCTACCAGAATTTAGATAATCATATTTAAGATTCTATTACAGCTCCACTAAAGCCCTGGCCGGGTTAATACCATATTGGTTCAGATTCAACCAAAGGATTGAATTCTCTCCTGGGCACCACGTTTTGAAAGAGACAGACAAATTGGAGCGAGTTCAGAGGGGAAGAACAAAAATGATCAAAGGTTTGGAAAATCAGCCCTGTGAGGAAAGGTTAAGAGAATCAGGCCTGCTCTGCCTAGTGAAGAGAGGACTGAAAAGAACCCTAATAACTCTCCAAAATACATAAAAGGATGTTTTCAGGAGGAAAGGGACCAATTATCCTCATTAGTCAACAAGAGCAGGACCAGGAGTAATGGGACTTAAGCTGCAGCAAAGGAAGAAAAAAAAATGAAATATTATGAAAACCTTCATTTCAAGGCTGGGCCTAATGCTTTTTCTGAGTTAGGGATAAAACAATCAGTCCTGCTGTGATAGTAGAGGGAATATTTGAAAATTACCAGAGAAAACCTTGAGGACTTGATCATTCTAAGGAAAAAAACAAACAAAGATGATATTTTGATGTTATTTTTGGACTATGCATAATGTCCCCAACACCAGCCCAAGAAGTAGCTATTTTCACCAAAAGCCATAGGAAGGCATAGAGATGCACAGATACACAGATCACAAAAGAAACAAAGGTAACTAATTATCTATTCTTATGCTGCTGTAGCTCAATCTTTCACAGAATTAACACATGAAACATGTGTTTTAAAAATGAATAATATACCATCAATGCCCTTGGAGTCCTGGTGTGGCACTGGGAAGAAAGCACTGAACCGTAAGGTTGGTTTGAATCTCAAGGTCGGCAGTTCAAACTCACCAACCACTCCTTGGAAACCCTATACAGGATCGCTATGGGTTGGAACCCACTCCATGGCACTTAACAACAACAACAGTGTCCTTACAGAGCCCTGGTGGCACTGCAGGTTAAGCATTGGGCTGCTAACAAATAGGTCATTGGTTCAAAACCATCAGCTGTTGTGCTGGAGAGCTATGAGGCTATTTGCTCCCATAAAGGTTTACCTGTGTAGGATCTCTATGAGTCAAAATTGACTCAAATACACTGAGTGAGTGAGTGAGTGAGTGAGTGAGTGAGTGATCAATGCCCCTTGTTTCTGGGTTAAATGTATTAATCATGTTAAAAGATGGTAGAACTGATAGATCTTTTAAGTACAAATAGGTCAAGCTTGAAAGCAATGATGATTAAAAGGAGACATGATAAATCTGAAAAAAATCATTATTTGTTTGTATGTGATATATGTTGTTGCCACTGAGTCAGTTTTGACCCATAGAGACCCTGTATAGGGGTTTCCAAGGAGTGGCTGGCGAGCTTGAATCACCAATCTGTGGTTCCAACCCACTTTGCAGTCCAGCCCATTAACCCACACAGTGCCACACCAGGACTCCATGTGTGATATATATAAGTTTTAAATTTTAAAGGAACAGTGGTCCTTTTTAACTCCATGATTTAGCACAGCACCGTGAAGGTAGAATAAGATCATACTGGAATCTTGCTATCAGCTCTCTCCTAATTGATCATCTTTTTCAGATTTTAACTCAATGACAATAACAACAAAACTTAAAAGCAGCACACGAGGTCTTGGTTTTATCCTATGATCATCAGAACTGGCAATATGAAAACACTAGCTTTTAAGACCCCGGTTGTTATTCACCAAAGTAGGCTGTAGAACACTGTCTTGGTGGACTCCCTTATACCAATTGACCAGAGTGTCCCTGACACCATAGTACCATGCCCATAGGCCCAGTGACTCGTTTTCTCAAGGTGTTTGGTGACATATAAGAAGTTTTCATAACTTTTCTCCCTGTATGTTCAATGAGCAAAAGGTTAACACAAATACAAAGGTTGTACAAATATCTTCTATCAAACCTATATATTGTTGTTGTTGTTAAGTGCCGTCAAGTTAGTTCTGACACATCGCAACCCAATATGAGGTTTCAGAGCAGCTGCTGTAAGTTTAAACTGCTGACCTTTCAGTTCAAACTGACCTTGTGGTCCAGTGCTTATCCTACGGTGCCACACCAGGACTCCACCCTCGTCCCTTCCTGGATATACCCTCAGTCTCCTTCTCACACACAGTCAGCCTGTGGGGTTATCTGTGCACCTACTTGCAGATCATCATTATAGTAGAATTGTGTATATAACAGTTGTTGTTGTTGTTAAGTGCTGTCAAGGCAGTTTCAATTCATACTGACCCTGCATAGGATTTCTGAGGAGCGGCTGGTGAGCTTGAACCACCAACTTTGCGGTCAAATCAACTTTGCAGTCCAACCAAGACTACATATATAACAGTATATAATAATAATTATTACTGCATGCTACTTACTCATTGTTTCCCTAACTTCCTACTTTGCTGAGAGGCTAAGGGATATACAGCATGAATGTCTGGCTACCTCAGTATAACTTTGATTCTAAACCTCCATTTCTCTATTCCTTGCTTCTCCCAAGACATACTTATTGATTGCCTGCTATTTACTAGGCACAAAACTAGTGCTTTCATCTAGTTTTACTTAATCAATCATTTATTCAACAGACATTTATTGAATGCCTTCTATATACTAGCACTAAGCTAGACACTTTGGCTATTGTAAAAACAAACAAACAAACTTCTTTTGTATATTCTTGTGGAACATGCAATCTAGAATGCAAAATATACATATAAACTGTATGATGAGTGTTGAGATTGGGAAGTATAGGGTGTATATGGGACCACAAAACAGGGAGAACTTCAGTTACTATAGAGAGCACTGTCTTCCGAGATAAAAAATATAAATAGAAGTTAGCAGGTAAATGGAGGGTGGTGGTGGATGAAAAGTGGCAAGTATGAGAGATCAAGGTATTTATGAATTTGTGTTTTATAAAATTACCTTCTTAAAAAAACAGATAAGGTTCTCACCTTGGTGTGTCATTATAGGATAAGCACTGGATTCCTGGTGCAGCACTGTAGGAACAGCACAGGACTGCAAACCACAAGGTCGGCAGTTCAAACCCACCAGCTGCTCCTCTGAAACCCTATACAGGGACACTATGAGTTAGAACTGATTCAATGGCACTTAACAACAATAACAGCATGTGTCTATCCTGGTGTGGCACTGTGTTGAGAAAACCAAAAGGAAAGAACACGTTTAACATGAGCTGGACTGCAAGGTTGGTTTGAACTGCAAGAGGGCAGTTTAAACCCACTAGCTGCTTTTTGGAAACCCTATACAGGGTTTATATGCATCAGAACCAACTCAACAGCACTTAATAACAACAACAAAGTAACCACAAGGTGTACACAGTTCAAACCTATCAGTTTTTCTTGAAACCCTATACAGGTTCACTGAGTTGGAACTGACTCGGTGGCACATGCTAACAGCAAAACAGAAATACAATGAGTGGAAAATAGACACATTTGTTGTTGTTAAGTGTCATTGAGTCAATTCTGACTCATAGTGACCCTGTATAGGGTTTCCAAGGAGCAGTTGGTAAACTTAAAATGCCTATCTTGTAATTCAAACCAACCTTGCAATCCAATGACTTAACCCACAGTGCCACCTCAAGACTCAATGGATAGACACATAGAAAGATAGATATTGATTGATTTTAAGGAATTCTCATTGTGGGGCTAAAATAGTCCACAATCTGTAGGTCAGGTGGACAGGCTGGAAACTCCTGATATCTGGTATCCCCAAATAGGTTAGGCAACAGGCTGATGATTCTCAGGGACTGCTTCCATGTAACGTTTCCTTACCATTAGTAAGAGTCACACCATAGACTCTTACTGACTTCAAAAGAGAAACATCTACCTCTGTAGAAAACAACTCATATTTACATGCGTTCACCCTACAAGTGATATCTGTCTTTTAAAAAACTATTTATTATTACATTTATAAAACAACATAAAAGGTGATGATCTACATGGACCTCACCAAAAAGAATGCACAGGAATCACATTGACTATATCTGTGAGAAGAGACAGTAGAAAAGCACAATTTTATTAGCCAAAAAAGGGCCAGGAACAGATAACAAATTGCTCATATTCAAATTCAGGCTAAAGCTAAAGAAAATTAAAACAAGTCCATGAGAGCCAAAATATGACCTTGAACTTTTGTTGTTGTTGTTGTCAAGCACTGTCACTACTTGTCGGTTACTACTTGTAGACCTTGAACATATCCCAACTAAAATTAGAGAACATCTCAAGAACTGATTTGATGCATTAGACATTAATGACTTGAGAATTGAAGAGCTGTGAGGTGACATCAAGAACATCATATAGAAAGGAAGCAAAGGATCATTAAAAAGACAGAAAAGAAACAAAAGACCAAATGGATGTCTGGAGAGATTCTGACACTTGCTCTCCAGCACAGAGATGCTTAAGCAAATGGAAGAAATGAGGAAGTAAAAGTGGTGAACAGAAAATTTCAAGGGTAGCTCGAAAAGACAAAGTCAAGTATTTTAATGAAATGTGGAGAAAACCAAAAGGGAAGAACATTTTTAACATTTCTGAAGCTGAGGGAACTGAAAAAAAAAAAAAAAAAAAATCAAGCCTCGATTGCAATATTGAAGGACTCCCTGGGCAAATATTGATGGATGTGAAAAATGTCAAACGAAGGTAGAAGGCATACACAGAGTTACTGTACCAAAAAGAAATGGTCAATGTTCAACCACTTCAAGAGGTAGCATATGATTAAGAACTGATGGTAGTGGAGGAAGAAATGCAAGCTGCACTGAAGTTATTGGCAAAAAACAAGGCTCCAGTAATTGACTTAATATAAATGGAAATCTTTCAAACAAATGGACGCAGTACTGGAGGTGATCACTCATCTAGCCAAGAAAATTGGAATACAGCTGGCCAATACCTGGCCAACCGATTGGAAGAGGTAAATATTTTTACCCATTCCAAAGGGAAGTGGCCTAACAGAATGCAGAAATCATCAAACAATATCATTAATATCACATGCAAGTAAAATTTTGTTGAAAATAATTTAAAAATGGCTGCAATAGAACATTGATATGGAACTGCTAGGAACTCAGGCCAGATTCAGAAGAAGATGTGGAACTAGGGATATCATTGTTGACACCAGATGGATCTTGACTGGAAGTAAAGAATACCAGAGAGAGTTTGCTTGTGCTTTATTGACTGTGTATAGAACTGGGTGGATCAGATCAAGCTATAGATAATACTACAAAAAAATGGATATTGTAGAACACTTAATTGTGCTCATGAGAAGCCTGTACATAGACCAAGAGGCAGTCGTTCAAACAAAACAAGGGGAAACTGAATAGTTTAAGATCAAGAAAGGTGTGCACCAGGAATGTATTCTTTCACAAAACTTATTCAATCTGTATGCTGAACAAATAATCCGAGGAGCTGAATTATATGAAGAAGAGACTGGCATCAGCATTGAAGGGAAACTCATTAACAACTTGTAGATGATGCAAGTTTGCTTGTTGAAAGTTGTATCATCAGTAAGTATTCATATCAGACAATCCCTACAGCCTTCAGTAGGTATTGCACTTCAATGTATAGAAAACAAAAATGCTCACAACTGTACCAATAAGTAACATCATGATAAGTAGAGAAAAGATTTAAGTTGTCAATGACTTCAATTTTCTTGTTTCTACATTCAAAATTCATGGAAGCAACAGTCAAGAAATCAAACGGCATATAGCATTAAGCAAATCTGCTGTACAAGACCTTTAAAGTGTTCAAGAACAAAGATATTTTGAGGACTAAGGTGCGCCTGACCCAAGCCATCATATTTTCAATTGCCTCATATGCATGTGAAAGTTGCACAATGATTAAATAAGACCGTAGTAAAAATGATGGATTTAAGCTGTAGTGTTGGAGAAGAATATTAAAAGTACCGTGGAGTACCAGAAGAACAAACAAATCTCTGTTGGAAGAAGTACAGCCAGAATGCCTCCTAGTAACCAGCTTGATGAGACTTTGTCTCTCATACTTCGGGCATATAAACAGGAATGACCAGTCTCTGTAATGCCAGAAGAATGAACAAATCTGTTTCTGAAGAAGTGCATCCAGAATGTTCCTTAGAAGCAAGGGTGGCAAGACTTTGACTCACTTAATTAGGACATGTTATGAGGAGGGACCAATCCCAGGAGAAGGATATCTTGCTTGGTAAAGTGGAGATTCAGCAAAAAAGACGAAGACCCCATCGAAGCAGCAGCAATGGACTCAAGCATAGCAGTAGCTGTGAGAATGGTGCAGGACTGGGCAATGTTTTGTTTAGTTGTGCATATGGTTGCTGAGTGGGAGCTGACTCAAATGGAACCTAACAACAACGAAAGTAGAATGATTAGAATAATGGATTCATCACTTAACATCATTATCAACAATTATCAACGTATGTCAAAACTTATTCCACCTACCTACCCTACTCACACTCTCCACTTCATATTTGTTTTTAAGTAAATTATGACTTCAAAAAAATGTTTATTGTATTTTCAGTGAAAACCTTGCAGGTTAAATAGATTTGCAGTCATTTACACAGCAAAGTGTTCAGTGACATTGGTTGCAGTTTTTCACAATGTGTCAATATTCTCATGATTTCCCTTCTGGTGGCTCTATTTCTAGTAATCTAGATTCCCTGTCCTTCTTATCTTCTCATCTTTGCTTTAGAGTAAATGTTGACATAAATAATGACCTTTTAAAAGAGTTGATTATTCTTCATAATATGTATTATAAATTTTGATTGTTCATTAGCAACTGAAAGATAGAGTCTGAGAATACCTCTTAGGCCTGAAAAGGAGGGAATTGGAAAGAGATGTATGCATCAAGAAATAACTGTTGCTGTTGCTAACTGCCATCAAATTGGTTCTGACTCACAGTGACCCTGTATAGGATTTCCAGGGAACAACTGGTGGGTTTGAACTGCTGACCTTCAGGTTAGAAGTCCATTGCTTACCCTATAGTACCACACCAGGAATCCATCAAGAAGGAATGTTGTTGTTAAGTGCCATCGAGTCGGTTCCAACCCATAGCAACCCTATATAGGGTTTCCGAGGAGCAGCTGGTGAGCTTGAACCGCCAACGTTGCAGTTCAAAAGAATTTGCAGTCTGACACATTAACACACAGCGCCACACAAGAAGGAATAGATACCCCCAAATGGTGGAACCTGAAACTCAGGGATTAAAATCACCACTGAGAAAGTTTACAGGGCTGGGATGGGTAAGAACCTTTAGATGTAAAAAAAATATATATATTTAGTACTTACTACTTTATGCTGACTACAATATGTCTCAACTTCCCTCAAACTCTAGTATGAATCTCCTTCAAATCTTGGGTTAACGATGTTTGGAAAATGAAGAAGGCTAATGATCATTATAATAGTTAGGGTTCTATGTTAATTTGAGTAGGTCAGGATTCCCAATGGGTTGGCAGTTGAGATGTGTTTACCCCCATGGTGATGAAACCTAATACTAGCATAGTTAACTCTATGGTGAGTGGCTATGAGCAGCCAATCAAAGGGATGCTTCCTTGAGGATGTGGTCTGCTCCCAATGTTATGGACATATGGGAAAGGCTTTCTCTTCTGCTGGGGACCTGGGATAATGTTGTTGTTGTTAAATACTGTTGATTCGGTTCCGTCTCATAGTGACCCTGTATAGGATTTCTGAGGAGTGCCTGGTGAATTTGAACCACCAACCTTGCAGTTCAAACTGACCCTGTGGTCCAGAGAATTGTCCCAACGAGCCACATCAGAACTCCTTTCTCTGTATATGTACATATATATGTTTCACTGGTTTTGCTTCTCTACAAAAAAAAAGCAACAACAACAAAAAAAACTGCCTAAGATCAAGAACTTACCTGAGTCTAGGACATTTTACAAGTCTAGGTCTGTAGGTATAGCAGAAATTAGATAAAAATTTGAGCCACTTAATTTACATATTAAATGAAAGGGATATTAAAATAGGATGAAAGACTCAGGGACATTTGGGTTAGCTGTAATATTTTTTATTTCTAGTTTGCCAATCATTGTAAAATGAATCTTCATGATAATAATAGCTTTTGAGGATTGCAAAACACTTCTACTCTAAAATGGGGTAAGAAGTATATATTAAACACATTTATCTTTGTTTCTACATATCTTATTATATGCACTGTTCTGAAGTTCTGACTACTGTTTGGGAAAAGACCATATTTTCATTCATTGGGAATAAGTCTGATTTTCAAGCACACAAAAATAATCACGCAGCGTGAGACCTTTTGATGGTCAAAGAAATGGACATTTTCATAAAGATGTATTTTGCATCATTGACATACGTGTATAGCATCTTGAGATGTCTCCTTTAAATAATATTCTTTGGATCTATGCATTTTGCTATTGCTTAATTTTTTTAGGGTCTCAATATTTTATGCATAAAGTTTGTTATTAGAGATAAGCTGGTAAGGAAAACATTTACTTGAAAGTCTCCAGGGAATCTAAAGGAACTTTATATCTCAGGAGATCAGGTTGATTGGGGAACAACTGACCAGGACATGCCACTGCATTGTGCACTGCAAAGATCTACTGTCCTACTCCCCCTGTAGGTCTTTTAGAGGCTAGCAGAAGGCATCCTGGCTTTCAGTTATGAGAAAAGTTGTAAGCAATTTTAGTACACTGGAACCACTGAAGACTGCACTAAAATCCTCAGTTGTGGGTGTTGTTACCACCAGTGAGATATGTGTGGTTGAGCTGCCTCACTTTGGTGAGGTTCAATGACTTCTCAAATGGAGTGTGTGTGGGGCAGGGGGCAGGAAGGGGGTGGCGAGGGAGTTGAATAGCTGGGAAAAATTAGAATATTCTTAGCATTATCGTCTAAGAAAGGTGCTCTGGTAACATAGTGGTTATGAGTTGGGCTGCTAACCTCAAGGTCAGCTGTTCAAAACAACCAGTGGTTCCATGGGAGAAAGATGAGGCTTTCTGCTCATGTAAAGATTTATAGCCATGGAAACCCTATACAGGGTCACTATGAGTCCGCATATAACCAACCAAATCTTTTCAGAGGAGTCCTGATGTGGTGCTGTAGGATAAAGGTCTGGATCAAAAGGTTGGCTTGAGCCACAAGGTCAGTGGTTCAGATTCATCCACCAGGTGCTCCTTGGAAACGCTATACAGGGTCACTATGAGTCAGAACTGACTTGATGGCACTTAACAATAATCTTCTAAGAGGATACTAAAGAAAGACATGACTAGACCTACATGCACTATGGGTTGTTCCTTCTTAAATAATTACATTATTTTATACTTTTTTTGTTATGAAATTAAAGTGGCACAATGGGTTAGCACTCAATTATTAACAGACTGATTGGCTCTTTAAACCCACTCAACGGCTCTGTGGGAGAAAGACCTAAGGAACTGTTCCCATAAGGATTACAGCCTAGAAAACCCTACGAGGCCGTTCCACTCTGTCATGCGAGATCACTCCGAATTAAACACAGCTCAATAGCATCTAACAATAACAGCAACACTATTTAGGTATTATAAAGAGTATTTAAATCAAAGAGGTGTGAAATACGTACTAAATAAGGTTCATTGGCTGCAAGCAATAAGCAGAAATAAACTCTGGCTAACTTAAACAAAAAAGGAAATTACTAGAAGAATATTATTCTCAAAACCAGAGAGCCTAGTCTCCAAAAAGATGTGAACTGGAGAAGCACCAGGAACATGTTGTTGTTGTTGTTATGTGCTGTTGAGTCGATTCCAACCCATAGTGACCCTGTACAGGGTTTCTGAGGCTATAAATCTTTATGGGAGCAAAAAGCCTCATCTTTCTCCCACAGAACAGCTGGTAGTTTTGAACTGCTGATCTTAAGGTTCACAGGCCGATTTGTAACCACTACACTACCAGGAACATAGGTAATAGAAACTAGTGGATAGTTCTTGATGGCACTGCTACCAGGATGAATAAACCTGACGTTTTCTGTTACTTGCTCAAGATACAGGAATAGAATTTGGGATTGGCTTAGCTGGGATTATAAGGTCATTTTCATGATTTAAATACTCTCAAGAACATATCCAATGGGTGAGATCTGGATTCCAAAAGAACAGTTATGAGATTCTGAGCAGGCAGAAGCAATAGATGTGTGCCTCTTGAAAGCATTTTCTTTTGTAAAAATATAAAATACTATATCAGTAGCACTTCAGTTATACAGTTTGCACAGTGATTCTTAGGCTTAAATTTTTAATTATGATTCATGAATATGAAGCTATTACCTACATGGCCTTTTTTTTAATCCACCAGAATTTAGTTCTGGGTTTGGATTAACATGATCCAGAATGCAGAACACCCAAACCAAAATGTCTCAAGCCAAAATGTATTATTGTTACTGTTAAGTGCTATTGAGTCTGTTCAGACTCATAGTGAACCTATATGGAATTTCTAAGGAGAGGCTGGTGGGTTTGAACCACCTACCTTTTGCTTATCAGTCCAGTGCTCATCCTATAATGCCACATCAGAACTCTGTATTAAGCTGTAGTATTATATAAATGTAATAAGCCACATGTCTACTTTGAAACTCAGAAAAAAACAAGTTTCTAGAGCTAAAACATTTTTAAATGATAAAAATATTTTGAATTACTCATGAGTTTGGGAGAGGGAACCATAATCTCTAAAGTCAACCCCTAGCAGGTAGAGAGGCAGATGTATGATTTGGGAGACTTGCAATGGCAGATTAGACTAGGATCGTAACAATGAGAATGAAGAGGAACACGTAGACTCAAGATCTACTTTGGGTGTGGGATTCATTTTCTGCTCCTCAAAAACCCTATACAGGGTTGTTATAAGTCAGAATCGACTCAACAGCACTTAACAACAAAAACAAAGTAAATAATTTAAAAAATGAGAATTCAAAATGACTCTACTACTACTATTACTAAGTGTTTGCTTTTAAAATCCTCTTCTTAGTAACCATAAATTGTTCCTATGAGTATGAAAAGCATTATCATTTCCACTCTACAAATACAAAAATGAGACCTGCATGTATTTAGTGATTTATCCAGGATGACAAATGATTCCTGTCACCTTGCTGATTCTAGACTTGCTTCCTATTGTATTAGAACTATGTGGCATCCCAATTTTCTTAACTATAGATTTTCAAAGCACTTTGAGGTACCCTGCTATCTTCAGAATCACACAACGTGTATTCATCTATCTGCCTAACAGCTCCCATTTTTCTGTTGCACATTTTCAAATGTGTGACAAATATATTTGTGTTTTGAATAAAGAAAAAGACAGCATGCCACAGAAACCAGGACCTTAAAAACAAAAACAAAAAAATCCTATTGGAAATTTTACTTCTTTTACATCTACTTATCATATTTTGAAAATTTTGATAGTAGTTAAGATGATGACAATTTTCATGAAAAATTGTTTGTTAGGGAAGAAACCAATCATAATTCCTTTTACCACATTTACTATGTGGAGACTCTGCAATTGCAAAACAACAGATGGCAGAAGCCGTGTCTGTTCCACTGAAAACATGAGGTTTCTTAGCATTTGTTTAATTAAACACGGCTGCTTCCACAGCTTCTGAACCGATGTTTTGAAGAAATAAACTCTCTTAAAAGAAAAACTTATTCATTTCATTTTATTTGCACAGTTGATGCCAAGCTTTCCAACCAACCCTCTTTCCAGAGCTATAATAATATCCAGGAGAACTCAGGAAAATATGTGAAAAATGGATTGACTACAGTGTCTAGAGTAGGGATTTGGTTCAGCTCTGGGTGCTTATTGCTTCATATTTAGCACTTGCTGGTGGCATTTATAGTTCTCTTGATTTCTAGCCATTGGAACATACACCCAAAAAATTCATCTGCTAAGGTTAGGAAGCTTGTTGGAGGGATTTCGTGGATTATACCAGAGAAAATAAGATTTTGGGTTTCTGACTCTGTTACTGATTGTCTGTGTGACTTTAGTTAAGTTACTTAGCTTCTTTGTGCCTTTTCCACCCTTATTTAAAACATAATGACTAAGGAAGATCACAGAAGAATTGATACATTTGAATTATGGTGTTGGTGAAGAATATGGAATACACCATGGACAGCCAGAAAAACAAACAAATCTGTCCAAGAAGTACAGCCAGAATATTCCTTAGCAGTAAGAATGGCAAGACATTGCTTCTCATACTTTGGACATGTTATCAGGAAGGATTTGTCCCTGGAGTAGGTCATCCTGCTTGGTAAAATAGAGGGTCAGCAAAAAATAGGAAGATCCCCAGTACGATGGAATGACACAGTGGCTGTAGCAATGGGCTCAAACATAACAACAATTGTGTGGCTAATGCAGGACTAGGCAGTGTTAGTTGTATGGTACACAGAAGCACTATGAATCAGAACTCACCCAATGGCACCTAACAACAACTGTTTTTTGTGTAGCAATGAATGGGACCATGAAAAAAAAAAACTATATAAAATATAACACTAAAATACATTTCAGGGCTGATATAACTAAAACTGAATTGAAGCTTCATGATACTTGGTCTCTGATCAAAATATAAGTGGAGGAGAGTATGATTAAGAAGACCAAATAACTAAGAGGCATCTGTATAGGGTTTCTGAGAGTGGCTGGTGATTTTGAACTGCTGACCCTGTGACTACCAGTCCAGTGCTTATTCTATAGCTCCACACCAGGGCTCCAATTTTATGTAACACAATCTTTTTGTTTATACTTTCAGAGAGGCCCTTTATTGCACACGTCCCTGCATTGTTGAACATCAAGATTTCAAAAGTCATTTCAATCAATTTCCTCATGGTTTATATCTATTTGGACCCTATAAGTTGAAAGTGTTTCTCTTAAAAGAGATACATTTCCATTTTTGCACTCCAGACAAATTTCACTCAGAGAAAAAGGTAATAATGGCTGATGTGTCCAGGAAAGGTTTGTTTGGGCATGCATTAAGCATACAACTTGATGTTTTCATAAAATACGGTGTACACTACAGCTAGTCCAATACTGCTTTTAGCAGATACCTAGTTCTAAAAAGGAGCATTAGTTTTTGTCTGTGAGACATTAAGTACTTGATCACTGATTACCTGCAAGTACATTTTGCCTTTTATAAATGGTCACTTTATGCTGATCTGTTCTCTAATTTCCTTTAGTCCAGTAGCATTTACATCCAATTGAAATCCCAATGGAAATACACTGAACACCATGTTCCACGATGTCTAAAGTTAGGGGACTGTCTAGTTGTCCTTAGTCTTGCTCAGGAACTTGTATTGGGCAAGGGTGTTTACTCTTTCCAGTTCAGCTGGGGCTGACTTTATCCCCTGGCTCCATGAGCTGGCTGTTTGTGAACCAGATCTTACAGATTAAGGTACAATGCCATTCCTTATCTATCACAATACCTCAGATGATTGATTCAAGACTGTGTTTTCCTACCCAAGCCAGTGATAGTTAGAGTGGTGGTAGAGGAATGAATAATTTTTTTGTTTCTTTTTTATATCATTGCTAAATTAGTAAAATTTAAGCCCATCTTTGTCATCTTAAATGTAAAATTACATAAAAAGGTAGCCTGCTTACAAGATATTAAAACAACTAATAAATATTCAGTATTACTAGCTCTGGTAGCATAGTGGTTACAAATCGGGCTGCTAATCACAATGTCTGCAGTTCGAAACTACCAGCTATACTGCGGGAGAAAAATGAGGCTTTCTGCTCCCATAAAGATTTACAGCCTCGGAAACCTTGTACAGGATCGCTATGAGTCAGAACCAACTCCACGGCACGTAACAACAACAAAGGTTCTAGTATATACATGCCCAGGTTTATTCCAAGCAAAATGTCATGTCTCAGTGGATGACAGTAGACAAGTTCTTTCAGTTATACACATACACTTGTCTTGGTCTTGTTAGGGTGCCTTCAGATAGTTGTTGTTGTTAAGTGCCATCGAGTCGGTACCAACCCATAGTGACCTTATGCACAGTAGAAAGAAACACTGCCCGATCCTGGGCCAACCTCACTACTATTGCCACGCTTGAGTCCATCGATGCTGCCACTTGGCCAATCCATTTAGTTGGGGATCTTCCTCTTTTCTCCAACCCTCCACTTTACCAAACATGAATCTTTGTCCAGGGACTAGTCCCTCATGACAATATGTACAAAGTATGAAAGATGAAGTTTGGCCATCCTGGCCTCCAAGGAGCACTCTGGCTGCAATTCTTCCAAAACAGATCTATTGGTTCTTTTGGCAGCCCATGGCACATTTAGTATTCTCCTCCAACACCATAACTCAAAAGCATCAATTCTTCTACGGTCTTCCTTATTCACTGTCCAGCTTTCACATGCATATGAGGTTATTGAAAATACCATTACTTGGGTCAGGTTCACCTTAGTCATCAAGCTGACATCTTTGCTCTTCAACACTTTAAAAAGGTCTTGTGCAGCAGATTTGCCTAATGCAATACGTAGTTTGATTTCTTGACTGCTGCTTCCGTAAGTGTTGATAGTTTATCCAAAAAGAATGAAGTCCTTGACAACTTCAATCTTTTCTCCATTGATAAGAATGCTGTTTATTGGCCCAGTGGTGAGGATTTTTGTTTTCTTGACATTGAGATGCAATCCATACCGAAGGCTGTGTTCTTTGATCTTCATCAGTAAATGTTTTAAGTCCTCTTCACTTTCAGCAAGCAAGGTTGTATTATCTGCATATCGCAGGTTGCTCAAAGAGATGATTATTTCCATTCATCTTTTAAGTAAGATCTATGCTAATGAGGACAAATTTATGGGAAAAAAATAGTAGTTAGGGACAAGTCTTGGCTTTACCAATACAATCCAGAGAACAATGTCAGTCAAAACAGTGGCTTCAAAGGGGATTTGTTGGTTCAGTCATATTCATGGCAGAGAGATCACCTCAGAAGTTTAGGACAACTCTTTTGAAGGATCCCCAAGGGATAATCTTGATAGATTATCTCAAAGAACAGGATGATCATATGGACTTATTAGAAATTTTTTTAAAAAAACATCGAAAACAGCATTGGGGAGGAAAAAAAGTTGCACTTAGGAGCTTTTCATCACTACAATGTACCTGCTTATTCAAGGCTAACAAGAACTATCCTACAAAAATGGTGCTGGAAACCTTGCCCCATCCATCCTGTAAGCTAGATCTTGCCCCTTCAGGCTTTTCATATCAAAACTCAAAAAAAAATTTTTTTTTAAGGTACATGATTTACGTTCCAGGAGGATGCCCAAACTGCGTTGTAATTTGAAGAGTGCAGAATTCTTCAGGGAAGGGTTGTTTTTGTTGTTGTCAGGTACCATCCAGTCGGAACCGACTCATAGCAACCCCATGCACAGCAGAATGAAAGATCCTGGGCCAACCTCACTAC
>NW_006408528.1:9810261-9812785 GCF_000296735.1 Chrysochloris asiatica | reverse complement strand
CATAGGTAAACATCTTTCTGATATTCTCTGCTTTCAGCCAAGATCCATTGGACATCAGTAATGATATCTCTTGTTCCACGGCCTCTTCTGAATCCAGCTCGAAACTCTGGAAGTTCTCTGTCAATGTATGACTGTAGCCGTTTCTGTATTACCTTTAGCAAAACTTTACTCTCTGAAGGGTTATAACGATGGAAATAATGCCTCAGAAGTGTATAGACATAGCTGGTGAATGTGTTGTAAAGAAATAGCTTCACATTTGGATATTTTTGTTTAATAAAGCTTTCTATGATTGCATAGCAATACTTTATGGCTTTCCGTCGTGTATTCAAAACATTTCCCCTCATGGCCCAAATGCTATTGTACATTCACATCAATGAGCCCTAGTGGGGATGCTGGATCAAGGAGCACTGGCCTCTCTCGATTATGCTAAATGAAGGGCAGCACGTGCTGCCTATTTTTCTAGACTCTCTCTTTCTCCATTTAGTTTGCATTTCGTGAATAGTTTTGATTTGAAATTGTTGACAAGAGGTGTAAGTGACTGTGGAGCAACTGGTTCCTAGTATCAGACATCAAAACTCAAGCTTTCCAGAGGCTGGATAAGTTTTCAAAGGAAAAGTTGAAGAAACAAATTTAAGAGGAACTGGATATTAGGGATGAATGAAAATTCTCCAACTTTGGAAAGGCAGAAGTGCAGGTCAGTTTGCTTTTTTAGAGTAGAATTTCTGTTTGCAGAGATAACTACATTATTCGTGGGGCTCATTACAAAATAAAAATCTGGGGCCCTTGTTTTAAAAAGCACCAAAAAAGTGTTGTCAAAGGTACATAAGAAGTTTGTTCGTTTCTTTCTTTTGTGATCTCACTCTTAACCTGTCATCCTGGTGAGGTGCTGTTGGTTAATGTGCTGGACTGCAAAGTCCATTTGAACTGTAAGATTGGTGGTTCAAGCTCACCAGCTGCTCCTGGGAAACCATATACAGGGTCACTATGAGTCAGGGCTTACTCATCACTTCATAACACAGCATTTAATGTGATGTGTTAGATGTGAACTGTGTTACATAGGGTTTCCAACAGCTCACTTTTCAGAAGCAAATTACCAGGCCTTTCTCCCGAGGAGCTTCTGGATGGATTTAAACTGTCAGCCTATCACCTAGTCCACAAGGCCAGTAACTACTTGCACCACTCAGGGACTTTAATTGCCATTCTCTGTAAAGAAAAAATTACCAGCATTAATTTTCTTGTTTGCCTTTCTATTTTATATAGTTTTAAGTGCAAATATTCAGAATATTTCACTCATCACAATTACACTATTTGTACTTCCTGTGTCAAACTAGCCAGAAGAAGCAAATGCAAGCCACATTCAGAAGAGATAAAAGGAGGAAGAGAGGAACCCTTCAGGCATAGAGCTGTGGAAAGGGATGCCAGGGCTCTGTGGCTGTGTGCAGATGTGCTCAGGTATCTAGGGCCATGCACACTTGAGCCTACTAATAACCCAGCTCTCCTGCCCACCAGTCCCCACTGAACTGAAGCTATGTGCCATAACTAGGGGTGGGGATATCTAGTTGAGCAGGTCATCTCTCCTTCTCGTTTGCCTGCAGCCGTAACTCACAGCTGATGGACAATCTCAAGGGTTTTTAAACCTCTAGACTGTAATGTGCTCCGGATTTGAATGTGGGTTGAAGTGAGTCTTGCTCCTGCTGAGACATTGCCTCTGGCTGGCTGCCCAACAGATGTGCTCTAGTACTGTGAGTCCAGGCTTGGAACAGCTTCCACCGTGCCTGTCCTGAGATGCTACAGAGGGAAAATACCTAACACCAGCTAGTGTCAGAAGGGGGGCAGCCATGGGGAAGGCGAGAGGAGATAAGATAAGGTATGGGGCTCCAGGGACTGTAGAACCAGTTGGCTGAGAACCCATCCAATGGAGAAGGAGGTTAGACAAGGAAGGAGTTGAGGCTCTCAGATCTTGATGCCTGTCCCATTGTCCCATTGGACTTCACTCACAAAATCCAAATCTAAAGACAAAATTATTAAGAATTTTAGGATAGCAGCCACAGAGCAATAAATTCCCATTGTGGGGCCTTCTGTGATTGTACTGGATTCATATTCATGATGCTGACATTGTCTGTTGGAAGGAGATACCTGGGCCAGTTGATCTTTCTATTATCTTCTGATTTTGTTGTTGTTGTTAGGTGCCATCGAGTCAGCACTGACTCATAGCGACCTTATGCACAGCAAAAGAAACAATGTCTGATCCTGGGCCACTATTGTTGCCACACTTGAGCCCATTGATGCTGCCACCTGGCCAATCCATCTCGTTAGGGGTCTTCCTCTTTTTCTCTGACCCTCCATCTTACCAAACATGATATCTTTCTCCAGCGACTGTTCCCTCCTAACAATATGTCCAAAGTATGAGAGACTAAGTTTGGCCATCTTGGCCTCTAAGGAGCACTCTGGCTGCACTTCATCCAAAACAGATCTATTGGTTCTTTTGGCAGTCCATGGCACTTTTAGTATTCTCCTCCAACAC
>NW_006408528.1:9804965-9806344 GCF_000296735.1 Chrysochloris asiatica | reverse complement strand
GACAAAATTCTATCATGCAATCTCCAGCATCATTTTTATCACCAAGGTCATATTTTCCAACCATTCCTTCCTCTTTTTTTTTCTCCAATGTTCACATCCCAATCACTTATAATTATCAATGCATCTTGATTACATGTTTGATCAATTTCAGACTGAAGAAGTTGTTTGTTGATGTTTGTTGTTGTGCCATTGAATTGATTCCAACTCATAGCAATCTTGGAGGCCAAGATGGCCAAGCATTGTCTCTCGTACTTCGGACATGTTGTCAGGAAGGGCCAGTCCCTGGAGAAGGATATCATATTTGGTAAAGTGGAGGGTCAGAGAAAAAGAAGAAAACCCCCAATGATATGGATTGGCCAAGTGGCAGCATCGATGGACTCAAGCGTGGCGACAATAGTGAGGTTGGCCCAGGATTGGGCACTGTTTCGTTCTGCTGTGCATAAGATCATTATGAGTCGGTACCGACTCAATGGCACCTAACAACAACAACATGGCAACACTATATAAAGTTTCCTAGAAGTTGCTGGTGGGTTTGTATGACTGACCTTACAGTTAGCAGTCCAGTGATTATCCTATAGCACCATACTAGGACTTTTTCAGTTTAATCCTCACTGGCTTTAGTGGTTGGCTCATAAATTTGAATAATGACGGTATTAATGGGTCTTCCTTGTGCTGTGTTGTGAAGTGCTGTCTAATCAGTTCTGATTCACAGCGACCTTGCATAAGGTTTCCAAGGAGTAGGAAAACCTATACAGGGTCACTATGAGTTGGAATCCACTCCACGGCACACAACCACCACCACCAATGCCTAGGATATCAATCTTTATGCATCCCATTTCATTTTTGACAGCTACCATTTTTCCTAGATGCATACTTTGTACATTCCATGTTCTGATTATTAGTGGATGTTTGCAGCTGCTACTCCTCAGTGTGAGTTGTGACCCATCAGCAAATGAAGGTCCTGAAAGCTTTACTCCATTCATGTCATCCTGGTCAACTCTACTTTGAGGAGGTAACTCTTCCCCAGTCATATTTTGAGTGTCTTCCAACCTGGGAGGTTCATCTTCTGGCATTATAGCTGACTATGGTCTGTTGCTATTCATAAGGTTTTCAATGGCTAACCATTCAGAAGTAGACCACCTCTTCTTCATGGTCTTAGTCTGGAAGCTCAGCAGAAACATAGCCACCACATGTGACACTCTGATGGCATTTCAAATACCAGTGGCATAGCTTCCAGCATCACAGTAACATGCAAGCCACCACAGTATGACAAACTGACAGATGAGTGGTGGAATACCAACATTCAGCTCCAGTAATCAAAGAGCCAGGTACTCACATAACAACAGACAATATACTACTGGAATAGAATTGAGAGTCCA
>NW_006408528.1:9796241-9804865 GCF_000296735.1 Chrysochloris asiatica | reverse complement strand
TCCTGTTCCACCTCACTTTCTTGAAAGACTTCAATTTTTATTCCATCAATTCCTGGTGCCTTGTTCTTTGCCAATTCCTTCAATGCTTTTAGTTTTGGTTTTAGGATAGTCTAATTCAGTTCATATGTACAGATGCCTCATAAGCCCTTAATTGTGCTCATGATGCACCTGTGCATAGACCAAGAGGCAGTTGTTCAAAGAGAACAGAACAAAGGAACACCAAATGGTTTAAAATTATGAAAGTCATGCTCCAGAGTTGTATTCTTTCACCATACTTATTCAATCTTTATGCTGAGCAGATAATCCAACAAGTTGAATTATATGAAGAAAAATGTGGCAGCAGGATTGGAGAAAGTCTCATTAACTACCTGTGATATGCAGATGGTACAACTTGCTTGATAAAAGTGAAGAGGACTTAAAAAATACTTACTGATGAAGATCAAAGACCACAGCCTTCGGTATGGATTGTATCTCAATGTAGAGGAAACAAAACTCCTCACTACTGGACCAATAAATAACATCCATATAAATGGACCAAAGATTGAAGTTGTCCACCACTTCATTCTGCTCAGGTCAACCATCAACACTCATGGAAGTGGCAGTCAAGAAATCAAATGACATATTGCATTAGGCAATTGTACTGCACAAGATCTCTATAAAGTGTTGAAGAGCAAAGATGTCAGTTTGAGGATTAAGGTGTGCATGCCCTAAGCCGTGGTATTTTCAATAACCTCATATGCAGGTGAAAGTTGGAGAGTGAATAAGGAAGACCATAGAGGAATTGATGATTTTGTGTTATGGTGTTGGAGGAGAATACCACAAGTACCATGGACTGCCAAAAGAACAAACGGATCTGTGTTCGAGGAAGTACAGCCAGAGTGCTCCTTGGACGCTAAAATGGCTAAACTTTGTCTCTTATACTTCGAACATATTGTCAGGATGGACCAGTCCCTGGAGAAGGATATCATGTTTGGTAGGGTGGAGGGTCAGAGAAAAAGTGGAATACCCCCAGCAAGATGGATTGGCCAAGTGGCAGCATTAATGAGCTCAAGCGTGGCAACAATAGTGAAGTTGGCCCAGGAAGGAGTAGTGTTTTGTTCTGCTGTGCATAAGGTGGCTATGAGTTGGTACCTAACAATCAACAACATTTATTGGTCCAGTTGTGAGTATTTTTGCTTTCTTTATACCAATGTGTGGTCCATACTGAAGGCTATAGTCTTTCATTTTCAACAGTAAGTATTTAAAATTCTTTTCAATTTCATCAAACAAGATCGTTTATCAGCATATCACAGGTCTTCCTCCAATCTTGATGCTATCTTCCTCTTCATATAATCCAGGTTCTTAGATTATTTTCTCAGCATACAGATTGAACAAATATGGTGAAAGGTTACAACCCTGGTATGCATCCTTCCTGATGTTCAACTATTCAGTATTCCTTTGTTCTGTTCGAATGACTATCTTTTAGTCTATATATGGGGTCTAGTCCTCAAGAGCACATATCTGAAATACCCATTCTTTGCAATATCATCCATAGTTTGTTATTATCCACACAGTTTAATGCCTTTGCATAGTCAATATAGCACAAGTAAACTGCTTTGTGGTATTCTTTGGTTTCAGCCAAGATCCATCTGATATCAAGAATGATATTCCTAGTTCCATTCCTAGTCCTTTTCTGAATCTGGTTTGGATTTCTGACAGCTCCTAGTTAATGTACTGCTGCAACCACTTTTGAAACTGAAGCAGAAAATTTCAATGGGCAACTCGAGAAGATAAGGTATTATAATTAAATATGCAAAATCCTGAAGTTAGAAAACCAAAAGGAAAGAAAATGTTTATCATTTCTCAAACTGAAAGAACTGAAGAAAAAAATTCATGCCTCAGTTTGCAATATTGAAGAATTCTATGAGCAAGAGCTAGATGAAACTTTCTGCTCCCACACAGATTTATAGCCTTAGAAATCCTATACAGGGTCACTATGAGTCGGGACTGACTCGAAGGCACTTAACAACTTACCTACAACAACAATAGGAAAAATATTGACTGCTGCAGGAAGCATCAAAAAAAAAGATGGAAGGAATACACAGAGTCATTGTACCAAAAATAATTGGTCGATCTTTAGTCATTTCAAGAGATCTTATGAGCAAGAACCAATAGTACTGAAGGAAAAAGTCCAGCCTATACTGAAGGCATTGGCTGAAAACAAGGCTCTAAAGTATTGATGGGATGCATATTGAAATGTTTCAACAAATTGAGGCTTCACTGGAGGCACTCACTTATCTAAGCCACAAAGTTTGGAAGACAGCTACCTGGTCAATCAACTGGAAGCGATCCATATTTCTTTCGCTTATAGAACTGTCTATTGTTTGCTGAAAACTGAGCAATAGGGGTATGTTAATTTCCAGATCTGAAAGATAACTAAGGGCCATAGCCTCAGAGGTGTCACCAGTCTCTATCAGACAAGTAATCTCGGTCTTTTTCTTTTATGATTTTGCATTTTGTTCCATATTTTCATCCCACTATGTAGGACCTTCTAATGTGTTGCCTTTCAGAATAGTTGGTAGTCGTAGCTGGGCACTATCTAGTTCTAGTCTCAGGGTCATGGATACCGATGTTAGTCCATTGGACCAGTTGTTTCCATGTGTCTTCAATTTTCTTCACTCTTCTTTCCTCCAGATAGAGGCCGGTAGCTGGAACTTAGGTGGCACTCATGAGCTTGTAAGACATCAATCACCACTCACCAAAGTGCTCATGGGCCAGAGGGTGCACACATGCTAACATGGGGAGGATGTAGAACATAGTCCTAGTGGACTATGCTATGGCATTTGACCTTGATGTCCCCTAAGACAATGGTCCCTAAGCCTGTAGGCCTAGTAACTCATTCCCTCAAGATGTTTGATTTTGTCTAAGAAGAGTTCATGAATTTTCCCACCCTACCTCCATGTTCCACCACATTCATGTATATATTTGCAGCAATGATAAATACTCATACACAGATATCCTCTGTTGAACTTATATATTCATGAGGGTATTCCCATCTCTCTCCTGTACTTGTTCAGCCTGCATTTCTATCCATGCATGCCTTCATAGATTATTGTCATTGCAGTGTTGAGTATAGAACACTAATTACTTCTGTTGTCTTTAACTCTTGAACTCCTACCACTGTCTTCCCTTGCCTCAATCATTTTACCCCAACTTTTTATTGTGAATTGAGTGAAGTCTCACAGAGCAGATCATCAGTTTTATATTCAACAATAATATGCTTTGCTTCTCTACATGGTTGTAGTCCCCTCCATGTACCTCTATTCACTTGAACTATTGTATTCCTCCTTGTCTCTCCTGCTACCTTCGTCTTTCCTCTGCTAGACTCCCTCTTATTGTATATTGCCTGCCCTGACACCCATGTTAGCATGTGTGTACCCTCTGGCCCATGAGTAGTTTTCCCTCTCACCCACATCCATAACCATCATAGATTGTTTCTTTTATCTGGAAAACTTCTTTTATTTAAAAATTTTTTTTACAACATTGGTCTCATATTTGTCCTTTAGTGATTGACAAATTTCATTTGGCATAGTATCATCCAGGTTCAAGAAGCTATTTCTCCTTATTTTTAGTTGTGCTCCACCAGCAAATGAAGGTCCCAAAAGCTTTATTATGTTTGTGTCATCAAGGTCATCTCTACTTTAAGGAGACAGTTCTTCCCCAGACGTATTTTCAGTGCCTTTCAATTTGAGGTGTTCATCTTCTGATATTATATCTGACAATATTCTGTTGTTCTTCATCATGTTTCAATTTTTGGTGTTCTTGTACTGACAGTGTTCCACTGCTATTCATAAGGTTTTCAGTGACTAAATATTCAGACATAGTTTGTCTTTCCTTCTTCCTAGTCTGTTTTAGTCTGGAAGCTCAGCTTAAACCTGTCCACCATGGGGTGACCCTGCTGGTATTTAAAATACCCATGGCATAGCTTCCAGAATCACAGCAACGCTCAAGCCACCACAGTATGACAAACTGACAGATGTTTTACATTTTACAATATGGTCTCAAACAGTATTTGTGACTGTGAGTCATATGGTTTTAAAGATGGAAGATAAATGAGAACTCAGCAGCAGGTTCACACTTCTCCAAAGTCACACAGCTTATGACTGACAGGTCCAGGACTAAAACCCAGGTCTCCTAATTCTTAGTTTAAATGCTCATTATAATGCATGATATTGCTTCTGGCGTCCTGTGCGGCGCTATAGGATAAGCACTGAACTGCAAGGTTAGCAGTTCAAACCCACCAGCTGCTCCTTGGAAACCCTATAAAGAGTTGCTCCAAGTTAGAACTGACTCAATGGTATTTAACACCAACAACAACTGCAACAACATTGCTTCTGCTAAAATTTTCATTAGAAACCTAACTTGAAATCTTGTAAGTTCAGTGGTAATAGTGCCATAAAATATAAGAAGTAGGGAGATGTTTTAAGTTATATGTAAACATACATATGAACAAATGTAAAAAGAGAATTACACATGTTAAAATCTGATTCATTAGCAGTTTAGGAAAGATAATGAGAAAAAGAAATGGCTCATTCATATGCTATGAATAATACTCTTGTGCATATTTTCCTGTAAGTCTCTACTGACTCCATGTGGTTTATCCTTTGTGGTATAGAAGTGGAAAGTGTAAATGCCAGACCACCTTCCTTCATTATTCTCCACTTGGTTGGCAGTCTTCCTTTACCATCAATAATGCTAAAGTTAACTTTAATCTGTTGCTCTTCAAAAGATAGATTAGCTAGCGTCCCCAATTATCCAGTGTATTTATCTCAATGCATTTCTCCCTGAAAATCTACATTGCCTCAGATACTGAATATGGTATCAAAATCATTAAATATACAACAAAATAAAACCACCCCTTCTCATATGCCCAGGAAAAAAGTAAAGGGGAGGTTATTTGTTTTTTTGTATAATCCAGACGGTTACTACCTCTTCTTATTACTAATTAAAAGTGGAAATGTAGGAAGGAAAAAGCAAACACAACCCACCCAGATGGGGAAGCAGGAGACATGGAATCTAGTTTTTACTTAGCTTCTAATTAGCTGCATGACCTTGGGCTGGTCACTTAATCACACTGAATCTCCATGGTTTTTTTTTTTTCATTTCTAAAATGAAGGGTTTGGATGAACAGTAATTTCAAAGCTCCCTTCTAAGTCAAAAATCCCAATTTATGATTACAATATGTTTATGTGAACTAAGCAATCATCTAATTTATTCCAGAATATGCCAAAATTAACTTGTAATTAACCGATGGTACCCTCACTTTAATTCAGAATACTGAATAAAGTGAAATTGCACATTGAAATAAAAATGAAACAAAGCTTTTAGTGTTGACCATGTTGGCAAGAAGATCAAGTAGCTAGCATTCAAATAAGTAGTAAATATTCATTTTATTTAAATTTTGCCTAATCTATAGTTGCTGAGTGGGGAAGCCATACTGTTTCATGTCTTTTCATTCTGACTTAGGGTACAGGGTATGAGCACACACACACACAGTCTCATTTAAATATGGGGAAGGGAAAAGAAGGCATTTTGACTCAGGACTTAAAATTCACCTCCTCTTTGCACCAAGGGAAGGTTTCCTTTTTCAGCTGTGGTTAGGATTGATATTTTGTGTGTAACACTAGGAGGGCTGGTCCATATGCATGTACAATTTTGCCACAGATCATGCAGCTCTCATAAGTAAAAATGATACATAGGTGGTCCTGACCCTTAAGACTCAGATTTTACTTAAAAGAACTGACATTCTTGTGAGGTATCTTCAAGGTTGTGTGTGTGTGTTTAACAGTTCAGCATATCTTTGCTTTCCTTTGATTCTTTTGAGGTTTAAAGGTGGTCACTGGCAGAATTATACAAATAGAGTGTTCATAGCTCAGCAGTCCTTGGATCCACATTTGGAGTTCTACGTGGGTGGCACAGTAAAAAATGCCAATAAGAAGCTAGGGCAGATCTGTTAACAGGATGAAAGCCTGAAAGCTTCCACTGAAAGGGCCAAAATACTTTTAAAATTATTTCTTAATGGACACTTAAGAAAAATGTCAATTAAAAAAAATTTAATGGCTTGAATGTCATTATCTTTTAAAAATTATCTATCTTTTCATATGTCCAATAATGAGTATTTTAATGCTTTTTCAATTTGAGATGATACAGCCTTTGAAATTGAGTTTTACTTCACATTAGACTTTCTAAAATTGAAAGGAGCCTACACAACCCAGAAACAAATTTCTTTTTTGTTTCTATTCTAAAAAAAAACAACAACAAAAAACAAAAATGGAAACATCAGAAGATGGAGAAAATGGCACTTGTAACAAAACCTATAAAATGCAACCTGTCTTCAGGTTTACAGCTTTCTGTAAGATGTTAATAATTATCTTGACACAACCAAAATCAATTTACTGAATTTTACATAACTATTTAATTAAAATGTTTAAATCCTAATGATCTGAACTCATCTTTTTCCAAAAATAGTGAGTTTGATTGGCCTTACTATCCATAAAACCTGCTCAAGGTCTTCACTAAAAAATCCTAGTGGTTGAAAATAAGGAATAACAGGGCATATCAATTTTTCTTTCAGAAAACATTCCCGATTTGAGTATTTAGAGTAGCAGCTATTTCAGGATCTGCTTCTGTGTGGCTAGCAGCAGGAGAATCATCTGAATCTATGGTAAAATTCAATTCGTTTTCAGTGTTAACCTCTCACAGTTGAACATTAAAAATAACCTAGGTTGCTTCCCACCTGGTTGTCAGGACACGCAGGATGAGCAACCACAGAGTCTGATTTTAGATATTAGTCATTGTTGTTGTTGGTAAGTGCTGTCAAGTCAGTTCCAACCCACATAAGTGTTGGTTGTTGTTGTTGTTGTTAAAATGCCATTGAGTCAATTCTGACCCATAGCGACCCTGTATAGGATTTCCAAGGAGCAGCTGGTGAGCTTGAACCACCGACCTTGTAGTTCAAACCGACTTTGCAGTCCAGCGCATTAACTCACAGCGCCACACCAGGACTAGCAAAATGAAGTCTTTAACAACTTCAGTATTTTCTCCATTTATCATAATTCGTTCAGTTGTGAAGATTTTTGTTTTCTCTGTATTGAGATGCAATCCATACTGAAGGCAGTGGTCTTTGATTTTCTTTTCACTTTCAGTAATCAAGGTTGTATCATATGCACATCACAGATTGTTAATGAGTCTTCCTCTAATTCTGATGCCACATTCTTCTTCATACAATCCAGCTTCTTGTATTATTTGCTCAGCATACAGATTAAGTATGTTGAATGATACAACTCTGGCACACCTTTCCTGATGTTCAACTATTCAGTATTCCCCTGTTTTGTTAAAAAAAACAAACAAACTGGTCTGTGTATAGGTTCCTCATGAGTACAATTAAAGCATTCTGGAATACCCTTTCTTTGCAATGTTGTTCATAGTTTGTCATGATCCACACAGTTGAAAGCTTTTGCATAGTTAATAAAGCACAAGTCAACATCTTTCTGGTATTCTCTTGCTTTTAACCAAGGTTCATCTAACATCAGCAGTGATGTTCCTTGCTTCATGTCCGCATCTGAATCTAGTTTGAACCTTTGGCAATTCCCTGTCAATGGATGGTTGCAGCTGTTTTTGAATTGCCTTCAGGAAAATTTTACTTGCATGTGATGTTAATGATACTCTTCAGTGATAGTGGCATTCTGTTGGGTCATCTCTCTTTGGATTGGGCAAAAATATGAACCTTTTCCAGTTAGTTGGTCAGGTAGCTGTTTTCCAAATTTGTTGGCATAGATGAGTGAGTGCCTCCAGTGCTTCATTAGTTTGTTGAAAGATTTCAATTTGTAGTCTGTCAATTCCTGGAGCTTTGTTTTTTGTTTTTGTTTTTGTTTTTTCCAATACCTTCAGTGTATCTTGGACTTCTTCCTTCATATGCTGCTCATATGCTATCTCTTAATGGTTGAACACTGACCATTTATTTTTTGTACAGTGACTCTGTATTCCTTCCATCTTCTTTTGATACTTTCTGCATCATTCAATATTTTGTCCATAGGATCCTTCAATATTGCTACCCAAGGCTTGAATTTCTTCTTTGGTACACCTTGAGAAATGCTGAGTTTATTCTTCCCTTTTGGTTTTCTAACTCCAGTCTTTGCACATATCTTTATAATACTTTATTATATCTTCTTTAGCTGCCCTTTGACATTTTATCTTAAGCTCTTTTACATCCTCAACTTTTCCAGACACTTTAGCATCTCTGTGTTGGAGAGCAAGTTTCAGAGTCTCTTCTGATGTCCATTTTGGTATTATCTTTCCTTCCTGTCTTTTTAATGACCTTTTGCTTGTATCATATTTACAGCTCTTCTGGTCTTGGGTTACTAGTGTCTAATTCATCAAGTCAGGTCAGACATGTTCAAGGTCATATTTTAGCTCTCATGGACTTGTTTTAATTTTCTTCAGCTTCAGTCTGAACTTGCAAATGAGCAATTGATGGTCTGTTCCACAATCTGCCTTGTTTGGGTTCATGCTATTGAACTTTTCTACAATCTCTTCTCACAGAGATAATCAATTTGATTCCTGGTGAGATTCATGTGTATAGTTGC
>NW_006408528.1:9760158-9795294 GCF_000296735.1 Chrysochloris asiatica | reverse complement strand
GCTACCATTTTTCCTAGATGCATACTTTGTACATTCCATGTTCTGATTATTAGTGGATGTTTGCAGCTGCTACTCCTCAGTGTGAGTTGTGACCCATCAGCAAATGAAGGTCCTGAAAGCTTTACTCCATTCATGTCATCCTGGTCAACTCTACTTTGAGGAGGTAACTCTTCCCCAGTCATATTTTGAGTGTCTTCCAACCTGGGAGGTTCATCTTCTGGCATTATAGCTGACTATGGTCTGTTGCTATTCATAAGGTTTTCAATGGCTAACCATTCAGAAGTAGACCACCTCTTCTTCATGGTCTTAGTCTGGAAGCTCAGCAGAAACATAGCCACCACATGTGACACTCTGATGGCATTTCAAATACCAGTGGCATAGCTTCCAGCATCACAGTAACATGCAAGCCACCACAGTATGACAAACTGACAGATGAGTGGTGGAATACCAACATTCAGCTCCAGTAATCAAAGAGCCAGGTACTCACATAACAACAGACAATATACTACTGGAATAGAATTGAGAGTCCATAAATAAAGCCACATATCTGTGGCCAAATGATTTTTTATAAGGGAGCTATCATGGATTGAATTTGTCCCCTCAAAGTATGTGTCAGCTTGGGCCATGCTTCTCAGTAGTTTGGCAGTTATATAATGGTGTAATATGACAGTTATATGATGATCATCCATGATGTGATAAACCAGTAAGAAGTTTGCAACATCCTTAAACCCATCCCAGTCCTGATCCACTGTAAGGGAAATTTTCCTGGGATGTAGCCGGTAGTACCTTTTATCTAACAAGAGATAAAAGGAGAGAGAAGTGGGATGAGATTAAAGTGAACTATCACCAAGAAAGATGAACTGAGAGTGGATTGTGTCCTTTGGACCCGGGGTTCCTTCACTGTGAAGCTTCTAGAGCCAGAAGATTGATGCTAAGACACATGGAGATCTCCAAGGAATGCTGGACTTACAGATGCTTAAAGGAGACAAGGCCCTTTCCCCAGAGCTGACACACAGAGATAGCCCTGCCCTAGAGCTGGCATTCTGAATTTGGACTCCTAAATTGTGAGAGAATACATTTCTGTTTGTTAAAACCACCCACTCGTGGAATTTCTGTTATAGCAGCACAAGTTAAATTAATTCCATTCTATGGGGAAAGAAGTGTCTGTCTAAAAAATGGTCCAGGGAATATGAATTTTCACATCTAGAATAATGAAGCAGGATCCTTGCCTCACACCATACACAAAAATTGGATACACATTCAAAATGATGAAGGGCCTACATGTGTAAAATAAAACCATGTCATTCTTGGAATAATAAGTAGAGGAAATACTGTCAGGTCTATCTTTCAACAATGGATTGTCTAATACAATAATTGCACAAACAGCAAAAAACAAAATAAATAAACAGGACCTCGTAAAAATTATTAGTATGTTTTTATACTAAATTATTAGTATGTTTTTATTATTCTTATTATCAGGAGGGATCAGTCCCTGGAGAAGGACATCATGATTGGTAAAGTGGAGGTTCAGGGAAAATGAGGAAGACCCCCCGCAAAATGGATTGACTCAGTGGCAGCAACAATGGGCTCAAACATAATAATAATTGTGAGGATGTCGCAGGACTGAGCAGTGTTTCTTTCTGTTGTGCATAGGATAACTATGGGTAGGAAGTGACTTGATGGCACCTAACAACAGCAACATAAAAAATAAAACTTGTAATCATCAAAATACTTTACCAGAACAAGGTATCAACTGGGAGAATATCTTCAGAGACCATCTCCTATAAGAATCTAAAAATCAATATATGCATAAACTTTGACAATTTTACCACAAAAGGGCAACACAATCATAAAATGGGCAAGGGACTTGATTAAACAGTTCACCAAAGAGGACATTCAAATGACCACCCAATACATGGAAAGATGTCCATCAGAGAGATGTATTATTAGCCATCAGAGAGAGGTAAATAAAAACCATATTAAGATACCACTACACTCCCACTGGAATGGCTAAGATTAAAAACAAAACAAAACAGACAAGTGTTGGCAAGTATACAGCGAAACCAGACCCTTTTCTCTTGCTTGTGGGAATACAAAATGCTGTAGCCTCTATAAAAAACAGTGCAGCCGTTCCTTAACAATCTGAAAAGAGAACTACCATATGACCTGGAAATTACACTCCTAGCTAGAAACCAGAAGACTTGAAAGCAGACTCAAGAAAAGGATATGTACACTAGTGCTCATTGCCGCACTAGTCACAACAGCCAAAAGGTGGGAACAACGTAAATGCTCAGAAAGAGATGAATGTGTAAACGAAATATAATACATACCTACAGGGAACACTGTTCTGCTACTAGGAGAAATGAAGTCTTGAGACATGCCACAATTTGGATGGATCTTGAAGACATTATGCTGAATAGAGATAAATCAAACACAGAATGACAAATATTGTATGACCTCACTTATATAAAAACACAAGAAAGAGCAAACTTATAGAGAACAGCTTATCAGAGGTTCCCAGGGGCAGGAGGGAAGGGAAAGGTGGGAGTTAATAGTGATAGAAAAATCACATAGATTAAGGGCAGAGTTGCATAGCTGATAATTGGGACCACTGTCAATTGCTTGTACACCTGCAGAAAGTAGAATTGGAAAGAGTTGTATGATGGATAGATATATTAAAGACATGCCACCCCACCAACACACACAAACACAAATCTGAAACACTGAGTAGCTGCTGAAGCTGCTTATGTACCACCAAACAACTCATGGGATTTAATTCCTTGGTTTGGAGGTTTAGGGTCATGGTTTCATGGGACATCCCAGTTAATTGGCTGAATGACATGGTTAGTGCTTTTGTTTCACTCCTAGTTCATGTGCAGTGGCTGGGGCCTCAAAATCTTGCAAGTACATTGAATAAGCAAAGCATTACTAAAAATGAAGAACAAAGTAGGAGGCCTCTCACTTCCTGATCTTAAAACCTACTATAAAGCCACAGTAGTCAAAACAGCCTGGCACAATGAAAGACACATAGATCAATGGAACAGAATTGAGAACCAGAAGTAAATCCACCCACATATGGTCAGCTGATATTGGACAAAGGGCCAAAATACATTAAATGCGGAAGAGATAGTCTTCTCAACAAATGGTGTGGGGAAAACTGGAAATCCATTTTCAGAAGAATGAAACAAGACCCATGTCTTACACCATCTACAAAAATGAACTCAGCATAGATTAAAGATCTAAATGTAAAACCTAGAATTATAAAGATCATCAATAAAATATAAGGACAAACTTAGGGGCTCTTATATATGGCATAAATACACTATGAAACATAACTGTAAACACACAAACAGCAGAAGACAAACTAGATGACTGAGACCTCTTAAAGATTAGCTACTAATATCCATTTCACCAAAAGAGTAAAAAGAGAATTTACAGACTGGGAAAATTTTTTTGGTAAAGATATTTAAGACAAAGGACTACTCCAAAATGTATAGAACACTTCAGCCCCTGAACAAGAAGATGACAACTAGTCTAATAAAAAATGGTTAGAGGACATGTGTTTCGTTCTGTTGTTCTTCAGGTTACTATTGAGTAGAAACTAATTTGATGACACCTAGCCATAATAAGAACTAGTCAGAATTAAGTGGGTTGGCTTGGTTTTGGTATCTTAGAGAAACCACACCCTGAAACCTAAATAAGGCAACAGCTGGTCAAGGTGATAATGCATGCCTATATTGTTATTAAAGGGACACTGGTAGTATAATGGGTTATGAGTTGGGCTGCTTGGCCAGCAGTTTGAATCTACCAGCCTCTCTGCTGGAGAAAGATGAGGCTTTCTTCTCCCATAGAGATTTATAGCCTCAGATAGACTACTCAGGGTTGCTCTCAGTTAGCACCTAGTTGACAGCACACTACCACCATCACATTGTTATTATATTCTTAAGCAGCTTTAGATACTGAAATAAAGAAGCCAGATCCATGATGAAGGTTGCTAAAAATATGTGACATAATCAGCGCATGGGGTAATCTCGTCAAGTCCTATTTCCCTGAAAAAATAGTTATAGTAAGTAGGATACAAGCTTAGTTACTTTCTTAAAGAGGTTAAAAATACAGTAATTTAAATGGGATTGAATTCTGTATCTATCTCATGCTACAAAGGAACTCTGAGGGCCCATTGGGGTACACATTGGGCTGCTAACTGTGAAGTCAATAGTTTAAATACACCAGTGCTCCCAGAGAGAACGATGAAACTTTCTGCTCTCATGAAGATTATAGCCTCAGAAACCTTATGTAGGGTCACTGTGAGTAGGAACCAACTTGAAGACACACAGCCACCAGCACTGTCTCATGCCACAGTCCAGAAATAGTGGCCAATTCAGAATGGTAGGTGGTTCTCATCTATGAGCTCATTCAGAGACTTAGTTCCTTCTGTCTTGTTGCTATACCGTCTTTTAGGATGTTGTCACCTTCAGAATTGTCTCACTACCTTTCTACTTTGTATTTCAGCTTGTTGTTGTTGTTAAGTGCCGTTGAGTCGGTTCCAACCCATAATGGCCTTGTATAGGATATCCTGGGAGTAACTGGTGAGCTTGAACTGCCGACCCTGCAGTTCAGATGGTTTTGTAGTCTGGCAAATTAATCCACAGCGCCACACCAGGACTGCAGCTTTAGGGCAAGGTAAAGAGTGAAAGAATAGATGGAAAGTGGTATATGCAATTTTCGATTTAGAGGATTTGAACTAGAACGTGCGCATCTAACTTTTATTCAACTTCCTTTGTCTGGAACTGAGTCATATGTCTCTATGTAGATGCAAGGAGAAGAAGGCCCAGTAGCAGAGTGGTTAAAACACTCAACTGCTTACAGGTCAGTGGTTCAAACTCACCAGCAGTTCTGAGGGAGAAAGACGTAGCCATCTGCTTCTGCAAACATTCTAACCTTGGAAACCGTATGGGTCCGTTCTACTCTGTCCTGTAGAATCACTATGAGATGGAATCCACTCCGTGGCAGAGAATTTTGTTTTGGTTTTCGATGCAATGATGACTGGAAAACACAGTCCTAAAATATAGCAGTCATGTGCTCAGTTAAAATGTGGGATTTCTATTTCTCTTAGGGAGAAAGGAGAATGGTATTATGGGACAACATACAACCTCTGTCACAAACCTACAATGGAGTAACAGACTCAATATAGAATTGCTAGTTTCTGTGTGTTGTGAAGTCAATTTCAACTCACAGTGACCCTCTAGGACAGGGTAGACCTGTCACATAGGGTTTCCAAGGCTGTGATCTTTATGGAAGCAGACTGTCACTGTCACAGCTTTCTCTCTTGGAGTGGCTGGTAGATTTAAACCACTAAACTTTTCTTTAACAGTCAAGCACTTAACCACTGTGTCACTAGGGATCTTTAGAATTGCTAGTTGCTGTTCTTAAGTGCTATGGAGTTGGGACAACTCATAGTGATCCCGTATAAGGTTTCCAAGGAGCTGCTGGTGAGTTAAAAGCACCCACGTTGTGGGTTCAAATCTAAGGTCGAATAAGGATCAACATTCTACAGTGCCACACCAGGAGTCCCGTTAAGGTCTCATCCCTCTGCCTGTGCACCACATAATGTCAAGAAGGACCAGTCCCTGGAGAAGGACAGCATGTTTGATAAATGGAGGCTCAATTAAAAAGGGAAGACCCTGAACAAGATGGATTAATACAGCAGCAGCAAAAATGGGCTCAAGCGTAACAGTAATTGTTGAGTATTGCAGAGGACAGGGCAGTGTTTTGTTCTGTTGTGCATAGTGTTGCTATCAGTCAGAAACAACTGATGGTGCCTAACAACAACAACAACAACATGTGCTCTATAACACAAGAGGGATTATGGTACAATGAGAGCTCATTTAAGCTTTCTATTAGACGGGCTGCCTCACATAGGCAAAGCAAACGCAACAGTTTTGAATGTTAAGGAGCTGGTGACAGAAGATGCTATCAGTATGTAGCCTACTGTGGAAAACAACAGGGTAGGCTTGGCTACAGATTTTTAAAATTACATGCTACACCTAGACAGTGAAGGATCACCATTTAGCTACATTAAAATTTAAATGTTAGTTGGAAGTTGCTAATCACAGTGGTTTCTTCTGGAACCTAGGCATATGTAAAAGTTCCATTTTGAAGATCTATATTTAACTAGCTCAGACTTTGGACTTTGAGTGTTTGATCAGTTTTTGTTTATTCTGTGTGATGAGACTGGTCTCATAAGGCTTTCTTTGGGACTTCCTAAATACAAGTCCTTTCAGGAAGGAAAGGAACAGTTGGTCACTGTCGCCTCCCCAGCTCAGCCCTGGCCTCAGAGGAGTGTGGAGGCTGCTCTACCATTACCAGCTTTTGGCACAAAGCCCTGAAAAGATGGCATAGGCCTGTATGCCTTTGTTTTCATGGTTAAATGCAGTTATTTCTCTCCGATTGTGTGACATTTTTTTCACCACTAAAAATCCAAACAAAATGGCATAAAACTTGCTGAGTCAGAATAAGGAGAGGCAGTTTCCAAGGGGTGCAAACAGTTAACAGTGTCCAATCACTTGCTAAGCAAAAGTTGGGGGTTTGAGTCTATCAAGAGGTGTTTTGGAAGAAAGGTTTGGCCGTCTCCGTCTGAGAAATTAGCCACTGAAATCTCTGTGGAGCATAGTTCTACTCTGACACATGTGGATTACCAGGCGTCCAAATTCACTCAATAGCATTATAAAAGGACTGTAGAGAGTAAATAATAAATATATGTAATTAAACCAAAGTTTAGCATCTGGAACACATCACTCACTCAGAGAAGAGAGACATTGCTCCCCTCCTATAATTCTTAATAAACTAAATGGAGACACCGTCTCACAACTTCTTAAGATACCAATATTATGTCAGTAACATCAATGTGGAGTCCTGGTGCGCTGCTGTGGGTTAATGCGCTGGACTGCAAGGTCCATTTGAACTGCATGGTTCAAATTCACCAGCTGCTTCTTGGAAACCCTATACAGGGTCTCTATGAGTCAGAACCTACTCGACAGCACTTAACAACAACAATAACAACAACATCAGTGCAGTTCCAAAGAACATTGTTTCAACAAACGCATGAAGAGGTTTTTTCATAGCTAACCTTTTCCCTTTATTTGATGTAGCTTACACTATGCCTTTCTTTCTTTCTCAAGTTGTAATTAAAATTTTACTCTGAAAAATACCAATATAGTATAAAACTATTATTATTTGGAATACTTTAGAAGGAGATGAAAAGGAAGTGAAATATAGGGATTTGATCCTAGGTAGAGTTGGTCTTGATGTCTGGCCCTGACACTTACTCACATGTACTCGTCACAAATTGTAAAGGACTCAGTGACAACTGGAGATTGTACTGAGTCATTTAAGTAAAGGAGCAGGGGTAACTTAGAACATGTATTTCTAGTGCTCCTCCAGCTCACCAGGTGGTTGTGAAAGGGATATGACAGCAAAGTTCCTAGTCCTAGATGGAGTTCTTATTTGGCTTCCGTGCTATCTCTGCTCAGGGCACTCAACTGGAAGTAGTTCGTGGGGGCCCTTGATGGAGCTGGTTTCAGAGTCTGTTAGGACCACAGAGAAGAGCTGCGGGCAGGCAGCGTAACTGGTTAATTCTGGTCTGGCGCAAGTTTTGTAGATCTGGAGCCACACCCACCTGAATCCAGGCACCACATTGAAACACCAAAGCGGTGCAGCCAGCCCCCACCTCATGCTGGCTTGGCTCCCAACCACATGACTCTGAACTCCTGGAGAGCAAGGTCTGCACTGTGGGTGGGTGAGAGTGGGAGCTGGCATCACCTCTGGTCACCTGGGAAGTGTGAGGAAAAACAAAAATCACACCTTTCCCATTGGCCACACAAATCTGCTTGCCCAGGCCTCCAGTCTGCCACCAAAGCTGGTGTAGCCAGTCGCGTCTGGCCATGTTCACCAGTCAGTTCTGGCCAACCCTGCTGTACCTCTCCTCCCAGAAAGCACTCCATCCACCTCTCTTACCTTACTTCTGAAGTTCAGGGTGCCAGAATTTACATCTCTGTTTCATTTTGTCTCTCTAATCTTTGTTATAGAGAGTTTGTGTAATGCATCTGCATAGACCCAGAAGATTCTTCATAAATTGTGTTTATGATTAAATCAAGTAATATATGTAATAGTTACAGACTAAATGTCAAAAAGAAAAATGTAACATACATGTTATTAATTATGCTTCTATTGGTAGTATAGTCTTTTTAATTTGTTCTGTTTTAAAAGGCTCACAATAATTATTTGGGGTGGGAATAGAAAACATTTTTTTTAAAGTGAAAATTCCCTCTAATTCTACTTTTCAGAGATAATCACTGTTAGGATAAACACTGGACTGCTAACCACAAGATTGGTGTTCAAGCCCACCAGCTGCTCCAAGGGAGTAAGATGAGGCTTCTGTTCTCACCAAGATTTACAGCCTTGAAAACCCTAGACAGGGTCTCTGAGTCAGAACTGACTCAATGGCACTTAACAAAAACAACAACTGTTAGGTCTGTTTCTTTCAGTCTTTTTATGTGTATATCTTTGCCCAAATATAAAATTTAATTTATTCAAAACAAGTACATAATGAACTTGGAGAATAGAAACATAAATTAGAGACTATTACACGGACTTGCTAATTATTTTCCCTGCTGTAGTCTCAGGTATTACAAGAAATATGAAATACATATATTTGGAGCCTGCCTTAGTAAGGAGTCCTGGTGTGGTGCTCTAGGATAAGCACTGGACTGCTAATCTTAAGGTAGTAGTTCAAACCCACTGCTATGCAGGGTCACTATGAGTCAGAACCGACTTCACGGCATTTACCACCACAACAACAATATTGTAGTAATATATGATTATTATGCGTGTTTCTTCTGCATTTAGTGAGCAACATTCAATTAATGTTGAACTAACTCAGAAACCCTATTCAGGGTCGTCATGAATCCACAGCACTTAGCAACAAAAACAACATGAAACAAACAAAATATAATATGAAAAAATAGATACAAACACAGAAATTTGTGAAACCATTCAGCTTTCTAATTAAATAGCCACTCAGCAGCTTATGGGAGTGTGGTAGCTCCGTACGATAGCAGTGGACTGTGAACCACAGGGCCATAGTTCAAGTCCGCCAACCATTCTGCAGGAGAAAGATGAGACTTTCTGCTCCTGAAAGGATGGAAAGCCTCCGAAATGCTCTGCAAGGTCATTTTGTGTCAAAACTTAACAGCAACAATAGTAGCTTATTTCCTTTAGTCAAATCTGTCTTTCTTCACTGAGGCTTTAATGAAAGGAAGAGAGAAGTCCAAGGCCATGTTGGTTGTTCTACATTTTATATGCAGCACAAGATCACAGTCTCTGAAACTGACTTCTAGAGGAGTCTCCAGTCCAAAGATCTATGGACAAGGTAGCATGTGGACCTGCTAAATACTTTGATACATTGGCATTAAGTAATTGGATACTTTCCTTGTTTTCTATAAGGTTGGAGTGATTGTCAATGTACTTGAAAACATTAAGGGTTTTGAGTACTCCCTACCTTTTCAGTAGGTTAGGTTCAGTGTTGTGCTTTTCTTATTAAGTATGATGGAAGATTTATATGAAATGCATCTATTGTGCAGTTAGGATGCTTCTCTCTTCTTTTTCTTCTTCACGGGAGGTACCATTAGGCGCCTGGAGGGGCAAGAGGAGGCTGGTATGTGCTCGCCCAACTCTTCACCACAAACCCGGCTGCCAAAGCTGAAACAGCCACACAGAGAGCTAAGGAAACTTTAAAAACTTAATTAAGGGAAAAAACACAAACACAATAATACTATAGTGGATTTACTTAGTGTTGTAACCCTACCAGCGAAACCACAGTCTGCATTTATGTTTCTTCTATAAGATATATCTAATTAAAACAAGAGACGGGACAACAAGCTTTCTTCTAAGTTCATTTAAATACATGTTTATGTTGTGTTTAAATTCCCTGTAGGGTAATGTAATGCTGATTCAAAGGCATAGAAACAATTTGATCAGGCAACCATGGGCCTTAGTGAATACTTTTAGCTTTAAGTACTTAAGATTCAATCCCCCCATAACTCATACAAAAGCTACCTACCTAGATTGGTGTTGTGTTTGGAAGTTGGTTGATATGTCATCAAGTTGATTCCAACTCACAGCAACTCTAATATGACATAATAGAGCTGCACTATAGTTTCCTAGCTGTCATGTGTGTGTGACCCCAAATTTGCAAGGTTGGCGATTCAACCTTACCAGGCGCTCCTTGGAAACCCTGAACAGGATAGCCTCTCTCTAAGCTGGAAACGGCTCTACAGCACTTAACAACAATAAAATGTTTATAAAAACAGACTATTGCTGGATAAGTTGAATTGCTGACCGCCCCTGGGCTCTTTCCTGAGTTTGGGCAGCCCTGAAAAACTCTGGATACTGTACTTTCATGGCTGAATTGACTTACATTCGTTTTTTTGTAGATTTCCCTCCTGAGTTCGCTTTCTGATCCAGAGACTATGTTGTTGTTATTCATCATAGACTATTGTCCATTCCTATGTCATTTTCATGATCCTTGCTATATTTGAGCACATTCATGGTGACTGGATCAGTCCATCTCTTTGAGGGCTTCCTCATATTTGCTGACCCTTTTGCTGAACCCATACTTTACCAAGAAATGTACTTATGCCTTATTTTTTGCTCTTTTCTGTTCTGGATGATTTGCATTTCCTTTTTATGTGATAATTACATTTTAAAAATTATTAATTCTTTTTCTCTTTTTTTCTCATACCACTTAATTTTGAGAACAATGAAACTATTTTAAATTGAACTTCAATCTTGAGACATTTAAAATGCTTACAAAACTCCTAAAATTTCTACATTGTTGTTGTTAGGAGCCACCAAGTCGGTACCGACTCATAGTGACCTTATGCACAGCAGAACGAAACACTGCCTGGTCCTGGGCCAACCTCACTACTGTTGCCACGCTTGAGAAGGTTAAGTTTTGAGAAACAAAACTTATGATGGTCGTGATGTGCCATGGAATTGGTTCTGAATCATAGTAACCCCGAATAAGGTTTCTAAGGTTGTAAATCTTTATCTTTCTCCTGCAGAACAGCTGGTAGTTTCAAACTGCTGACCTTGAGGTTAGCAGACTGACTTGTAACCACTACACTACCAGAGCTCTTCAGGCTTAAATCTTAGGCTCTTACTTCTTAAACTGTTTTCCATGGTCCAAACACCTGGGAACTTCAGAAAATGTAGCATCTCAGGCTCCACTTTAGACCAACTGAATCAGCCAGCACCTGTATTTCAAACAGCTCCTCCTCCCCCCACCCCCCACCCCCAGGATTTATATGCGCATTAAAGTTTAAGAAGTACCATTTTAGGATAAGAGCCTGTTAACCACTCTTCCTTCCCTGGGTCTATCTTCCCAAGACCTGTTTTGTAAATACTACAGTAGGAGCCGAGTCCTGGTGTGGTGCCATAAGATACACCTCTCCTGGGAAACCCTATGCAGGGTCACTATGAGTTGGAACAGACTCAATAGCACTTAACAACCACCACCACGAATAGGAGTACTATGGGAAACATACTGTGACTCAGGTTAGATTTTTTCCCCCCATAGGAATCTTAAACAGCCCTTTATGATCTGTTGAAATCTTTAGACGCTTGTGAGGTAGAATAAAAATGAAGAACCACAGCATAAGTTTATAAGCCTTCCCTTTAATTATGCCTGAATTGAATTTGTGATGGTTCTGGATTATAGCTAGATATTTGAAAAAAAAAAAAATACAGTTTTACCTTTATGAACATATTTTAATTGGGTTGTGTATTAGTTTTCTCGGGCTGCCATAACAAATTACTGCAAGCTGGGTGGTTTAAAACAGCAGAAATTTGTTCCCTCACAGTTCCAGAGGCCAGAAGTTTGAAATCTAGATGAAGGCAAACCATGCAGTCTCTGAAAAGCTGAAGGAAGATTTCTTCTTTTGCCATTTTTAGCTTCAGGTGGTTGCTGGCAATCTTTGGTGTTCCTTAACTCATAGATGTATCACTTTAATTTCTGCTTTTGTGCTCATAGGACTTTCTCTTTCTGTTTTTGTGCCGTGTCTTCGCATGTGTTTTTTTTTTTTGTAGGGAAACCACTCTTTGGATTTAGGGTCCATCTTTATCGAGTAGGTCACATTTATAGGTATGAGGGTAAGATTTTAACATCTTTTTTTTTGGGGGGGAGACATAATTCAATGCATATAAAGTACCTACAAATAAAATTTTACTATAATATTATATACTGGTGTGGCACTGTAGGATCAGCACTGGACTGCAAACCACAAGGTCAGCAGTTCAAACCCACCAGCTATTCCTTGGAAACCTTATATAGGGTCACTATGAGTCAGAACCGGGTCACTGGCACTTAACAACAACATATATGGCAAAAAATCTTCTATAAACTATTTATTCTGTCACAGTTCTTGAGAAAGACTATAATTCTATCATGTATCTAACAATGAAAGACTAGACCTATGTTCTTTTAAAAAATATAGACCTTATTAGACCTAACTTTGAAATGCATGGTTCATTACTGATTGTATATGTATGTTATGACAATCTTACATAAAAAATAATCTCTTCTAGTTAAAAATATTATACTACTCAAAAGATCTTTTAGGGCTCAATTTGACAAAAGGATATATATATATATATATATATATATATATATGACAATTTGTTCTAAAACTTGAGCCTAATTCTCAGACTTTTGTGACATTTGTTGACAGGGTTTTAATGAAATACATAAAGTATTCATTGTCAAGGTCTTATTTTATGAAGAAGGAACAAATGCTTCTTTGTATAAAAACTCTTATTGAAGCCTTGAAAATAATTTTTAAGAAGTTACCAGTTCAGAAGAATTTGCTTTCCAGAATTCCCAGGGATCTACTTTTCCTACTGGAGAAACCCGCTCCATCCTCTTAGTTATCATGGCTGTAGAGCAGTAGGCAGAATCTAAACAGCACTTTACACTTCGTCATTCATACTCATTTCAACCCGCATGAGTAGCTAACAGCAACGAAAATGATTTCACAAACAAAAGTCAAACTTCTGAAAATTCTGTTCCCACCATTGATGCTGAGATTCTATGGGGCACTGCAAATTGATCTTGCATCAGTAAACTCAGTCCAAATTTCTGAGTGCATCTCTTCAGAGCTGTTCTTATTACTCAAAGGAAAGCCACACACTTGTAGGGTTCAAGTAAACTTTAGTTATAATCTGATTCTATCGCATCATTATTTCAGTTAATTTAAATTTCACACATCTAAGAGTCATGTTATGTTCGAAAGTGGGAAGAAGTTAAAAAAACAACAACTTGTTTCTTAAAATAAGCATCACAGTTTCTACTGACTTTCAATTTACATCATCATTACTAACACTTAATCAGCACTTCCTAAGTGCCAGGCACTAACTAGTCAAAGTTCTTTTTACATATTAAATTAGCACAACAAGCTTCTGAGCTAGCTAATAATGTTCTCATTTTAAGAGGCAGAAACCAGGCCCAGAAATCCTAACAACCTGTCAAGGTCACCCAGTAAATCAATGGCAGAGCTGGGATCTAGCTGAAGACGACTTATTCTCCTCAAACTTGTGAGAATGTAGAACACATACCGTGAATTTACTCTACTTTGAGGAGGGAGGGAATTATTTTGTCATATAATTTTTTGGTATTTGTTTATATTTTTACTTATTTTTCTTTCTGCAGATTAAAAGTATGATGGCAATATAAAGTTGAAATCATTATCTGAATATATTATATAGGATGTTCCTTCAATTTTAACAGTGTCATAATGAAACGTGGGTTAATAATGCGGTTACAGTTGCCGTTGTATGCCGTGGAGTCAGTTCCGACTCATAGCGACCCTGTACAGGGTTTCCAAGCCCATAAATCTTTATGGGAGCAGAAAGCCTCATCTTTCTTCCACGGAACAGCTGGTAGTTTCGAACCGCTGAACTTGCGGTTCGCAGCCTGATTCGTAACCACTATGCTCGCTACCAGAGCTCAGTTTATTGCAAATCTTGCCCTTGATTGAAGTCTGACTTTATAGCCAATTTGATATACTAGAGGATAAGGACTTTACCCTGAAGACAATAGGAGACCTTTGGAAAACTGAATTGTGGAGGATACATGAATAAACCATGTTTCAAAAAGATTCGTTTGACCACGAAGTGTTCTGTAAATTGGCAATACAAGAGACTAAAGAAAGGGAGTACAGTTACAAGATGATTGCAACCATTTTAATGAAGAATATAAAGTGCAAGCAGGTGGAGACAATGAAGCCGGAAAAAAAAAAAAAAAAAGCGATAGAGGTACAAAAGAAGATTCAAAAAGATTCCTCAATAAAACGATATATGAAGAGAAGGAGAGATGTCAATGATATCTTCCAAGTTCTAAGTCTACATAAATAGAAGAATGGTGAAGAAAAGTCTTTGGAGAAAAGTGCTGAGTTTAGTGAGCAGAAACTCTGAGGGGATCTGGAATTTAACAAGTATACTGAACCTATGACAGATTTGGACATGTCTTTCCTGGTGGTTTTCCAGCTAAGGGTCCAGTTTGGCTCTTCAAGTGGTTAGAGCTGACTTGGCCAGATGGGGGCAGCAGAGCATCACCAATTGCTAGGGACAGCTGGACAGGGTTGTTTGTACTGACCCTTTAGATGTGTTCACATTTAGTAGCCAGAATAGGAACTACAGCCAACTATGGAGACAAAGACAATGGACCTCTAGAGGTGGGATTACCCAGGTGTAAAGGACTTTAGGCTTGTAGGAGGTCCAGAGCTGGCTGATGTGTGGACAGAACTAGTGATTAAGGACTTTGATGATAGTGATTTCAGGGTAGTAGCAGAGCTGATGTATAATAAGGAGCTCTGGTAGTATAGTGGTTACCAATGGGGCTGCAAACCGCAAGGTTCGAAACTACTAGCTGTTCCCAAGATGAGGCTTTCTGCTTCCGTAAAGATTTACAGCCTTGGAAACCCTGTATAGGCTCACTATGAGTCAGAACCGACTCCACGACAAATAATAACAACAACAGCAGAGCTAGCACCAGATCAAAAGGGATTAAGTGGGGAGAGGAATAGCATTAGAAAAAGTGGATATATACTGAGAAAGTATATATATATATTTTGCGCGTTTGCCAATGAAAGGAAGCAAAGTCAAAAGACAGTAATTTCAGAAGACAGACCAGATAGAGAGATGACCTTTTTTCAAAGTGAAATATTCTTGTGAATATTTATGAACTAAATGGAATAATCTCATGACAAGAATAATGGAAAATAACCAGTTGAGAGAAAGAAAAAGGGATGGTTATAGAGCCACCTCTCAGAAAAATTTAGATTCAATGAAGAGTACGGGTGAAATGCTTGGGTTGCAGAAGAATGGGAAGAAAGAAACTGCAGATAATAGAGACTTTATGCATCTTTGCTAAGTGATCTGTGGTATGTAAGTAAACTGCACTCTGAATGCATATTTGTTATTTGGAAAGCATGAGCATGTCCTAGAGAAACACTGTGGATTATGGCATGTGGAAAGTGGAAAGGTTTGGGGTAAACTTCTCAGACAGTCTTTAAATGATTAATCACTCCCCAATTTATAAATGTGCCTAAAATCCAGAGTTATATCATTGTCCTTTTCACTTTACATTCTCTTTATCAAAGAGGAATTTCATTTTGTTGTTGTTAAGTGCTTTTGAGTCAGTTCTGACTCATAGCGACCCTGTATAGGGTTTCCAAGGAGCAACTGCTAAGTTTTAACTGCCAACCTTAGGATCACATCGACCTTGTGGTCCAGTGTCTATCCTACAGTGCCCCACCAGGACTCCAAAATATTGTTACTTATATGAAAATCTCTTTTCCTACTGTTGCTGAGGTTCTTTAGTACTGACTCAGTGTTTTAAAGTTGTTGTTAGGTGCCATTGAGTCAGTACCAACCCATAGCGACTTTATGCACAGCAGAACGAAACACTACCCGATCCTGGACCATCCTCACTACTGTTGCCATGCTTGAGCCCATTGATGCTGCCACTTGGCCAATCCATCTCATTGGGGGTCTTCCTCTTTTTCTCTGACCCTCCACCTTACCAAACATGAAATACTTCTCCAGCAACTGGTCCCTCCTGACAATATGTCCGAAGTATGAGAGATGAAGTTTGGACATCCTGGCCTCCAAGGAGCACTCTGGCTGCGTTTCTTCCAACACGGATCTATTAGTTCTTTTGGCAGCCCATGGCACTTTCAATATTCTCCTCCAACACCATAACTCAAAGGCATCATCAATTCTTCTACGGTCTTCCTTATTCACTGTGCAGCTTTCACATGCATATGAGGTTATTGAAAATACCATGGCTTGGGTCAGGCACACCTTAGTCCTCAAGTTGACATCTTTGCTCTTCAACACTTTAAAAAGGTCTTGTGTAGAAGATTTGCCTAATGGAATACATCATTTTATTTCTTGACTGCTGCTTCCGTGAATGTTGATAGTTGATCCAAGAAGAATAAAGTCCTTGACAACTTCAGTCTTTTCTCTGTTGATAAGAATGTTGTTTATTGGTCCAGTGGTGAGGCTTTTTGTTTTCTTTACATTGAGATGTAATCCATACTGAAGGCTGTGCTCTTTGATCTTCATCAGTAAATGTTTTAAGTCGTCTTCACTTTCATAACATTGATATCTTAGGCATTAGTGAGCTGAAATGGACTGGTATTGGCCATTTTGAATCTGACAACCACATGGTTTACTATGTCTGGAAGATAAATTGAAGAGGAATGGTGTTGCATTTATTGTCAAAAAAAACATATCCAGATCAGTCATGAAGTACAATGCTGTCTGTGATAGGATAATATCTATGCGCATACAGGGAAGCCCAGCACTATTATTCAAATTTATGCACCAACCACTAAAACCAGTGAGGACGAAATAGAAGAATTCTACCAACTTCTTCAATCTGAAATTGATCAAACATGCAATCAAGTGTTTAAGGTAGTGTCTTAATATCTCTTAATACCTCTTTCTAGAACTGAAGTGTCTCCAAGTTAAATATTTAGACAAATGCTTCTCAATCCTGGTGGCACATTAGAATCAACAAAGGGAGTGTCTAAGGCGTTTTAATGACTTGGTCCCACAAGGTCAGTGGTTTAAGCTCATCACTTGCTCCTTGGAAACCCTATACAGGGTCTCAATGGGTTGGAACTGACTCGATGGCACTTAATGTTAATGCTGGTATGAGATGATATCTCATGGTTGTTTTGATTTGCATTTCTCTAAGGGCTAATGATCATGCACATTTCTTCATATGCTTGTTGGCTGCCTATCCCATGAATTGTTAAATTCATGGCTATTAAGTGTCTCTTATCTGTTCTCCCTCCTAGAGCTGCAGCCTACCTCCATGTCATCTTTGTCATCTCCCTGTTAACAGTCTCTCTTTCTGTCTTCTTTTCAAAAACAAAGAATTAATTATGTTCTAAAGTGAGTGGCATGCTGTTGGTGTGGGTGTGTATGATCTTTCTGTTGTTTGAGTGAATATACACACTTTTGCCTTAGTCTCCTTAGGGTGCCTTTGATAAAAGGTCCAATCAAAACAGTGACTTCTGAGGGCATCTGCTGGGCAGCTACATTCAGTGCAGAGAGCTCAGTGCAGAGGGTTATGGCCACTGTGTCTTGGGAGATTCCACAGGGGTAATCTTAATAGATTTTCTTGAAGGATGCAGGATGATCTTGGGGGGTTACCAGGAAGAAATATTAAGAAAGCAGAAAACTGCATTGGCGAGAAAAAGTCTAGGAAAATTGCACCAACAATTCCTTTTTTTCGTAATACGACAATGCACCTGCTCATTCTTTGAGGGAAGCAAGAGCTGTCCTATCAGAATTTCATTGGGAAGCCTTAAAACTCAGCCACCCTACAGCCCTGATCTCTTCCCTTCAGACTTCTTTTTGTTCCCCAAACACAAAGAATATTTAAAAGGAACATGATTTGAATCCCTTGAGGAAGCCAAAATTTCCATTTTGATGTGGTATAAACTGAAGAGGGCAGAATTCTTCAGAGTTGTGTTGTTGTTGTTATTAAATGCCATCAAGTCCGTTCCTACTCATAGAGAATCAATATAGGGTTTCCAAGGAGCGGCTGGTGAGTCTGAACTGCCAACCTTGTGGTTCAAAACGATTTTGCGGTCCAGTGCTTTATCACATAGAGCCACCCCAGGCAGTGTTAGAGAGATGAAAACACCACCTTCAGAAGTGTGAAGACTGAGATGGGGGATATGATGAGAAACAATAGCTTCACATTGTGAGATTTTCATCTAAGAAAGATTTCTATGATTTTGTAACAATGTATATATTTGCGTGTGTGTGTGTGTGTGTGTGTGTGTGTGTGTGTAAACAAATGTCTTTATTTAAATATACAAATGTGTCCCTAGGAGCAGTGAGCATACTTTCCTCAAGGTGGCCGCTTCCCTTTTGATATTGCACAATAGAAAACATTACCTTCTTGTTAATTCTCAAAACTTAGATTTCCATGCTCTATTTTTTAGCTCTACAAACAGGATACCTGTACTAAGTCAACAGTGAGTCTTTAGAGAATCATGGTATCATCCAACTTACAGCAAGAGAAATCGATTGACAGAATGTCATTTTTTAAAAGTCAAAATCGATCTTTAAACCTGAATCATGTACATTCCTACCTTAAAAAAAAGAAAAAGAAAAAGTGAAGCTAGTTTTAACCCAAGTCTCTTTAAAAATATACAATTATGTATTTTCTACTTGACACAAAATGAAATGAAATGCTTTGAGCATCAAACAGTATAGTATCTACCTTATAGATAGTATCTTCATCTAACACTGCCATTGTGTTAGCAATTTGTAAAGGACATGAACTTACAATAAAAGCTGCTCCTAAATTGTAACAATATTTTTTGAGTGACCCACATATGAACAAAAAGCAATACTTTTTTACTTACGCTTGTATTCACTGAGACAACTTGTATGCAGCCATCTGCTCATCACAGAGACATGTTTAAATGTGTTTTGTTTTAAATAAAGCCATGCATGTATGAATTGGATCCCTAGTAGCAATACTCTTTGACTCACCCTCGTGTGTCTTCTTTATTAAGTTTTTAGATAGACTGCCTTGCATGTGGCTGCCAGATTATTCCTTTTAAAAGCTCTGCTCTTCTCATGTCCTCTCTGCTTAAAACTTCCAGTCACTCCTCTTATTTCCAGTTCCTTGGGCTTCTCATTCATTCCGAGATCACTATAAATGGTGACCTGTTTGTAAGTCTTTTAAGGCTCCCCACAACCCAAACACCCAACTCAGACAGTCACTTAACTTCTCTTGTCTCAATATCATCTTCTGTAGAATCAGAGATTTTAAAAAAGTTCTCTGCTTGTGAAAAAAACTTATTTAGCTATTTTCCCTTCTCTCTGTACAGGAAGGCACATAACCACACCAAGTACGCAAGTGTTGTATTGATTGTCACTAGGAGTACACTGTTCCCCTTACATTTTGTGTTCTTGGATATATTTATATATACAAATATGGAGTTGTGGTGTGGTGTTGTTAGATAAGCACTGGACCAGTAACCACAAAGTCGGCAGTTCAAGCCACTAGCCATTCCTTGAAAACCCTATATAGGGTGACTATGAGTAGGAACCTACTCGACGACACTTAGCAACAACAACAATATGCAAATATACTTGTATATTTTATGCTTTGTTTCTTAAATAAAAATGTTTACAAAGAAATTATTTCAGAGTGAATATATTTCCTCTAAGGAGCTCTGGTAGCGTAGTGGTTACGAATTGGGCTGCGAACCGCAAGGTCAGCAGTTCAAAACTACCAGCTGCTCCGCGGGAGAAAGATGAGGCTTTCTGCTCCCGTAAAGATTTACAGCCCCGGAAACCCTGTTCAGGGTCATTATGGGTCGGAATTGACTCCATGACACATAACAACAATAATAACATAGTGCTCTGGGTTAATGCGCTGGACTTCAAAGTTGGTTTGACCCTCAAGTTGGTGGTTCAAGCTCACCAGACACTCCTCAGAAACCCTATACAGGGTCACTATGGGTTGGAACCTACTCGATGGTACTCAACAACCATAACAACAACAAAAAACACACTTTTACAAAAAAATTTTAGAGGAAATTTAGACATGGGAGAAATCATGTCTAGACTGTCAGAGTTAGAAGGTACAGAGAATCATCTAACCTTGTTCATTTGACACATGGGAAAATTCAGACACAGAGTGGATGCATGACTTGCTGAATAACAAACACACAGGACAAAGAAATACATAGAAAATTAAGGAAAGGCGGGCATAAAGCATACAGATCTGGATTAGTGATCGGGAATATAATTTAGTTTTGTTTGCAGTTCTTGGCTATTTTGTCTACAAGAAGAATATCGGTCAGCCTAATTTGTAAGAATAGGAACAGAGAAAGTTTTGTCTTCAAGACATAGCTTACTGTCCAGCCCATTGCAAAAAAATAAGGGTCATTTATTAATTATTCTTATTCTTATTGCCTGAGTCCTCCCCTCAAGCCCTAACCGCACTACTATTTCTTGGTTTCTCTCTCACCCATCACCTACCATTTCTGACTACTGTCCAATGTTCTGTGGACATATTCTACTCTTTTTAGGATGAATTAATTTTATTATTATTATTTTTTATTAATTCATTGGCATAATGTTTCCCCTTCTTTTTTTTTTTAATAACCATGTTGGCTCTGAAAGAATTTATTATACATGTACTTTAACCTCAAAGGAAACCAGAAAAAAAATTAAATTGGAACAAGAAATTAATTTTCAATTTACAGGGATATTAACAGATGAAGTATGGTTAGAAAAACTTCCTGAAATAAAATAACCACACTGCCATTCAATCCTTGCCATTAATGTGGTTTTTCACAATACCAAACTGAATCCATTTTAAAACAAATGGTCTGTGTTCTTTTAAGCAAATATTTCCCTTAAATTTATGCAAAAGGAAAAACTCCATTTAAGTTAACAAATATTGGAGTGCTTACTATTTGCAAGGCTCTGTGGTGGGCCCCGCTAAGGATATAAAAACAAATCAGTTCCCTGCCTTTGGTAGCTAGGAGTGTATCATCTTTAACTTTCAAAAAAGTTTTGTACAGAGAAAAATCCTGGGGTCTGTGAAGGAATTAGACAAGTGCACATATATTTCCCTCTTCATCACCAGCAGGTATAGTAAGTACTTGATACTCTTAATGAGTGTAAGCATTTAAGTGCTTGACTACAAACCAAGAGGTTGGCTGGTCAAACCCACGCAGATGCTTCTCGTAATCCAAAATCTGGCAATCTGCTTCGCTGTGGGTTAATTCGCTGAACTACACAGTCGATTTGAACCACAATATCAGCGGTTCAAGCTCACCAGCAATCCTTGGAAATCCTGTACAGGGTGGCTATGGATCGGAAATGACTCAAAGGCACTTAACAACAACAATCTGCTTCTGAAAGGTTTTAAGAAATTTACAAATGGACACTACTGGCCACTGTTGTTAAATGTCCTTCAGTCGGTTCCGACTCATAGCGACCTCGTATAGGATTTCAGAGGAGCGACTGAGGGTTTGAACTGCTGACCTTGCCTTTAGCAGTCCTGGACTTGTCCTACAGCGCTATACCAGGACTCCAAGTAACAACCTGAAAGGCTTCCTGGAGGAGCTGATTTTTATCTGGAAGATAAAGCTTTTATCTGGAAGAAAGGGACGGAGATAAATGGGAAGGATAATGGGTTGACAAGGGATGACAACAATTTGCACACACCAAATTTGCAATCGCTTGCCACCTACACAGCGTAGGAAAAGTCAAGAGGAGAGCGCAGGCGCGACTCTGCCGCGGCTACAGTCAAGTTCCCGGAAGAAGCTCTTTTTAGCTAGGGCAAAACCGGATGAAGGTCGCGCGCCCTTTTCCGCTAGTTTTCCAGTTCACCAATACCAGGCTTCTCAGCGAAAGGGGCAGCACCCCGGAGAAGCGCGCGCGGGCATTTGCGCAGGCGCAGCCGGCGATCTCGAGCGCACGATGCCGGGTCAGCACGTCCTGCGCGTGCGGACCCTGTATCGGCGCATCTTGCTGTTACACCGGGCACTGCCCCCCGATCTCAAATCCCTGGGGGACCAGTACGTGAAAGACGAATTTAAGAGACATAAGACCGTTGGTTCTGACGAGGCCCACCGATTCCTGCAGGAGTGGGAGGCAAGTGATGCCCCCCTTTTTTTCTTCCCAGACCTTTGGGGTTCTCCATTGGCGCCCCGGTTTGTTCCTATTACTGATCCTCTCTTCGGGTTCATCTCCCAGGGTTCCACGCCGGAGCAAACAGAGCGGCAGCCCATCCCTGCAAATTAAACAGTGTGAAAGGCTCAAACTTAACTGAGGATGGCGCAGAATCGGGCAGTGTTTGTTCCATGGTACATAGGGAAGGTCTCTATGAGTCGGAACCGACTCCAGGCTACCTATCCAAAAAGCGGTTTAAACATTTCCTAAAGTTACTTCTCGATCCCCCATCTCTTTCACGGGTTCCTCACTGAAGCAGATCCCGTTAGGTCAGCGTCTCCAATTCAGGCAACTTTTTGAGTTCCTGAGAATGGGATGTTGTTAAGTGCCGTCGAGTCGATTCAGACCCACAGCGACTCTGATGTATAGGGTTTCCTAGGAGCAGCTGGTGAGCTTGAAGCACCGACCTTGCAGTTCAAACGGCTTTGCAGTCTAGCGCATTAACCCACAGCGAGAGGTTACAAAATGGAATAAAGTCACTGTAGAATGGTCAGTGAACTCACATTGACCATTAACTCCTTGATGTAATATTAGTGACTCGTTACTCAGTTTTCAGAATTAGAGGCTTATTTCTATAATCCTTTATCATTTATCTCAGCGCTGTTTGTTGGGTTTTAGTCATTTTTTCTTTATTGCTAAGTGCTGTCGAGTCTGTGAACCGCCTATTTGTGGTTCAAACTGACCTTGCAGTCCAGTGCTTTAGCTACACTGATCAGAAAGCAGAGACTCTTTAAAAGATTGGAAACCTACATGCGGCAAAGGAGAAAAATGATGGTCAGAATTGTCAGACGAAAGTCGGTTGCTTCAGATTCTCAAGTCATGTTTTCTTGTTATGTCGCCCTACACTATTACATTTAATCTTAGACACACGCACTAAGGATTTAACCTTAAATTTTTTTTTTTTTTTAATGATTGAAGGAAAAGGATACTGAGAACAATTGAGAACATTTCATGGGCCTGGGAGTTTAGCAAGATCGCCTGTAGTAGCGATTGGCAAATATAAAATTAATTGTTTTTAAGTGCCTTCAAGTCAGTTTTGAGGTATTTGAGCCACTGACCCTGCACCACACCAGGACTCCCTCAAACTAATAGAATTGGAGAATAGAGTGCTTTCTTGGGTATTTGAAAGCATAAAACAGCTTTTGTATGAAAATGTTGTTGTTTTTGTTAAGTGCCTTCGAGTAGGTTCCATCTCATAGCCACCATGCATAGGTTTCCCAAGGAGCTGACCTTGTTGTTTGCAGTCCAGTGTTGATCCTACAGTGCCACACCAGGAGTCTTTGTATGAAAATAGAGGTAAACAGTTTTTCATCTTAAAAAGTTGATGGTTTAAGAAGAGATGACTAAAGTCTTTTTTTTTGAAGTAATACTTTCACTGAATTCTAGAATTCTTTTTTGTTTTTGTTGTGAATTGGATGAAGATTTGCAGAACATTTCAGTATTTCCCACTCAGCGATCCATGATCCATGCACATTTCAATTTGTCATTGATTGTAATCCCACTTCCTGTGTTTTCTGTTTCCATTCCTCCTCCTTTCCTAACACTTCTGAACTTTGTCCTTGGGTAAACAATGCTGCCTTTTTGTTCTCAAATGGTTGATTATTCTAAGGTGTGTGTGTACCTTCCTAGTGTTCTTGATGGTAGAATAATTAAAGCTTGAAAGAAGGACATTTTGGACAATGATGAAATGTAGAACTTTGGTGAAGGCATAGTATATCAGATGTTATTAGTCAATCTGGAGCTGGAAGAGTTGAATTTTTATTAAATTTGGACCTCTATGTTTTAATATGGTCTCACAAGAGAACAGCATTCAAATCCAGACTGGCATTTTATTCAGTGTTAAATCACTTAATATTTTAATTTTTTTATCTCTAAAATAATATTTACAGTGTGCACTTCAAATTTGTTTGCAAATGTATTTAAAAGCAGTTTGTAAATTGTTACTTACAAAGGAACTGTAAGAAATTAAGTTTGTTATATGACATCTTTTAAGTTTAGCTCTGTGTTGGGAAGAAAAAAGGGTACTTTGAAAACTCTGAAAGTATAAAAACTAGACACTTTTTAAGGAAAGAGGAGGAAAGAATGGGAACTCAGAGTAAATTGGGAATAGGTCGTAGGAGAGACAGGTGATTAAAACAATAACTGTGTATATCAAGAATGTGTTGATCTAGCTAGGAGGCTTGGTATCAGGAATTTAACTTTTTGTTTTGACTATTTTGAAATAATTTTAGACTAAGAAAAGTCTAAATGATAGTACAAGAGTTTGCCTGCATCCTACACCCAGCTTCATAATGTCACCATTTTACAAATCTCTGGTGCAATTATCAAAACAAGGAAATTAACATTACTAGTTTAGTATTAACTAAACTACAGAATTTTTTTTCACAATTTGCCAGTTTTTCCATCTTAACATCCTTATTTTCTTCCGGGGTCCAAGCCAAGATGCCACATTGCATTTGGTGGTCATGTCTCCGTCGTGTCCTGCAGTCTGACAGTGCCACAGTTTTTCCTTGTTTTTCAGGACCTAGACAGTTGGGAAAAAGACTAGTTATTTTGTGAGTGTCCCTCAATTGGAGATGTTTGATGGCTTCTCCTAATTAGGTTGTTGTGGTGAATACTGCATATACTGCAGGGATGGTTTGCCCTTCTTAGCACATCCTATCAAGGAATACGTGGTATCAGCATGACTTACTTAAACTGGTAATGTTAGCTGTGGTCACGTTGGTAAGGTAGTATCTGCCAGGTTTCTTCTGACATTTGGGGAAGGTGGTTGTTGTTGAGAAGTGCCATCAAGTCAGTTCCGACTCATAGTGACCCCGTATAGGGTTTCTGAGGAACACTTGAACTGCCGACCTTGCAGTTCAAATGACTTTGCAGGCTGGCGCATTAACCCATAGTGCCACACCAGGACTCCTTTAGGGGAAGGTAGAACAAAAGTATTTCATTTTACAGGATGCAAATACAAATACATGTTTTTAGAGTAAATAGCGAATTTATATAATTCTTAATTGTAAAAGGAAAAATCTAAGTTCAGAAGAGATGCTGGGAATCTGTTAGGGAGATTGTTAGATACATAACTCATTGTTAAAATACCCACTTGATTCTCCTAAATCTTTCAGGAGGCGACTGTTTAAATGCGAAATTGATTCTAGGTAGATCAAGAATCTGTATTTGTTACGCGTTTTTTTAAAGTTCTAACTATGCTCATTTTTTGAAGAACAATTGCTTTAGGTAATGCTTTTCTGTTGTCTCTGTGCCTACCCAGTTGTGGAGAGAGCTCCTTACCCCAGATTTTTTTTTAGAAAATCTGAGGAGAAGCATGGCTTTAGTTATCTAGTCCTGCTATAACAGAAATACCACAAGTGGATAACTTCAACAAACAGAAATTTATTTTCACACAGTTTAAGAGGCATGTAGTCCAAATTCAGAGTACTGGCTTTGGGGAAAGATCTTGTCTCCTTTCAGCATTGATAGACCCCGCATTCCTTGGAGAGCTCCATGTGTCCACATCCACCATTCCCTAGATGTAGGAGATTCCAAAGTCCAAAGAATGTACTCTAGGCCTGTCTCATCTGTCTTGGTGGTAGTAGGCGCCTCTTTCTCTGCTCATGTTTCTTGCCTTTTATCCATTGTAAGATAAAAGATGTTTCATGTTACATCTTTCGGAACCTCCCATACATTGATCAGGGTGGTGGTGGGATGAAGGGAGCCCTGGTAGTTTAGTGAGTTACTAGTTGAACTGTAAGGTCAGCTGTTCAAATCTACCAGCTGCTCCACAGGAAAAAGATGAGGCTTTCTGCTCTCATAAAGATTTATAGCCTACACAGAGTCACTGTGAGTTGAAACTGACACCAACCAACCACCATCTATCCATAATCCTTTGTTTGGTGTATAATATCATGGTGAATCGTCACATAACTGCCAAACCACTGAGAATCCTGGTCCAACCAAGCTGACATTATTTTGGGGGGGGGGGGCACAATTCAATCCATGACAAACATCGATGATTAGATAACCAGTACAAGGGGGCTTCAAAATGTTCACGGAAATTTGGTATTAACAAATAATGGACTTTTTCTATGAACGCTTTGGAGCCCCCTTGTATGTTGCAGACCGTGTAAGACTAGTCAGAGGTTCGAGGCCCTCTAGGGCCGAGTGTAACAAATGAGGCCAGTGGCAGTTAATGGCAAATTGCTTTCACATTAATATTCAGGTATATATATTAAATTAATACACTGGAGCCTTTGAAAATCCACAGATAAATGTGATATTTTCCTAAAGGTTGCAAGGTTAAACCTTTCTCCAAAGGATTAACTAAAAATATCTTAGCTACTTCTTGGTTCTTTGTTCTATAGACAAAGAACCCATCCTCCCTAATCCCTTTTCCAGGTGCAGCCCATTCACCTGGGCGTCTCCTGCAGAACTCTCAACTTCCCCCAACTGACCTCAGGGGCTATAGATATGTTAATTGGGTCTGAGAATTCAAGTTGCTGGCCTGAGATTCGAACCAGTGAAGTACAATGTAAAGTTACCTGAATGTCTGGAAAATTACTGATGTTAGCTGTATCCTGTGTTAGTCCCTCCCAGCTTGGTGTGAAACTCCTCCCCTAAATAAAGCAGAGGCCCGGGCCTCCCCAGGTGTGCATTACTGGTTGGCAGGCATGGAGTAAAGATCAGTGCATTACTGGTTGGAAGGCATGGAGTAAAGATTGCGGTGCGTTACGGGTTGGAAGGCATCCATTAAAGATTGCAGGGCAGTGAGTCGCTGCCTGCAGAGGCCATGATGCCTGTAGTCCCAAGCCTGCCCACCAGTGATGTATCCACCCTGGCTTTGGGGTGCCTCATTGTCTCCCTTCTTCTGTTTGTCTGTGTATTCTTTCGCTATCCCTATCGCCGCTGGATCTCCCCTCCTCGTGAACCAAACACACGCGCCAACTATGTCGGGGCCAGACCCCGGCACTTGTAAACTGAGGGTGAGAAAGTGTGAGACAAAGGCTAAAGAACTATGCACTCTCAGAAGCTGCTTTGAAGAGATGATCTCTTCTCACATAAGAAGTTTTCCTTTTTCCTGCTCTTGCCTTCTACTTTCTTTATGTGAGGTGCTTCCTTGCCAGCTTACTATTTGCTCTGTTTGTTGGGATTTTTATAAGTGAAATCTGTCTTTGCAAAAAAGTGAAAAGGCTTAAACATTTTACAAATAGTTATTGATCACTTACTAATTGCCGGGCAATGCCACAAGCATTGTGGGCCAGAAAAATGAATAATGAATGTATTTTACTTTCACAGTGCCCAAAGTTTAGGAAAATAGAATAGACAATTACAGTATAAAAGGGTTTCTATTAAGTGCTACGGGAACAAGGAGAGAATGGGGAAAGTCAAAGGCCACATAAATAACTGAGCTGAGTCTTGAAAAACAAATCAAATTTAGCCTTGCCTAGAAAAGAACGTTCTGGGAAGAGAATAATATGTGCAGAGGTATTAAGTAAGAAAAAAAGTACTGTGTTTTTCAAGAAGTGCAGTGATGTCTTTGAAATTTTGTGTCTTACATGGAGAATTAAGAAGCCCTGGTGGCTCTGAAATAAGCATTAGGTTGCTAACTGCGTCAGCCGTTCAAGTCCAACAGCTGCTCTGTAGGAGAAAAATTAGGCTCTCTGTGTCTATAAAGATTTTCAACCTCAGAAACCCTATACAGGGTTGCTGTGGGTTGACTCAATGGCAGTGTTTTGTTGGTTTTTTTTCCTTAATAGAGGATTGGGAAGCAATAAAGCTAAGGGGATAGACGAGAAAGAATATTATGCATTTTAATTTTGAATCATTGAAATATTTATTAACAATGGCATAAAAGACATCTAAACTATATGCTAGAACACCACTTTAGTAGCAGTATAGAGGGAAGACTGAAGAAAGAAATAGACTAAGAAATAGGGAAAACAGTTTGGAAATTTCTATAGTAATTGCAAATAAGTATGAGCCTGAACCAAAATAGAAGCACTAAGAATATAGAAAGAGTTGTATAGACTTATGAGCTGCCCTTTCTAAGACAGAATAGACTTCAGTTGGATTAATGAGGGAGTAAGTAGAATGTTTGACTCCTAGATTTTATAATATGGTACCAATAACCATAATATGATATATAGGAAGAGCAGGTGGAGAATGAGCTCAGTGTGATGTATTTTAAGTTAAAAATTCTGATGGAATCATCAAGTGGTCTGACACTCAGGAGACACATTGTGGCTAGAGATTGAGATTTTAAATTTATTATCTATAGGTGATGGGCTAAAGCTGTGGATGAAATTGCTAAGGCTGTGTATAGCATAGGAAACGGTGGTCAAAGATAGAAGACTAACATTTAGAAAAAGTTATGAAAATGAAGATAGCAATATATGAGGGATCTTCAAAAAAGTTTGTGAAAAATGGAGTTAAAAGATAAAAATTGTTGTTGTTGTTAAGTGCCGTAGAATCAATTCCGACCCATAGCGACCCTGCATAGGATTCCCGAGGAGCAGCTGGTGAACTTGAAGAGCCGACCTTGCTGTTCAAACCAACTTTGCAGTCCAGTGCATTAACCCACAGGGCCACATCATCATTCCAATAGATAAAAATAAAAATAAATAAACTTTATCAAATTAAGCTCCATCAAGTCAAAACACTTTTGTAAGTGAGGATGCCAGCCATTTAGTCCATCCTTAAAGAACTGAGGATCTTGGGAACTTAACCATGTTAATGTAATATTTTGGATGCCCTATAAAGATTTTTTTTTCTCTTTTTTTCTTTTAAGGGGCTCTGGTAGCGTAGTGGTTACGAATCAGGCTACGAACCTCAAGGTCAGCAGTTCGAAACTACCAGCTGTTTGCGGGAGAAAGATGAGACAGACGTTCTGCTCCTATAAAGATTTACAGCCTTGGAAACCCTGTACAGGGTTGGCATGAGTCCAAACTGACTCCAGGGCACACAGCCATAAAGATTTTGAAGATTAGGAAATGAAAGGAAGTCAAAAGGAGCCAAATCAGGACTCCTAATAATTTCCCATGGAAGCTGTCACTCCAAATTGCTCTTATTTGGTGAGAGGACTGCGCAGAAGTGTTGTCTCGGTGGAGAAGAGCTCTAGTGAAACTTACTAAAGTGATTTTCAGCTAAAGCTTTGATTCCTTTTCTCAAAACACTCTCTGAATAAGCAGATGCTATTATTCTTCTGTCCTCCATAAAGTCAGCAAAAAAATGCCTTGAGCATCCCCCAAAAAACTGTTTTATATCCTTCTCTCTTGACTGGACTGTTTTTGCTTAGACTAAGCCACTTCCACCTCTTGCTAGGCATTGCTTTGATTGTGCTTTGTTTTCAGGGTCATATTGGTAATTGTGCAGTTGTTAAGTGCCATCGAGTTGATATTGATTCGTAGAGACCGTAAGTAGGGTTTCCGTGGAATGGCTGGTGTATTTGAACTGCTGACCTTGAGGTTCAAATTGACCTTGCAGTTTCAGTGCTTATCCTACAGCGCCACACCAGGACTTGTATTGGTAAAGCCATGTTTTATCTCCTGTTATAGTTCTTCCTGGTGTGACGCTGTAGGATAAGCACTGGAATGCTAACCACAGGTTGGTGCTTTGAACCCACCAGCCACCCCTTGGAAACCCAATATAGGGTTGCTATGAGTCTTAATTGACTTGATGACTCTTACCAACATTTTTTCCAAGAGATGTTTTAGATCTTGATCCCGCTTGCTTAAAATTTCCATTGAAAGCTCTGCTCTTGCCTGCCAATGATTTGGGCAGAATATCTTTTTTATTCATCAAACAGAAAATTTGTTTAATTTTTCTGTCAGAATTGTATAAGCTGAGCCAGTTGAAATATCTGTTGTGTTAGGCATTGTTTCTGCTGTTAATCATCAATCCTGTTCTTTTAAGACACAAAAGAGATTAATCTTGTAAACTCGTATGGACCATCTGCCCCTGTGAATTTCATCTTCAGCATTGTCTCATCCCTTTTTAAAGCAAATTATCCATTTGTATACTACTGATTTCTTTGAGTCATTATTCTAATAAACTTTTCTTAAAGCTCAGTGATTTCACCATCATTCCAGCCAACCTTCACCATAAATGTGATATTTGTTTGCGCTTCAATTTCAGCAGAATTCATATTGTTCTAATAGAGGCTCTTTTCAAGCTGGTGTCATATTCTTCTTAGTGCCTCAAAGTAGATCTTGTTTAGATATAACAAGTTAGTATGAGTTTATTTTGGTACACATTTTTAATGAAATTCATGCATAGTTTTTTTCATAATACATATTTGCTATTAATTTCTTGAAGACTCCTTTTAATGCTGTAAAGCAGTGGGTTATGCATTGGACTGCTAATCACACAGGTTGTCAGTTGAAACTCACCAGCCGCTCTGTGGGAGAAAGCTGAAGCTATCTACTTCAATGAAGATTTACATTCTCAGAAACCATAAGGAGTACTTCTACTCCATCCTGTAGGGATATCATAGTCAGAATCACCTCTACCGCAGTGGGGGTTTTGAGATCGGGCTGGAACAATGGTTCCCTTTTTCTTCTATCTTCAGTTCTTCGTAGCTGTTTCTGCAAAGGAATGTGCTATTTTCTTCTTGATTATGTTGATAGTTTAGCTATACTACAGCATTAGCTTTTTGCTTTATTTTGTTGAATTTGTTGATTCTGTGAAGTCACCCATTTGTAGCTCACAAGAAGTATCTTTGTTTTATTTATGACTTTGAAATGGATGATCAGATAAAAATATATGATTAAGTTACATGTCACCTATACTTAGAGTTCCTTAGCTTGGTGTAATTAGGGTTGGATGAATATTTTGTTAGTTTTTATAATTGCACGCCTTTCTTACTTAATTTGGAGACTGTATTTTGCTGCTTTTGAACATCCTGATTTGTAGTTTGTACTTTAGCTTGTGGAATAAAAGGAATGAATTACCTCTCTGTTCAGTAAATCGATTATATGTGTGTACGTGCACACATGGATGTGAGTATGCATTTGAGGACCTCTCAGTTGTACTGTTTATTCTGTATGTTACCAGATTTTTCATGATGGCTTATTGAATAGTTGGGTATGTCTTATTGAAAAGTGATGGGTCACAAATACGTTTTCTACTTCAAGCATTTACTTTTATAAAATTGTAGCCATATTATGGTCCTTATATCCTTGCAACATAAAATGATCTCTTTTTACCATGTCTGAAGCTTTTGCCTTTTTAGTGAGACTGAAGCTATTGTTTGAGTCCTGGTATGGTGCCTTGGGATAAGCACTCAGCTTCAAGGTCAGTTTGCACTTCAAAGTCAGCAGTTTGAACCTCAAGATCAGAAGCTCAGTCTCAACAGCTGCTCACGTTGTACAGGGTTACTGTGAGTCAGAACTGACTTGACAGCATGTAACTACAACAACAACAACAAAAATACTGCTGCTACTGAGGAATATCTAACTTTTATTGGTGTCATGAAATGTGCTGTAGTAATCAAAAGTCGACAGTACTTAACAACAACAACAATGGTATCTTAAAATATTGTAATTTGATTAATATTGAATGTATAATTTCCTTTTCATTGTATGCTACTTGAACATAAAGGTATGTTCCATTTACTTATACTAATTAAAATAATGCTTGTTGGTGTGTTGTTAAGTACTGTCGAGTCGGTTCTGACTTATAGTGACCCTGTTCAGGGTTTTCAAGGAGTGTCTGGTGAGTTTGGACTGCCGGCCTTGTGGTTAGCAGTTCACTGCTTATCCTACAGTACCACACCAGGACTCTAAAATAATGATAATAGGACAATAATATGCTACTTGTCATGATTTCAAAACTCATCTATGTGTGCACACATGTTTGTGTGTGGGTACATAATATTCAGTCTTAAAACTTTGAAGTAAGTTTTGCACAGAATTTAAGAAAAGGGTTATGTATGTATAATATTAATTTTATTTATAGTTTTGTTAAAATGAATGTAATTTATGATTTATAACAAATGCGTGTGAAAATTTATATCGGCAATATTAAAATAAAAGGGAGTTTCAGATTGCTTCATTAACACTTTACTATTTCTTAAGATTAAAAAAAATTTTTTTTTCTGTTAATGCACTTTATATCTGTTGTTGTTCAGTTCCATTGGTTCAGTTTCAACTCAAAGTGAATCTATGTACAACAGAATGAAATATTGCCCTGTCCCGCACCATCCTTATGTTTTATAGAGAGTATAAGTACTGTTGAGTCAGTTCTGACTCATTGTGACACCCTGTATAGGATTTCTGTGGCTTTAAATCTTTGCAGGGACAGAAAGCCTCCTCTTCCTCTCTTGGAAGTGCTGGTGGGCTCAAATCTTCAACCTTGTGGTTTGTGGTCCAGTGCTTATCATATGGAACCACTGCACGTCCCTTACGATATATGTGTGTGTATGTATATATATATAGTTATTGTTAAGTACCCTAGAGTCAGTTCCAACCCATAGCGACCCTGTATATCTGTATAGAGTTTCTGAGGAGTGACTTGTGGGTTTGAACTGCCGACCTATGGTTCAAACTGACCTTGAGGTCCAGCACATTATCCTGCAGCACCTTCCTAGGACTCTCTCTCTTTCTTTCTCTCTCTCTCTCTCTCTCTCTCTCTCTATATATATATACACACACACACACACACACACACACCTGGTTAAAAGATGATCATGCTCCTTTATGTTTCTTAATTTATCTGTTCTGTGGGGACATTTTTCTTTTTTCTTTTTGTTTCTTTCATGTTTCCAATGTCTTGTGAATTTGATTATTGTTCCATCTTTATAAATAAAGCAATACAAAAATTGATTGGGAGGTCTGTATGTAGATATGCTTGTTGATCAGAAAATTATTTTTAGGGTGACAAGAGTTTCAGTTAATCTTTGTGTACAATTCTGACTCTGTCCTTTGTTGTTGTTGTTGTTAAGTGCTCTTGAGTTGGTTCCAACCCATAGCGACCCTTTATAGGGTTTGCAAGGAGCAGCAGGTGAGTTTGAACCACCAACCTTTAAGTTCAAACCGACCTTGTGATCAAGTGTTTATCCTACAGTGCCACATCGTCAAAGTGGTTCTGACTCATAGCAAGCCTCCATAGCATTGCAAGGATTGCCTGGTTGGTTTGAACCACCGACCTTGTGGTCAGCAGTCACGTACGTATCCTACAGTGCCAGAACAGGCCTCCTTGCCTTCCTTGTTGCTGTTGTCAAGGCTCATTGAGTGGCTCTGCTTCTTAGTGACTCTGTATAGGGTTTCCGAGGAGCAGCTGGTAAATTTGAACCACCGACCTTGCAGTCCAATGTTTATACCACAGTGCCACTCCAGGCTTCCTCGCCTTCCGTACCCACCTGGGATTTGAGTTCATTTATTTCCTGCATTTGTTTTTGTTTTTCACTGTATTCCTCACTGTTTGAATATTCTAAATTGACTTCTCTTGAATAACGACTTAATTTATTACTCTTCTCTGCTTTTCAACTTAGAAATTTTTTTTTTTTTTTTTTTTTTTAAATCTCCTGTTTTTAACCATTGTGGATTATTGTTAAAACAATTCCTTTGAACCTGTTTAGTGGGCCTGGGCAGGGATAGGAGATAGGTCTGTATGTTGTTTCTCCAGTCAGTCACCCTGAGCTGGATTTCCTCAGTCCTTTCATTTTAAAAGATGAAGAGACATGAAAATCAAATGACTTGTTTAGAACCACACAACTAGAAAGGATACAGACCTAGTGCTCTTACCTTGTGAAAGTTTAGTTAAGATTTTGGAAATAATGTTTTTTTCCAAAAATCTACTAAAGTTTTGCAGTATAAAAGGAAAACAGTTTTTTTTTTTCTTTTAAACTTTACTTGTTTGCATGGTACAATTTGTATATTTTATTTGTCCTCTATTATATATATTTTTTTTTTTTAACAAAGGAAGGAGTAGCTTTGTAGTTACCTTTCTGTCTTCTGTGTTTGTAGCATAATGTCTTATAATGTTTAACTATTGTTCATGTAATCATTTGCTTTTGTTTATTAGCCAGCAGTGCCAATTGCTGCACGTGTAAAAGGTTATTAATAGTAATGAAAGTTGCTGGGATAAACTCTTAAACAAGTCACGCACATATATTTTCTGTATAATTTTTATCAAGTTCCTGTGGGCCTCAGCTGTCTTGAAAAGAGAAATCGTATTTTACTTCTGAAATTGGGAATGCACCTAAAGTTTTTCTTCTACCTCTAAGATTTAAGTTAAAAATGGTGGTTCAAATGATTTATTATATCCATTTCAATGACATTTTTTTTTTTTTACTTTTTTCTGTTTTTGAATTATATATATAGCAATAGAATATGTAATAAAAAACCAGCACATTGTAGTTGTCTTTGAAGTAAGTCAAGCTTAACATAAAAGTAATAACTACTGAATTAAAACTAGTTAAAAAGGCAAATGGACTATATTTGGAATGAATATAATATGTGATTGATGTTGTTAAATGCCATTGAGTTGGTTCCGAGGAGTAGCTGGTGGGTTTCAGTCACCAACATTGCAATCAGCAGTCCAGCACTTGTCCTACACAGTGCCATACCAGGGCTCCGTGTGATTGATAGCCTCAATATAAAAAGAACTTGTTTAGTTTTTTTTTCCCCTCTGTTCTTATAATTTTATTCTGTTCTTGACTCTTTCATTATTCGACTGAGTTCAGGTTGATGCTGCCATGTACGTCATTCTGTAGTTGTTATGTGTTCTTGCTGGTTCTCAGTCCACAGAACTTCCTGTAGGATGTTTTTCATAGCAGGGCTGGCTTTAGCAAAATCCCTTAGCTTCTGC
>NW_006408528.1:9738289-9758950 GCF_000296735.1 Chrysochloris asiatica | reverse complement strand
TGTGTGCATGCGTAGTAGAACCCTCTGAGGGTGGGGCTGGGGTGCCCACTAGCTCAGGCACCCTTATAGTCACCAGAATGGAGGTGCACAGACAGCAAGGAACCAATGAACAGATACCAAAATAAAAAAATGTCCACACCTTTATCTCAGCGGTTCTGCCAGGCTTCTGTGGCCACTCTGATCTTTCTCCCACATGGTCTCACCCAAGATGGCGGCTCCTGGAGCAGTCAAGCATCCCGGACTAGAAAGCAATAGATTTCTTGCTTCTGCCACAAATTCCCCCAGTTATGAGCCTTCCAGAGTTCTGGGACCATCCCCTGACCCTGCTTGGTCGAGTATTCTGTGTTGTTGTTGGCGGAGCTCTTTACTACACGTTCACCCAATCCGCCATCTTGTTTGTTCTCCAAGAACTTGTTTAGTTTTAATGAAAGAATGGGCAAAAGAGATTCCAATAGGTATTTGATGATTTATGTATGAAGATGTTAATTGCTGTGCGATTGTATATGCTAATTGTGGTGGTAGTGGTATGCTGTGGAATCGATTCCAACTCATAGCAACCCTGCATAGGATTTCTGAGGCTATAAATCTTTACGGGAGCAGAATGCCTCATCCTTCTCCTACAAAATGGCTAGTAGTTTGGAACTGCTGACCCTGAAGTTAGCAGCCCAACTCTGGTAACCCACAATGCTACCAGAGCTCCTTTGTATATAGTAATGTTGTTGTTACGTGCCGTCGAGTTGGTTCCTACCCATAGCGACCTTGTATAGGGTTTCCAAGGAGCAGCTGGTGAGCTTGAACCACCCACCTTGCAGTCAAGCGTCTTTGCAGTCTGATGCATTAGCTCACAGCGCCACACCAGGACTACAGCAATAGTGAAGCATTAAAGCAGTGTAGATATTCATTGATGGGAGACTGAAATGATAATATAGCCATCTGATAGATAGGTTACTATGTAACCAGTAGAAATGGTGTTTCTGAAGAATTAATGACATATGAAACGGCATATGACATAATTAAATGTAAACATTTACATATTTGGGGTGTTAAGATTAAAGGGGGACCCTGGTGTGGCACTGTCAGATGAGCACTGGACTGTTAACCACAAGGTCAGCATTCAGGCCCACGATACTCCTCAGAAACCCTGTACAGGGTTACTTTGAGTTGAAAGTGACTCTACTGCATTCAGTAACAACAACAACCGGATTAAAGGTGATTTGTACCTAAGTTTTTCTAGATTCCCTGCAAATATCATGTGTTGCTTTAGTGATTATAGGAAGGCCAGTTAGGTATTTTAAAAAGTGTAGTTGGGTATACTCAGGTAACATTTTTGCATACTAGCCTTGCTTAATAAAGGGCTGAAGGTAAAGACAATCAGTGAGTCAAATGCTAGCACCTTACAAATATATTTCTTAATTTTGTAGGTTAAACTCTGACTTTTCAATGTTGAATACATATTGTTATTGTTGTTGTTAAGTACTGTCAAATCAGTTTTGACTCATAATGACCGTGTATAAGGTTTCTGAGGAGTGGTCGGTGGATTTGAGTTGCTGATCTTGCAGTTAGCAGTCCAGTGTGTATCCTACAGAGCCACACCAGGATGCTTTAATAAATATCAATGTTAGCTGTATATTTTGTATAATTTCTTGATGAGTATTATAAATGAAATGAAATAGTCTTTAAACATGTATAAATTCGAGATTAAACTGTATTCAGTTACTCATTTTTACCCAACCACCGGAAGAAAATGTAAAAAATTCCTATGACTTTAAATTGAGACAGGTTTTGGTAAGTGTCATAATCCTCTGTCTGGTGTAGTTTTGTCTTTTTAAGCAATATGAAGAATCCCATGTTTAATTACTAAGAAATCATACTTAAATATTTAGTGACTTTCCACTAACGTAATCTCCTGCCAGGTCAGACAAATGCGCTCTGGTGGCTCAGTGGTTAAGTTGCTGACTGTTGGGGAAAGCTTTAAAGCTACCAGTGGTTTCTTGGGAGAAAAGACCTGGTGATCTGCTCCTGTAAAGGTTACAAGCCAGGAAACTCTGTGGGGTGGGGTCTTCTATGAATCAGTATCTACATCATGGCATGCAGTAATAATGACAACTGGTTAGACAATGGAGACAGAAAACAAGTATGATTCCTAAGTGGTTTGGAAACCAGTGTTGTGATGTTAAGTGCCATGGTGTCAGTTCTGACTCATAGTGACTTTTTCCAAGGAGTGGCTGGTGAATTTGAACTGTCAACCTTATAGTTCAAACCAACCTTGCAGTCCAGTATGTTACCCCACAGCACCACACCAGGACTCCAGTTGTTGTTAAGTGCCGTCGAGTTGGTTCTGAATCCTAGCAACCCCATATAGGGTTTCCAAGGAGGTTTAAGAAAATCTAGGTCTTAGGTTTGTGCCTCCTGGAGCTGTAATTATAAGGCCTGGCAAGTAATCTTGTAGATTTGGGATTGGACTCTAGCTTGGTAATCAAGAGATGTTGAGATAGATACTTGGTCAGTGACTCTCACTAACTAGTTTATGTAATATTGATGTATAAACCAGAATGTGGGTTCTGAAGTTGGGAGACGTGGAGCTGGTGAGAAGGAACTCCTTTTGCAGGAGTTAGAATATTTACTTTGACTTCCAGGTGTGTCTTAGAATTCTAACTTTTTAAATTTTGGAAAGGTAGCAAAGAATATGTACTAAATTTTAAAGTATACTTTAGTGGGTTCTGGGGTGCTTATCCTGCTATCAAATACAGTAATACTCCTACAGTAAAGCATTTGTCTCCTCACATAAAGTGGAGTTAATAAAGTTTTCCTAGCCTCTTAGATCAGGATTTGCTAGCAGATGAGTTCTGACAGAGTATTTGCTTTTGAGAACATGTCTTTGACTTCAGAGTTGCAAATAGGGATTGAGAACCTCGATTTTGCTATCTGGGAAAATGATCCAGTGTTTAGAAGGTTGTCCAGAAAAAAATGAAGTTTGCCAAGGACTTCATTCTGCTCGAATCAACTATCAACACTCATGGAAGCAGCAGTCAAGAGATCAAACGATGTATTACATTAGGCAAATCTGCTGCACAAGACCTTTTTAAAGTGTTGAAGATCAAAGATGTCAGTTTGAGGACTAAGGTACGCCTGACCCAAGCCATGGTATTTTCAGTAACCTCATATGTATGCGAAAGCTGGACAGTGAATCAGGAAGACTGTAGAAGAATTGATGCCTTTGAGTTATGGCGTTGGAGGAGAATATTGAAAGTGCATTGGGCTGCCAAAAGAACCAATAGATCCGTTTTGGAAGAAGTGCAGCCAGAGTGCTCCTTAGAGGCTAAGATGGCCAAACTTCACCTCTCATACTTCAGACATATTGTCAGGAGGGATTAGTCACTGGAGAAGGATATCATGTTTGGTAAGGTGGAGGGTCAGGGAAAAAGAGGAAGACCCCCAGCGAAATGGATTGGCCAAGTGGCAGCATCGATGAACTCAAGCGTGGCAACAATAGTGAGGTTGGCCAAGGATCAGACAGTGTTTCGTTCTGCTGTGAATAAGGTCGCTATGGGTCAGTACCTACTTGATGGCACCTAACAACAACAACTAGTAAACATGGAATTAAAATAACAGGAATTGGGCATACATGAGAGATTTTTTTTTCATGAGACCTCACTGTACATTAGAAAAAATCCCTTAAGTAATCATTTCATAAGTCCTACATCTTTACTGAGGAGCCTGGTGGTGCAAAGGTCAAGTGTTGGGCTGGTAAACAAAAGCTTTGAACCTATACAGTGACTCTGAAGAGTAGAGATCTGGCAATCTGCGCCCATAAAGATTATTGCTTAAGAAACCCTATGGCACAGTTCTGTTCTGTTAATGGGCTGACCAAGGGTCAGAGTTGACTCGAAGACACCTAGCAGTGCTTTATTTACCTGGACAGTGCTGAATACATCTTGGCAAAATTTCCCCTTTCAATTCTGTATTTTTATGCTAATCACCTTTTTCTTTGTTGAGGCTTAATAATAATATTTATTATTTATGTATAATAAATAACTTATTATAAAAGCATTAATAGACAAAACTTTTAAAGTTAAGCTACCTAATTTATCTTCTGTGCCTGAGAGATTTCAGATTCTTCCCATTGTGTGTTGATTTAATTAGCATAATCCCCAGGTAGGATCACATTTATCTTATTTATAAGTTTTTGTTTTTCTGTACTCTTCTTCACTTGCTGGTAATGAAGAGATGTATCATTTATTTGGAAACTTCCCTATTTAATTAAAACAGTCCACATACTTCTCATACTAACTGACCTGCCCAACCAAGCCTGCTGACTCTTGATTTTGGACTCCTGGCTTTCTAACTGTAAGAAGATAATTTTCTATTGTTCTAAATCACCATGTTTGGCCATTCTTTGTAAATCCTTTTGTAAAAATCAGCCCATAAATTTCTTTCGTTTGCACTGCAGTGAATTACTTATATGGTCCTCTTAGCCATTTGTTGTTATGTGCCCTTGAGTGAGTTCCAACTGATGGTGACCCTTTGCACAGCAGGACAAAACACTGCCTGGTCCTACTTCAGCCTCAGAATTGTTGTTATGTTTGAGCACATTAATGCTGCCAATGTTTCAGTCCATCTGGTTGGGGATCTTCCTCTTTTACCCTGACCCTCCATTTTGCCATGCAAGATATCTTTCTCCAGGGACTGGCCCTTCCTGATAACATGTCTGAAGTATGAGAGACAAAGTCTCACCATCCTGACTTCTAAGGGTCATTCTGGCTGCACTTCTTCCAAGACAGATTTATTTTTTCTTCTGGCAGTTTATGCTACTTTTAATATTCATATCTAATACCATAATCCATATCTAATACCATAATCCAAATGCATCAATTCTTCCATGATCTTCCTTATTTATTTTCCAACTTTCACATGCTTATTATGCAATTGAAAATACTATAACTTGGGCCAAGCCCACCTTAGTCCCCAAACTGCTATCTTTACTCATCAACACTTTAAAGAGGTCTTTTGCAGCAGATGTGCCTAATGCAATGTACCATTTGATTTCTTGACTGCTGTTTCCATGCGTGTTGATGGTGGATCCAAGCAAAATGAAGTCTTTGCCAACTTCATTCTTTTCTCCATTTATCATAATGTTATATATTGGTCCAACTGTGAGGGTTTCTGTTTTCTTTACAATGAGGTACAACCCATCCTGAAGGCTGTGGTCTTTGATTTTCATCAATAAGTCCTTCAAGCCCTCTACACTTTTTAGCAAGCAGGGTGTGTCATCTGCATATTACAGGTTGTCCATGAGTCTTCCTCCTATCCTGATGCCACATTCTTATTCATATAATCCATCTTCTTGGATTATTTGCCCAGATTGAATAAGTATGGCAAAAGGATACAATCCCGTGCACACCTTTTGCTGGTTTTAAACCATTCTTTGTCTACTTGTTTTGTTCAGATGACTGCCTCTTGGCCCATGCCTCTTGGTCATGAGCACAATTAAATGTTCTGGAATACCAATTATTTGCAGTGCTATCCTTAGTTTGTTATGATCCACACAATCAAAAGTCTTTGCATCGTCGATACAGTAAAAGTAAGTATCTTACTGGTATTCTCTGCTTTCAACCAAGAAAAATCTGACATCAGCAATGATATTCCCAGTTCTCTGGTCTTTTCTGAATCTGGCTTGGATTTGCGGTAGTTCGCTAGTAAGGTACTGTTGCAGCCATTTTTTAATGATCTTCAGAAAAATTTTACTTAACATGTGATTTTAATATTTTCCGATGATTTCTGCCTTTCATTGCGTTACCTCTCTTTGGAATGGGCACACATATGGATATCTTCTAATTGGTAGACCAGGTAGCTGTTTTCCAGATTTGTTGGCATAGGTGAGTAGATGCTTCCAGTGTTGTATCAGTTTGTATTGAACCTTGTTTTTCACTACTGCATTCAGTGCAGTTTGGACTTATTCCTTCAGTACCATCAGTTCGTGATTATATGCTACCTCTTGAAATTTTTGAACATTTACCATTTCTTTTTGGTATAGTGACTGTATTTCTTTCATCTTCGTTTGATGCATTCTATATCATTCAGTATTTTGCCCATATAGTTGTTGTTAAGTGTTGTTGCATCAGTTCCTATTCATAACAACCCTGTATAGAGTTTCCAGGAGCTCTGGTAACGTAGTAATTGCGAATTGGGTTGCAAACTTCAAGGTCAACATTTTTAAACTACTAGTTGTTCTGTGGGAGAAACATGAGGCTTTCTGCTTCCGCAAAAATTTACAGCTTCGAAAACCCTATACAGGGTCACTCTGAATTGTAACCGACTCTACGGCATATAGCCACCACCACCACCACCATAGGGTTTTGGAGGCTGTACGTCTTTGCCAAAGCATTCTTAATATACTAGAAGCTGAGCACACCCCCCAAGGAAACTAACCGTGGTGACTTGAGTCACATCCTCTAATAAGGTGGGCACTCTCTTGCTCTGGAGTCCGAGTCTGACTTGCCCCTGTCTGACGTCCACTTCTTGGGTCTTGAGCCAGGCCTGGTTGACTAGCTTCTATAGCTTTATGGACAGCCCAATTCAGTGTGAATCCCCAGGGTGACATGTGAATTACAGATGTGGGACTTGTCAGTCTTCAGAGTCAGTCTTCAGAGCCATTTCCTTTATGGTTCGTGGGTTCTGTAAGAACTTGCAGCAGATTTCCAGGGAAGGAGTGATGGCTGATATCAGGGATTATATGGTGGTGTAGCACCTTGGAAAAGTCAAACATTTGGGATCTCTTTAATCTTTAATCTCCAAATCATAGGGACCAACCATGTACTGATCCTTCTAAAGTATTAGTTTTTCATTGTGTAAACCTGAATTTGCATATATCATATTTGTTTTAAGAGGACATGTCTACAAATATCAATGCATCTGCCTAGAAAGAAGAAAATGTATTTTCTGTTTGAGGTAAGGAATAAACTTAGATGTGGCGCTTTTGTTAAGTGAGACATGCTAGATTATTTTAGCTTCATTCTTTTCAACTAGATGTTATAAAAATGTGCGCTGCACCTAAAATTAAGCAAGGGTATGGTAAGAGATCTTAAATTAAACCACAATATATTTTTAAACTATATTTTAAAATAGTAATAGGGCTAGTGTGAAGTTATACAAAGTTAAAAAAGTTCTTTCCTAGTTTTATTTTTCCTTTTTAAAAACTAGGCTTTACCTGTCTTTGTATTCTTTAAACATCCTAGGGCAATATTTTGCTCATAATAGATGTTCATAAAATCTTGTTTTGTTTTAAGAGATTCCCCCTCACCCCCACCTCCACAGATCGGTAATCAAACATGCTAATTACAGTTAGGGGAAAAGATAGCCAATGAAATATGTGAGTTGTAGTCTTTATGATAATTAATAGGTTAAACAAAGTCTTTGACCCAATTATGGAAACTATTAAATAGTTATTTCATAATTATGTGAGAATTCAGTGTTATATTACATTTTTTAGGCTTATTTCAAGTCATTTAATCATGTCTTTTCCGAGATATGCATTAAATTACTAGATTTACAATTATAGTAGAGCTAATTGAGTTTGAAATATTCTTTTGCTATGTGGCCTGGTGTGGTGCTATAGGATATGTACTGGGTCACATGGTCACTTTGAACTGCAAGGTTGGTAATTCAGACTCACTAGCTGCTCATCTGAAACCCTGTACAGGGTCACTATAAGTCAGAACTGACTCAACAGCACTTAACACCTACATGTAGCCACTTAGTCAGCTTTTGGTCTTTCTACAACTTGTATCAAGCAACTCATCTGTAGTTTCTAATTATTCAGGGTAATTTGATGTTCCTACTGCTTTTTCCATATAACACAGCACTTTAAGTGCCCAGGTGGTGGAGAGGTAAGGAGAGAATATTTAAGGAAATTAAAATCATGAACTTGAAGAGACTTAGGATAGCCATAACTGTGAAGTGCATGTGGTTTCCATAAGGTACAAATGAATAACATCTTCTCTCAGGTAGAAGACAGACTGGGAGGACTTGTTCACAGTCTTTTTCAATAAATTCTTCTAAGAGTGTTTACCTTATTTACAATTGAATGCATCCTTTTAAATATTGGGAAATACTGGGGTAACGAAATTAATTCGATACAGTAATTTTTTGTGAAAGTGCAGTTTAAAAAATTTCCACATGATGGCAGAAGATCCCTAAATCTGGAAAGACTTGCATAAAATGCAGAAACTTGTATGTTTCAATTTTGTCTGTAATTGTCTTTTAATATCCTGATTAATAACTTTCATTGTCATATATTTTAAATATTTTAAATGTGCTCACTAATTTAAAATGGAATCATTGTTTTTCTATTTCATATATACAATTTTGATCCATTTTTGAAGATTGTGTAGATTTTTCCTAAGTAGTTTGTAAAAAATCGTTTTTCTAAATGTCTTATTTTTAGTAAGTGATTTTAGGAGAAATTGAATGTATTTATTTACTATTTATAGGTAAACAATTGAAACTCAATATGATAAATTTTATTTTAGAAGTTAAGGAATTAACCTAAAATCCTTTTGTGTTAACTTACCTAGAATTTTGAATGATGATTTTGGGCTCTGATTCCTTTTCCTTTCTCTTATCACTGTCAAGTCTCTCTGAAAATTTCTCTGTCTTCACTTAAAGTTATTCATTCAGTAAATATTTATAAAATGCCTACCATGTTTCAGGACTGCCCCAAACGCTGATATTTCCTAGTGGTAGAAAGAACAACAGATAGAATCTTTATTTTATGGAATTTATGACATTACAATGTACATAGCAGTCAAACATATGATTATGTCTGAGTTAATGTTTGTGGCTCTTATTAGATAAAACACATTTTAAATAAAAATGTAAAGAGTACACAGCTTTATACAAGGAGACCTGGTAGCACAAAGGTTAAGAGCTAGGCTGCTAACTGAAAGATTGGCAGCTTGAACCTGCCAGTGCCTCTGCAGAAGGAAAAACCTGGGCATCTAATCCTGTAAAGATTTCAGCCTAGGAAAGCCTGTATGGCAGTTCTGCTTTTTCTTCTGGGTTGCTGTGAATCAGAAAAGATTGGCTTGCACACAATAATAGCAATGGGTATATGAAGTATTAAGTAAATTGGAGTCCTCTTGTAGTGCTATAGGATAAACATCAAACTGCTAACCACGGAGGCGACAGTTCAAACTTACCAGCTGCTCCTTGGAAACCCTATTCAGGATTGCTATGAGTTGGAATCGACTCAACAACACTTAACAACAATAGCCCAAACGTTAAGTAAACCAACTGTAAAATTGTGAAATTATGAATTGCGTAAATGATGGCCCAAGACAGATCAAAGCACATACTTGGACATTCTTTGAAAGATCAGCCTTATTTTTTTCTTAACATCAGATGACATATTAGCTATTTAAAAAGGGCGGGGGGAGATGACAATAAACAGCATTTGAACTAGTAATATTCTGATCCCTTTCAATGTGTAGATGTTGAATCTTATTTATTATCCGTTTAACAGTATAATTTGCTACCAATACTGAAACACTTTTGAGAGTGAAAAAAACACTAATATTAATTCAAACCATGCAAACATATATGTTTAAATTGTGTATTTATTCATTTATAAATTGAATTTATTATATCCATACAACTGTAAAATTGTTTTTTTAAATAAGGTTCCAAAAATAAAATAACATCTATATACTTTAAGGCACCAAAAGATAAATTTCTTACTATTGACTATATTGACTAAAAAAGCAAATAATATTCTTAGTACATATTTATATTCATGTACTGTTTTTTTAAGCTGTTAGTAATACTATCAAGGAGCTCTGGTAGCATAGTGGTTACAAATTGGGCTGTGAACCGCAAGGTCAGCAGTTTGAAACTACCAGCTGTTCCATGGGAGAAAGATGAGGCTTTTTACTCCTGTAAAGATTTATAGCCTTGGAAACCCTGTACAGGGTCGCTATGGTTCGGAACTGACTCCGTGACACATAACAACGACAAGTAATACTGTCACTGATTTTTTTTCTTAAAGAACTTAGTTTTTGCAATTAAACATCAAGATTTTATTAAACATCATCTAAAAATGGCCTGTCCTCTTTTTCAAAGCTATAATTTATATTTCATGATAAATTAATTTGAATTGTTGATACCTTTCATTGAACAAATCAATTTACAACAGGTTTTGAAACATCAAGGAAGCTCAGAACAAAATCTGTTCAAAGGAAGATATTCTTAAATCAGTATTTTTTCATTAAGAGAAATACATATTTAAGTGTAAGTATTTGGACAGGTACACCTGTTGTTGTTAGGTACCATTGAACTGATCCCGACTCACAGCTACCCTTTGCCCCACAGAGTGAAGTACTGCCCAGACCTGCGTCCTTCTCACAATTGTTATGTTTGACCTCATTGTTGTTGCCACTGTGTCAATTATTCCAAGTTATTGAGGGTCTTCCTCTTTGTAGCTCACCCTCTACTTTTCCAAGCATGATGTCTGTTTTCAGGGACTGGACCCTCCTAACAACATGTCCAAAGTATGTAATGAAGTCTGCAAAACAAGGCCAAGGGCAGACTGCAACAGACCATCGTTCATATCCAAATTCAGGCTAAAACTGAAGAAAATTAAAACAAGTCCATGACAGCCAAAATATGACCTTGAACATATCCAACCTGAAATTATAGATGATATTAAAAACAGATTCGATGCATTAGACATTTAATGATCAAAAGTTAGATGACCTGTGGGATGACATCAAGGACATCATACAGGAAGAAAACAAAAGGTCATTTAAAAAAAAAAGCAGGAGAGAAATAGAAGACCAAAATGGATGTCAGAAGAGATTCTGAAACTTTCACTCCAGTGTAGAGATGCTAAAATGAGTGTTAAGAAGTGAGGAGGTAAAAGAGCTGAACAAAACATTTCAAAGGGCAGCTTGAGAAGACAAAGTCCAGCATTATGATGAAATGTGCAACAATCTGGAGTTAGAAAATCAAAAGGGAAGAACACACTCAGCATTTCTCAAGATGAAAGAAATGAAGAAAAAATTCAAGCCTTGACTTGCAATATTGATGGAGTCCATGGGAGTCCCTGTGTGGTGCTGTGGGTTAATGTGCTGGACTGCAAAGTCAGTTTGAACTGCAAGGTCAGAGGTTCAAGCTCACCAACTTCTTGGAAACCCTATACAGGATTGCTAGGGGTCGGAACCTACTTGACAGTACTTAACAGCAACAAATGGGCAAAATATTAAATGATGTAGAAAACATCAAAAGAAGATAGAAGGTATCCACAGAATTATTTTACCAAAACAACCATTTGAGAGGTAGCTAGCATATGATCAAGAACTGATGGTACTTAGGGAAGAAATCCAAGCAGCATAGGAGTTATTGGCAGGAATTGATGGAATACAAATTGAAATCTTTCATCAAATTGGTACAGTACCAGATGTGCTCACTCATCTGTGCGAAGAAATTTTGAAGATAAATACCTGACCAACCTATTGACGAGATCCATATTTGTGCCCATTCCAAAGAGAGGTGACCCAATGGAATCCAGGAATCATTGATCAATATCATTAATATCACATCCAAGTAAAATTTTGCTGAAAATAATTTAAAAACTGCTACAACAGTACACCCAGAAACTCAAGCTAGATTTAAAAGAGGGCATGGAAATAGGGATATTGTGGACATCAGATGACTCTTGGCTGAAAGTAGAGAACACTAGAAAGTTGTTGACTTCTGCTGTATTGACTATGCAAAGGCTTTTGACTCTACAGATCACGATAAGCTTTGGATAACATTGTGAAGAATGGGTATTACAGAATACCTGATTGTGCTCCATGAGGAACCTGTACACAAACAGAGGCAGTTGTTACACCAGAACAAGAGGATACTGAGTTTAAAATCAGGAAATTGTGTGCCCGGGCTATATTCTTTCACCATGTTTACTCAGTCTGTATGCTGAGCAAATATTCTGAGAATCTGGATCATATGAAAAACAACATGGCAGAATACTCATTAACAACTTGTGATATGAGGATGATACAACCTTGCTTTCTGAAAGGGAAGATTCCCATTGGGTCAGTTCTGTTTTGTTAAAATACTTACATGAAATGAAGATCAAAGGCCACAGCCTTCACTATGGGTTGCACCTCAATGTAAAGAAACAAAAATTTTTACAACTGTACCAATAAATAATATTATGATAAATGGAGAAAAGATTGAAGTTGCCAAACACTGTTTTTTTAAACTTTTTATTATGAATTGGGTGAAGATTTACAGACAAGATCATCAGCTTTACATTCAGCAAATTATACACTTTGTTTCATCTCAGTGATTACAGTCCCCTCCCTGCAATAGCATTTATCTTACTTCGTACCCATGGCTCTCTATTTACATCTTATTTTTCACAAATGAATAATGTAAAAATGTTTGATGTACATTTACAAAACAAAAAAATATATATCCATTTAAATGTCCAAAGGGCCCATTCTGTTATCCAGTCTCTTGCCCGTATGCACACAGATCTAGAGCCTGCAACAGCTGTCTCTCCATGCCACCACCTCTACCACCAAAAGACTTCATTTTGCTTGGAACCACTGTCAACAGTCTTTGAAGCAGCCATCAGGAAATCTCAGGCCATATTGCATTAAGCAAATCTGCTGCACAAGACCTCGTCAGTGTGTTCAAGTGCAAAGATGTGGGTTTGATGACTTAGGTGACCCAACCCATGATCTTCTCAACAGCCTCATATGCATGTGAAAATTGGACAATGAATAAGGAAAACCAGAGAAGCATTGATGCATTTGAGTTATAGTGTTGAGCAGAAACCATGGATTTCCAGATGAACAGATAAATCTGTGTTATAAGAAGTACAGCCAGAATGCTTCTTAGAAGCAAGGATCTCAAAGTTTCTTCTTTCATACTTCAGACATGAAATCAAGAGGGACCAATCTCTGGAAAAGTACATTATGCTTGGTGAAATGGAGGATCATTGAAACAGAGGAAGACATTCAAGGAGATGGATTGGCACATTGACAGTAGCAGTGGGCTCAAGTGTAACACAGATTTAGCAGTGTTTTGTTCTGGTGTGTATAGGGTTGCTGTGTTGTTGTTGTTGGTAAGTACCGTGGAGTTGGTTCTGACTCAGTGAGTTCGACAGCACCTGACAAAAACAACAGCATGTAAACAACAACAGTATGTAAACAGTCTGAGACTATTTTTATTCTTTTCTTAGTATTTCAGCAATATAAAGAAACCTACTTTCTTGAAAACAAGAATACAGAACATAGTATAAAGAAAATTTACTTGTTTTGCCTTGGATGAGTTCTTTATTTTATAGCACAAAAAACATGAGTGTCTTCTAGGTTCCTTAGATTCCAGGTATGTGTTATCATGTAAGTAGTCTTAGTGGCACTGTGGTTTAAGCACTTGTGTGTTAACCAAAAGGTTGTCCATTTGAACCCATCAGCTGCACTGTAGGAGAAAGATGTATAAAGATTACACAGTTGAAATCCCATTGGGGCAGTTCTATTTTGTTCTACAGGATCACTATAATTTGAAATCAGCTTGATGGCAGTGGATTTGGTATTTGGTTTAATCATGTAACTAAGGCTAACAAGTGTAACAAATAACCCAAAGTCTTAATGGTTTAATACAATAAAAATTCATGTCTTATTCTTAGCAAGGGTTGTGTATATGTTCTTGTTCTAACAGTTCTCCTGGAGGGATCTCTTCTATACATGGATCCTAGAATCAAATATCCTTCACCATTTTAAGCATGTGGCCAACAAGGTGACCACAAAAGGGTATGAGAGAGTGTGGAGACATTACACTAGAGATTTTATGATCAGGGTTGCAAGTAATATAAGTACATCACTTTCACACACTTTTCATTGGCAGAGCTGAGTCACATGGTTCCAATATAATTGTAGGGTTGCCTGGGGAATATAGTTAACCTGTTTCCTCAAGAGGAAAAATAAATTGTTTTGCGAATATTCAGCATTTGTCTCTCCTAGAATTTTCTAAAATAGGAAGAAACGGACATTTAGAAATAATTTTAAAGTAAAATAAACGCGATAGAAACACAGGAAAAATGCAGTAGAGCATATATGAGTGTTGTTGTGAAGTGTGGTTGAGTTGATTCTGATCCATAGCGACCCTGTATAGAGTTTCTAAGGAGCAGCTGGTGAGCTTGAACCGCCAACCTTGCAGTTCAAATGGCTTTGCAGTCTGGTGCATTAACCCACAGTGCCACACTATGAGTGTAGTTACTTAAATATTGGCTGAAGATGCTTGAAATTCTTTATAGCAGGTTTAGTGCTATCTGAGGAGGTTGCTGACTTTTATTATTTATAGTTCAAATATATAGATGTTGTTGTTGTTAAGTGCAGTGAACACAATTCCGACTCAGAGATCCTGTATAGGGTTTCTGAGGAGCAGCTGTTGGCTTTGAATCACCAACCTTGCGCTTACCAGTCCAGTGCTCATTGTACAGCACTGCATGCATGATAAGATAGATAGGTAGATTCGTAGAATATAAGATACAATTTTAAAAGTCTTAAGTGAAATTTATCATACATATTTTTAAGGGTTTCATGTTGTGAAAATAGAGTTATGCAAGTTAGGAACCCTGATGGTACAGTTGTTAAAGTACTCAGTGATCAGCTGAAAGGTCAGTGATTTGAAGCAGCCATTCTGTGGAAGGAAGATGTGGCAGTCTGTTCCGAAAGGATTGCAGCTTTGGAAACCTTGTGTGGCAGGTTGTAGACAATGGTTATTTAGCCTCAAAACTGTCGTCAAGAGTCCTGTGATGGCAGTGTGGGTTAATGTGCAGGAAGAACTGCAAAGCCGGTTTGAACCACAGGGTTGGTGGTTCAAGCTCACCAGGTGCTCTTTGGAAACCCTATAAAGGTTGCTATGGGTTGGAGTTGACTTGACAACACTTAACAACAACAACAACAACCTGTATTCTCTCCCACTGAGTTTATTTTCCCTTGATATATGATCAGGATGATGTATGAAATTTATCATTTATACTTTAATTATATTTACTAACTTCATTTATAAATACTTATTCAATGTACATGTATGGTTTTGGATTGAAATGAATGCAGATTCCTGATTGAGAAAGGAAAATAAGGGAAAAAAGATTTACCTTAGAGTGATAACTACTGTTAACATTTTGATGTATACCTTATAAAAGATACTTGCACTCTACAACTGGGGTCCTTCTAAAATAGTTCATATCTCATCATTCCCCTCTAACATTATAGCATGTAGAGGTATGCATCATTTAATGTGCATATGTTTGGGCAGTGTGTGACTGCATATATGTATATGGTCCCATAACGTGCTGTGTGTTTGTTTTTCTTTAAAGGGAAAGAAGCTCTTTTATTATTGCCTCTTATTCTCCTTAATCGTTTTCAAGCCCCCAGACCTCAGCATGGTTGAGCATCTCAGTACCGCAATACCTCCTCCTCATCTCCTCCCCCTCTTCATTCACCTACCCCACAACTCACTCCCAGCACAGGGCAGCACCTTTTGGCTTCTTTGCTTTTGCCCTGGGCTCTCGGGGGCTCCCTGCTCTGGGCAGCAGGCAGTAGTTGCTGCACATAATCAGGAAGTGGTCATACCAACAGCGTGGCTGCAGCCAGGACCACCACCATCCTCACCCCTGGTCCCTGAAGCCACTTCTCTGTATCCTCTCTGTATCCACCTCTGCCAGTATAGCCCCTGCCCAGCCCAGTCTCACACCTGGCAAGGCTGGCTTCCTGGACCCACTTGTAACCTCCAGTGGATTAGTCTGGTGACTTCATAAGGTTTTAATGTAATAGTCTTTACGGGGATTTATCTACACGTTGTATGTATAACATGGTGTTCTTTGCACAATGCCAAATTATGTAACGTCCTGTTTAACAGAACATATGGTGGATATTAAGTGATTCTACCTGTGGCTCTTTACAGATTGTTAAAAATACTTGTGCATAACATTTTGTAATACTTCATCATTTTTATTCTTGCCTTTGAACATTCCATGTTTTTAACAGGTTTCTGAAACATTAAATTAAGCTGTTTTAGTTTTCTTCTTTAACCTTGTGTCTTTTTCTTTTCTATAAATCTTTCAGAGGTGAATTTGTGGATCACTTGTTATGGTAAGGATCTTGGTTCATATTGGCAAGTTGTCTTACCAAATACTGTATCAATTTATACTTTGCCTTCAGTATGTGAATGTGCTTTTGCCAGCCTTTGTCACAGTAAAACAACATATAAGTATGTATTTTATATTTATAATGTAAATAAAAATTGTATGTATTATTAAATATATCAAAGACTTCTATGTACTCGTTAAGTTTTATGGTAAAATAATAGACTTTCAAATATCTGAAAATGCTAAATATCATTAAATTTCAAAGTTGTATATTTTGTAAATGTAATATAGACTGAATCATTACCTCTTGAGAATTTCAAAGTAATTTATCTCTAGTGATTTGTAGGCTATTTCTCTTGAAAATCAATCCATAATTAGACTGAAAAAGGAAGGGATATGTTCATGGAAGCTTTAATTGCTCCCTAAGTGTATTTTGCCAAGTAATAACGTTCAATTGGAAAAGGAGAACAGTATATTACAGAATATGTTATTGATATTAGAAACATCAGAAGCATTTCCCTTAGCATACTGGTTTAGATAATGTCAACAAGTATTTATTTTTACTAATGAAATTTAGGAATTTTAAGGAAATCCTATTGAGAGTTAAATATTTGCTTTTGTAGATATTTATTCTTGAAACTGCCCTTATTCTATTATTGCATCAGGATTAGTATGAAAACTTATCTATGTACACTGAAGATTAACTATATCCATGCCTTGGAGCTCAGTATAAATTCATTGCATTTTCATATTTTCTTAATACGAGTTTACAAATCTAGGTAATTAGAAAATGAGGACTAGTGCATCCTGCAGGTAGGATGCCCCTTTACTTAGTAGATGGAATGTCTCTCAGAATGGCAGATAAATTCAGCCTACTCAGTCACTGCCTCATTCCCACAACTTGCGTTGACTTAAGATTTTTTTAGTTCACTGCAGTGGTTCTGATTAGACAGCTTGAAATAGATCCTACAGCCCAGTTCAGCTGAGGAGATTGTACTAACCCCTTGTGACCTCTGTGCCTTTTTATTACTATGAGAATTGAGAGTTATTTGTTAGAGAAAGTCATAGTCTTTAAATTGTACACAAGGCATCTTATAGTTCAACTGTATTTAAGAACCTTTTAAAGATAGGTTGCTGATGCTCTTTGAGAAGTTATGATATTTTAAAAGAATGGATATTTTGCATTTCTCATAATTTCCTAGATGATACTGATTTATTTGGTGTTAGAGATAAGAAGGCAACAGTAAAACCGGAAGGAAGACTACACTTTATGAAAAGTTTCAAAAATGAAATAGTACCAATGCATTAATAATTTAAAAATCACTGCTCTATTCCATCCCATCCTATTCCTGAGTTTTTTCTTCTAAATTGTGTTTATTTTGTTGAAACTATATACAACAAAACAGACACCAAATCAAGTTTCTACATATAAAATTTAGTGACATTGATTACATTCTTGAACACTTAACAACAACGATAGCAACAAGGTTAGAGACTTTGAGTCATGCCACCATTCTGCCATTCCAGTCTTACCTTCCTTTACTGAGTTGTTCCTCCCTCATTGACGTAAACTCACTGCTCTCTAAGGTTGCTATCTTATCTTTCCAGTTGCTGGTGTCAATTTGATCACATATGGTGGTGGTGATGTGTTGTAAAGTTGGTTTTGACTCTGTATAGGGATCCCTATGCAGTCAGTCTTTATCCCTATAAAGGAAGACTTCTCCATTGCTGTAAATCCTGGGGAGCAACTGTCAGATTCTAGCTGCTGAATTCACAGTTAGCAGCCTGATTCGTAGTCCACTACACCACCAGGGCACCTTTGTCCCATATTTTGTTGTTATGTGCCATCGAGTCGGTACTGACTCATAGCAACCCTATGCACAGCAGAATGAAACACTGTCCGATCCTGGGCCAACCTCACTACTGTTGCCACGCTTGAGTCCACTGATGCTGCCACGTGGCCAATCCTTCTCGTTGGGGGTCTTCCTCTTTTTCTCTTACCCTCCACATTACCAAACTTGATGCCCTTCTCCAGAGACTGGTCCCTCATGACAATATGTCTGAAGTATGAGAGACAAAGTTTGGCCATCCTGGCCTCTAAGGAGCACTCTGGCTGCACTTTTTCCAAAACGGATCTATTGGTTCTTTTGGCAGTCCATGGCACTTTCAATATTCTCCAACACCAAACTCAAAGGCACCAATTCTTCTACCGTCTTCCTTATTCACTGTCCAGCTTTTACATGCATATGAGGTTATTGAAAATACCATGGCTTGGGTCAGGCGCACCTTAGTCCTCAAGCTGACACCTTTGCTCTTTAACACTTTAAAAAGGTCTTGTGCAGCAGATTTACCTAATGCAATACATCGTTTGATTTCTTGAACGTTGCTTTCATGAGTGTTGATAGTTGATCTAAGAAGAATGGATCAACTATCTCATATAGATAGTTATTAAAAGAGGGTAATGTTTGAGGCAGACCTTTCTTACTGGTTATGCTAAAGTATTGTTGGTTTTAAGAAGACTTAAAGGTATATTTTTGGTTTAAGGTTTAAAGATTATATCTGGGTTTCACAAATTAATCCATTTCTATGGCTCCAAAAAGTCCATGATGATTTGAAACTCTGTTCTATGTGTTCCCTCTTTTGACAAGGATTCTGTTTATAGAGTTTTTGATCACAATATTCTGTGTTGGTATCCAGGCATCATCTAATTCTTTTAGTCTTATGGCAAAGAAGGAAGTTGTTTATGGAGGCAATTAGGCCTACATCCCATTTCCTCCTTCTAGTCATGAGTCTTCGTTCTCTGTTGCTACAGATGAAGGCAGACCAATTGTGGTGTCTTGGATGACTGCTTGCAAGCTTTTAAAATGCATTGATCTAGGAGGTAGAACAGAAGCATTAAACATATTACTAGGCCAAACTGGGAGATCTCATGAAGCAATGAACCTAAACCTCTAAAGCAAGGAATCAAATCTCATGAGATATTTGGTTGTACATAAAAGCAGCCTCAGCGGCTACTCTTTTTTGTTGTATCTATCATGTAACTTTGGCCAATTGTGCTTTTTACAGGTGTACTGCTTTTTTTCCGTAAAGTTGTATTATATATATATATATATATGTGTGTGTGTGTGTGTGTGTGTGTGTGTGTGTCAGCAGTTCGAAACTACTAGCTGTTCCGCGGGAGAAAGATGAGACTTTCTGCTCCCGTAAAGATTTACAGCCTCGGAAACCCTATACAGGGTCGCTATGAGTCGGAACCGACTCCACGGCACATAACAACAACAAAAACATATATATATATATATATATAATTATACAATTTTATAATAATATACAATATATATTATATAGGTATATGTATTTCATTTGTTAGATGCTTGTCAGACATGATTTCCAAAGATAACCTCCCAGCCTGTGTTTGTCTTTTAACTTTTTTCATAGTCTTTTTAAAATAAATATTGTTCACCCATATACCTGTGTATTTGTTGTTAAGTGCTGTCAAGTTGGTTCAGACTTAACGTGACCCTGTATAGGATTACCAAGGAGCAGCTGGTAAGTTTGAACCACTCATCTTGTGGTTCAAACTGACGTTGCGGTCCAGTGCTTTATCCCATAGTGCCACACTAGGACTCCACTTATGTATTGCTTGGCTAGCAATAGTTCCATGAGGGTGCGTTCCATTCTACACCTATTTTCTGAACTTTACTATTAATACTGGTGTGAGGTGATATCTCATTGTTTTGATTTGCGTCTGTCTAATGGTTAATGATAGTAAACATTTCTTTATCTGTTTTTGGCTACCTGAATGCCGCTTTTGGTTAAATGTCTGTTCATGTCCTCTGCTCAGTTTTTAGTTGGGTTATTTGTCCTTTTATTGTATAGGTGTTGTTGTTTTCTAATAATTTTTGAGATTAGCCCCTTGTCTGATAATGTCTCCTGCCCCCAGAACCATTAAAGATTATTTCTTTTACAAGAAAACCTTTTATTCTCCCTAACCTTTTTACAACATTGGTCTCATACAATATTTGTCCTTTTGTGATTGACTGATTTCATTCAGCATAGTGTCCTGCCAGTCCAATTAATGTTGTGAGGTGTTTCATGGATTCATCATTATTCTTCAGTGTTTTATAGTATTCCATGTGTGGTATGTACCAAGGTTTCTGTAACCATTCTTCTGTTGATGGCTATTTAGGCTAATGCAACCTTTTTTTATAATGTCTCTTGTTTATAATATATGGAAGGATCATGTTTTCTTTTCCATTCTGTTCTCTATGTCTCTTGACAGATATTTAATCCATTTACATTCATTGTAATTATCAATAGGTATGAATTGACTGCTGTCATTTTTCTCTTGTGTTTTTTGTAGTGCTGCTGGATTCTTTGTTTAACATAATTTTCTATGCTGAGTTCATTATTTTTTGTGGATTTTCTTTTCATTTTCATTTCTGTTGTGTTAATGCTTACTGAATCTTTCTGGTTTTCCTCTTTTTTATTTTGATATGCAA
>NW_006408528.1:9733381-9737254 GCF_000296735.1 Chrysochloris asiatica | reverse complement strand
TTCACTAATCCGTGCTTCCATTGCTTTGAATCTTTTCCTCTGCCCTTTCAATGTATTGTCCAAATTAGTGTTAATCTTACTAATTTCTAATTTCAGGTTTTATATTGTTTAAAAATTTGTATTTGTTTTGTCTGTTTGCTCTTGTAGCATTTTTTAAAATTCTTCTAGAGTTTTTTTTTTTTTTTTTCCTGTGTTCACCTTGTTTTCCTCAATCTTTTTGTCAATCCATTGAAGGTACCAAAATAATCATTCTTTTTCAGTTAGTTCCATTGCCTTTTTTTCTCTCTTGTTTCTTCATATGAGCTAAAATTGTCTGCTGTCTCCAGGTCATTGTGGGTTGTATTTGTAAAAACAAACGGTGCATTGTTGGATGCAGAAAAGAGAAATCTCTGGGTAGGGGTGGGAGTGGGTTTCCGCAATTCAAGGAGCTCACCAGGTGGTTGTAGAGGGGATGTTACAGTAGAGTTCCTGGCCCTAGATGGAGTTCTCGGTGTTACCCATGTTCAGGGTACTCAATCTGGAAGTAGTTTGTGCATGCCCTTGATGGAACTGGTTTGTCTGTTAGGACCAAGCTGTGCGCAGGGTGACTGTTTAAATGTTGGTCTGGTGGCTCTGCAGATGTTGTAAGTCTGGAGCTGCGCCCACCTGACTCCAGGCACCAAAGCATCGCAGCTCGCCCTGAACTCACACTGTTGTGGCTCCCAACCACATGGTTTCGAACTCCCAGATAGCAGGGTCTGTGCTTTGGGTGAATGAAGGGTGGGAACTGGCCATAACCTCTGGTCACCAGGAGAACATGGGGAAAAAGAAGAGATCACACATTTCTCATTGCCTGCATGAACCTGCTAGGTCTCCTTCCACTGCCAAAGCTGCTCAGAGAATGGTTGAGCCACGGCTGGCCAGCCATTCACCAGTCAGTCTCCCTCTCTTGCCATCCCTGCTCAGCTTTCCTCCCAGCAAGCACTCCACTCACCTCGCTAACCTTTCTTCTGAAGTTCAAGGAGTCAGAATTTTCATCTGTGTCTGTTTTATTTGGTCTCGTATCTTTGTCGTAGAGAGTCAATGTAGTGTGTCTGCCTAGTACATCATCTTGCTGGAAGTGGTAAAATCTTTTAATAATCAAAAGTTTAAAATATTTATGAGTTCCTATTTATTGTCTTTTCCTCTTTGTGCCTTGGTTATTATATCAGATAATCCATCGATTCCCTGTTTGTTCTTCTAAGAATTTTATGGCTTGTACATTTTGGTCCTTTCTTCATTTTGAATTATTTTTTATGTACAGCATGAGGCAAGGATCCAGCTTCATTTTTGTGCAGGTGTGAACCTAGTTTTCCTAACACCACTTTTAAGAGAGACTCTTCTCTCCTTATCAAATGGACTTAGCACTTTTGTCAATAATCAGTTGACAGTAGATCTTTGGGTTTATTTCTGGACTGAATTTTATTCCAGTGATCTATGTTTCTATTGTGGTACTAGTACTCGATTGTTTTGATTACTATGACTGTTTCTGTTGTTATTGTTACGTGCTGTCAAGTCAGTTCTGACTCATAGGGACTCTGTGTACAATAGAAGTAAACACTGGCTAGTCATGTACCACCCTCACAATTATTGTTATGGTTCAGCCCATTGCAGCAGCCCCGGTGTCAGTCCATCTTGATGAGGGTCTTTCTCTTTTGCACCGACCCTCTACTTTACCAAGCATGATGTTCTTCTCGAGGGACTGGTGCTTTCTCATAACATGTCCAAAGAATGTGGGAAAATTGCCATCTTCTCTTCTAAGTAACATTCTGGCTGTACTTCCAAAACAGATTTTGTTTTTCTGACAGTTCATAGTACTTTCACTGTTCTTCAACAGCATTATATTTCAAATGTGTCAATTCTTTCCCTGTCTTTCTTATTCATTGTCCAACTTTTACATGCATATGAGCTGATTTGAAACACCTTGATTTGGGTCAGGTGCACCTTTAGTCTTCAAAGTAACATCTTTGTTTTCAACGCTTTAAAAGGTCTTTTGCATCAGATTTCCCCGGTGCAATACATCATTTGAATTTTTTACCTCTGCTTGAATGTGTGTTGATGTAGATCCAAGTGAAATCAAATCCTTGACACCTTCAATCTTTTCTCTGTTTATTATGATGTTTGTTGTAAGGATTTTTGTTTTTATATTAAGGTTGGATTCATACTGAAGAATCATCAGTAAGTGCTTTGAGTCTTGTTCATTTTCCGTAAGCAAGGTTGTATCATCTGCATATACCAGGTTGTTAATGAACTTTTCTCCAATCCTGATGGCACGTTCTTCATATAGTCCAGCTTCTTGGGTTACTTGCTCAGCATATAGACTAAGTTTGATGAAAGAGTACAACCTTGATGCACGCTTTTCCTGACTTCAAACCAGATAGCATCCCCTTGTTCTGTCAGAATGTCTATATCTTGGTCATATATAAGCAAGTTCTGTATGAGCACAATGAAGTATTTTACAGTTACCATTTTTCTTAATACTGTCCGCAGTTAATTATGATCCATACGGTTGAATGCTGTTGCATAGTGAATAAAATGCAAGTAAACGCCTTTCTGGTATTGTCTGCTTTCAATAGAGATCCATCTGATGTCAGCATGATAGCCCTAATATTATCAATATCCTTTTCTGAATTTATGGCAGCTCCCTGTCAGTACATTGCTATATCATTTGGGGTTATCTTCAGTAAAATTTTACTTTCATGGGATATTAATGATACTTGTTTGAAAATTTCCACAAAAAATAGTCTTTTTGCAATGAGCACAATTCTGGATCTCTTTCATTTGGTTGGCCAGATAATTATCTTCCTAATTTCTTGGCATAGATGAGTGAGTGCTTTCAGCACTGCATTAGTTTGTTGAAATATTCCACTTGGTTTTCTGTCAATTCCTGGAGCCTTGTTTTTTTGCCAGTATCTTCAGTGCAGCTTGACCTTCTTCCTTCATTACCATCAGTTCTTGAAATGGCAACATGTCAGCCAACTCTTTTTGGTACAGTAACTGTTTTTTCCTCTTCTTTTGGTGTCTTCCTGCACTGATCAGTATTTTGCTCATAGAATCCTTCAGTGTTGCTGCTTGAGGCAGTTCTTTAAACTTGGGAAATTCTGAGCATGTTCTTTTTCCATTTTGGTTTTCTAACTCCAGGTCCTTAAACATTTTATTATAATAGTTTACTTTGTCTTCTTGAGCTGCCTTTTTGACATATTCTGTTCAGCTTTTACTGAATTATTTCTTCGATTCACTTTAGCTAGTCTATGTTCAAGAGCATGTTTCTGAGTCTCTTTTGACATCCACTTTGGTCTTTTCTTTCCTGTTGTTTTTTTTAGCAACCTTTTGCATTCTTTAAATATGATGATCTTGATTTCATCACACAACTTATCTGGTCTTTGATCATTAGTGTTCAGTGCATCAAATCTGGTCTCTAGATTCAGTTAGGATAGATTAAAGTTGGTATTTTGACTTTTGTGGGTTTGCTTTAATTTTCTTCAACTTCAACCTGAATTCCCAGAAGCAGTCACTTTTAATTCCTAAGTCTTAAGTCACATATCAGACATTCAGGTGATAGATCAAACATAATACACAAAATGTTTCTAGTCTCTTGATATTATCTGAATTTAAGCAAGATAAATTTGTGAGCATCTGGCTGAAAATACAGAAAAGGGTACATAAAGTACAGAAGAGTATATAAAACTTTCTAGTATACCAATAAGAATGATTATGGTTTAATAGATGATAAATATGTTTGATGACACTTGTTGTTATTGTCAGGTGTGCCATCGAGTTGGAACCGACTCATAGCAACCCCATGCACAGCAGAACGAAACAATATCCGATCCTGGGCCAACCTCACTACCGCCG
>NW_006408528.1:9731508-9733021 GCF_000296735.1 Chrysochloris asiatica | reverse complement strand
GTGTTGATAGTTGATCCAAGAAGAATGAAGTCCTTGACAACCTCAATCTCTTCTCCATTGATAAGAATGCTGTTTATTGGTCCAGTGGTGAGGATTTTTGTTTTCTTTACATTGAATTGATGACACTAGTATTACTTTTTTTCTTACAAGAGGGCTTCTTCAGAAGTTTTGTGGAAAAATGGACTTGAAAGATAATGTAATTCGTTCATAAACTTTTTGAAGGCTCCACATATTTATAACCTGCTAATCAATGTGATATATTGCAAATATTAGGGGACTAAAAAATTAGCATGGGTTATTATTTGAAGATATGTCACATTAAAAATTGGCAATTTATCACAAATGACTTGAAATTCAAAAAATCTGATCAGAGAGAGCCAAGAAACCAAGTTTTTATCATTGCAACACAGCTGCCTTTCTTTCTGTGATATAAAATGCTCTGCCTTAATGATTTGGGCAGCTGTGCTTCAAATTCCCAGGGTATCCTTGAATTTAGTTATTGTAATTCAGGTGACTTGCAGTTTTCACATTGGGGTGGGGGTGTTTTTGTTGTTTTTGTTCTTCTCCAGGAGGCAAAGCATTTTTAATCAGTTCTCATGGGAAAGATATTGAGGCATATCAGTTCTCGGGGGAAGTGTAAATGCTAAAAACTTAAATTTGTTGGTTCAGTGTTGCTAAATAGAATCTTAGAATAATTGAATAATTTGGGAAGAAAGTTAACTTTTCATTTTAGATATAGCCCTTGTCTGTGGGAATTTGTATTGAAGGAATAAGTATAATTTACTTTGCTAAAATTCTGAAAATTTACTGTCATTTTACCTTTTCAGGAAATATATAACTCTGTAAGGAAATTTATAACTTGTATAATTCATAAGAGACTTTTGCATTTAACTTATCATATGTGGATAAATTCTAGTGTCATTTTTATGATTAATCTTATATTTTCATGCTATCAAGTGAACTTTTTCTAGTTAAAATATAAAATAAAATAAACTAGGTGTATTCAGACAGATATTATAGGAGGGATTTTAAAAGTTTGTAGAAAGATTCCATTATCTTTTACTTCCACATTTCTTTTTGAAGACTCCTTACATATAGCTGGAGTCCTGGTGTGGTTCTGTAGGTAGGATAAGCACTGTACTGCTAACCACAAGGTTGATGGTTCAAATCTACCAGCTACTCCTCGGGAATAGGGTCACTGTGAGTCAGAATTGACTCAACAGTGCTTAACAACAACAACAACAATAATAAACTGTAAAATTAAAAACAAGAGAAAAACAAATGCTAAAATAATGGTATAAAAAGGAAATTAAATTGAGGTCCACCAACCATGTGCTGAAATGACAATTCTGAGAAAGCCTACTCTTTTGGTGAAGAAATTGCTTGGAAACCTATTTTTAAATAACTTTGGCAAAGGCTATATGCTTTGTTATTAGGACTGATGTATTAGCGACCCTCCGCACAATAGACTGAAACTGCATAGGCCTGCGCTATCCTCACAGATGTTGAGCCC
>NW_006408528.1:9730160-9731408 GCF_000296735.1 Chrysochloris asiatica | reverse complement strand
ATTATCTTTTACTTCCACATTTCTTTTTGAAGACTCCTTACATATAGCTGGAGTCCTGGTGTGGTTCTGTAGGTAGGATAAGCACTGTACTGCTAACCACAAGGTTGATGGTTCAAATCTACCAGCTACTCCTCGGGAATAGGGTCACTGTGAGTCAGAATTGACTCAACAGTGCTTAACAACAACAACAACAATAATAAACTGTAAAATTAAAAACAAGAGAAAAACAAATGCTAAAATAATGGTATAAAAAGGAAATTAAATTGAGGTCCACCAACCATGTGCTGAAATGACAATTCTGAGAAAGCCTACTCTTTTGGTGAAGAAATTGCTTGGAAACCTATTTTTAAATAACTTTGGCAAAGGCTATATGCTTTGTTATTAGGACTGATGTATTAGCGACCCTCCGCACAATAGACTGAAACTGCATAGGCCTGCGCTATCCTCACAGATGTTGAGCCCATTGCTACTGCCACTGTGTCAATCTATCTCATTGGCAGTCTTCCTCTTTTTCATTGACCTTCTACATGATATTCCTTCTCCAAGGACTTTCCTCTCCTGATAACATGTCCGAACTATAAGAGACAAAGTCTTGCCATCCTAGCTTCTAAGAAGCGTTCTAAGAAACTTCTTCTGACAGATTTGTTTCTTCTTCTGGCAGTCCATGGTACTTCTCAATATTCTTCTCCTTTTGTCTTCCTTATTCATTGTCCAACATTCACATTCATTTGAGGCTATTGAAAATACCATGACTGTGTTTAGCTTTTAAAAAAATGTGTAGTGCTTAAAGCATTATTTAATTCCAGAATCCTTAAAATATATTTCTGGAAATGGAAAGAAAAAAAACATTTACTGATAAGGCTAGACTTTCTTTATTAAAGAAACTTCCTATTCTGTAGGGAGATCCTAGAGAGCTATTCATTGGGAGAAGGATAGACTAAGGATCCAACACAGTTAATTAACAGCAGGAACTATGCTGGATACAGCCTTCTTGCTTAGTTCATCATAATAACCTCATTGTAATATAAAAAATCTTAAGGAAAGACACCCTGTCCATGAATAAGTTTCTTTTGAACCCTAATGAATCCATAAGGAAAAAAAAAAAAAATTGAAGAATGTTTCTAGAAGTTGAGACAGCAAAGCACAACTGATTGAAATAGAACAGTTAAATATAAACAAGAATTATATTTAGCATTGAAGAAACTTTGTATACCCTGATTTATTGAACTAAAAAGAATGGCGAATTGT
>NW_006408528.1:9726565-9728580 GCF_000296735.1 Chrysochloris asiatica | reverse complement strand
TTCCCTGATCTAGGAGCTTCACAATGCAGGGCCCCTAGGTTCATAGGATGCACTCCACTCTAAACTGTGTTTTTCTTGGTGATAGTAGGTCCTACTGAGCTCTGCTTGCTTGTTTAATCTCTTTTATATCTCAGAAAAGATTGACTCAAGGTACAACTTAGTCCTGTAGATTGCTCTGGACCTTATTAACATCGAAGTGCAGATCAGGGCTGATCACATCAGATCACATCATGGGGGATGATTACATCATCTTAGATCTCAACATGGAGATGATTACTACATCTTAACTGCTAAGCCATTGAAATTCCTAGCGCAGCCAAGTTGACACAAAATCTTAACTATTACATCCATTTTGAAAATTAGGTTGTTTACCTTTTTGTTGAGTTTTAGGAATTCTTTATATACTGTGGGCATTAGGCCCTTATCATAGTCTGAGTCCTGCTGTGATACTGTAGGATAAGCATTGGACTGCTAACCACAAGATTAGCTGTTCGAAACCACCAGCTGCTCCTTGGAAACTTTACACATATCATTCTGAGTAGGAATCCACTCGCTGGCATTTAACAACATCCACAACAACAACAAAACTTACCAAACATGTGATTTTCAAATATATTCTTCCATTGTAGGTTGTCTTTTCACTCTTTTGGTAAAGTCCTTTGATGCACAAATGTCTTTAAATCTAATGATGCCCAGCTTGTCCCATTACCAGATTTATCCATGTGTTGCCTTCTAAGAGTTTTATGGCTTTGACTCATATATGTATATTAAGTTGTTGATTAATTTTCAGTCAATTTTTATATAGGTTGCTTGTTTTATGGAAGAAGCACTGTGTAGTGTCTTTAGCTAAAGTGATCAACTATAGGAGCCTTGTCACTTTAGGAATATTCTGGGCTAGCTTTGTTCTTAGATGCCGGCATCTTCAGAGCTTGAAACCAAAGGATGCTGGAACTCATGTGGTGTATTTTTCGACCCTGAGTCTCCTTATTCCTTTTTCTAAGTACATTTTATTTTTGAAGAATGGCCTTGTCAGAATATTCACATTTTATTGTTGCATCTTCCTTTATCTGTACAGCTCCAGATTCCTGCCATGAGGTTTATATATTTGTTACTATTCTGCTTGTATTTTGTCAACAGAGGAATGTTGAAAGTGATCAGGGCAAACACTAGTATGCATCAGGTGGTAGCAATGGGAATGGGTTTTCTTTTCTTTTTTAATTGATCATTTCTCTCTCTTTATGTGAAATGTATTTCTAGTTTTCCCCTAAAATGTAGCTATTTAAGATAGGCATTAGATTGTTGCTTTTACTCTGTACCTTCAAGAGAAATGCTATTGGAGATCCTAGCTAGTTAAATTTAAGATTATGAGATTTCAAAATGCAGGAAAGAATAAAATGACACTTATATAACTACCCTCCAGCTTTAACATATGTAGATATTTTGCTGTTTTTGCTTTAGGTTGCTCCTTTTAAAATACAGGCAGTTTCTGTGATGTGAACAAGAGCTGTTCCTAGTGAATTCTTAAGCCAGGTTTGAAGGTAATTTGTAACAGGTGCGTATGGTTCTTACTTAGCCTTACTTTAGTGTAAGAACAGACTTAAAGACTTCCATAATTTAAAAGCTGTGTGTGCAGTAAATGAAGTTGATCACAATGGAGAACTTGTTGCGACTGTTTTAAACCACAAAGTTAGTGGTTCAAACTCCACAAAACCCTCTATTGGGTCACTATGAGTTGGAACTGACTTGAAGGCACTTAACAACAACAGTGTGTTGGGTCAGCTGTTTCAAACTGAGGGCAGATTTATAAATAGAAGCTGCCTGTAATTTGAATGTTCAACATTTGATGTTGATAACCCAGGCACTTACTGTCATTAAAATATTACAGATGTGCTTAAAGCGCCATCACAATCTTCTCACCTTTTTTCTTCCTTAAAGAACTATCTAGAGTCTGCTCTAACTATTCCAATGCATGTTGTTTCCATGTGTTTTTAAGTTTTGTACATATGTTGTTGTTG
>NW_006408528.1:9724329-9725330 GCF_000296735.1 Chrysochloris asiatica | reverse complement strand
TTTACTTCATCTGTGGGAAGAGATGGCCAAAAAGCTTAACATCATCAGCCGAAACATGGCCAGGGGCCAGTTGTGGAACAGACCATCAATTGCTCATATGCAAGTTCAGGCTGAAGCGGAAGAAAATTAAAATATGTCCAGTAAAGCCAAAATATGCTCTTGAATATATCCCACCTGAATCTAGAGATCATCTCAAGAACAGATTTGATACTTTAGACACTAATGACTGAAGATGAGAAGAGTTGTGGAATGACATCCAGACACCATACCGAAAGAAATAAAAAAGTCATTAATAAAACTAGAAAGAAAAGATTAAAATGGATCTCATAAGAGATGCTGAAACTTGCTTTACAACGTAGTAATGCTAAAGTGAATAGACTAAATGAGGATGTCAGAGTTGAATAAAAAATATTAAAGGGCAGCAAGAGAAACAAAATCAAGTATGTGCAAAGACCTGGAGTTAGAAAACCAAAAGGAAGAGCACACTCAGCATTTCTAAAGCTGAAGGAACTGAGGAAAACATTCTAGCCTTGAGTGTAATATTGAAGGATTCTGTGAGCAACAACAATATGGACAAAATAATGATGCAGAAAGAATCAAAAGAAGATGGAAGGTATACACAGAGTCACTATACCAAAAAGAAATGTTTGATGATCCACCATTTCAAGCAGAAGCATATGATCAAGAGCTGATGGTACTGAAGACTTCAGGAATTGATGGAATACAAACTGAAATCTTTCAGCAAACTGATGAAGCACTAGATCTGCTTACTCATCCATCTATGCCAAGAAATTTGGAAGATGCGATCTGGCCAACCAATTGGAAAAGCATTGTGTCTGTGCCCATTCCAATGTGAGGTGACCTAATGGAATGGGGGGAATCATCGAAAGATATCATTAGTATCACATGCAAGTAAATTTTTGCTGAAGATAATTTTAAAATGGATGCAAAAAGTACATCAGGGAACTGCCAGAAGTTCAAGCTGGATTCAGAAGAGGACA
>NW_006408528.1:9722349-9723734 GCF_000296735.1 Chrysochloris asiatica | reverse complement strand
ACAATGGATAACAAAGAATTGATATATCAAAATTGTGGTGTTAAGAGAAGAATATTAAAAGTACCTTGAAATGCCAGAAGAGCAAAAAAATCGGTGTTGGAGTAAGTACAGCCAGAATGCTCCTTAGAAGCCAGGATGGCAAGACTTTGTTTCTCATACTTTGGACATGTTATCAGGAGGGATCAGTTACTGAAGGGTATCATACTTGGTAAAGTGGAATATCCATGAAAAAGAGGACGATCCCCAATGGGATGGATTGGCACAGTGGCAGTAGCAATGAGCTCAAGCTTGACAAGTGTCATAATGGCATAGGACCAGCAGTGTTAGATTCCATTGTGCATAGGATTGCTATATGTGAGAGCCGACTTGTTGTAACCTAACAACACCAATGCATTAATAAATAATATTATTTTTAAATCTATTAAAATGATGTTACTGTTCAAAAACTTATTCAGGATTGTTAATTTATTATTCCTTGTAGCAGTTCTGACTGTAATGTGCCTTGATGTGATTTTCTTTTATATTTATCTTGCTTGGATATTGCTAAACTTCTTGAATCTTTATGTTTGTTTTTCAAGTACTTTTTTTGTTGCCTCATTCTCTTTTCTTTTTCTGGAATTCCAATTTAGATATATGTTAGCGTTTCTGTTATTATCCTACAGATCATTGAGATTTTATTCATATGGTAGTCTTTTTTCATCTCCAGTCTGGTAGGTAGTAGAGTTATTGAATGAAATTTTCTTTTTTTAATTTCAGAAATGGCATTTTTGTAATCTAAAACCCTTTAATTGGGTCTTATCGTTCATCATTTTCTGCTGAGATTTCTCATCTCTTCATTTATCATGAATTTCCTTATGTATCAGTGCATATTTATAATGTTGTTGTTTATAATAGGTGCTTTAAATTTTTTTTTGTTTGTTTGCTGATTTTAATGTCTGAATCGTCTCAGGGTTAGTCTTTGTCATTTGCCTTTTCTTTTGACTGTGGGTTATAGTTTCCTGTTTCTCATGTTTCTAGTAATTGTGGATTTTTTTCCTGTACACTGTGAATAATGCATTGCAGAGATTCATTCAGCACTAATGGGTTTTTTTCCTCAGACAAAAAAAGCTACAAAATGTGAATTTCACCCAGTGACCTCTGCTGTTTTCTTCAAAACATCATCTACTTTAGCTTCTTCCTAACTTTGGCTACTGTCTGGTACCTTTAGATTATTGTTTTTATTATATCTTATTAAGAGTTTATAATGTTATCTGTAGGAGGATTGGGCTGATACAAGCCGATTCACCATTGTTGTTGTTGTTATGTGCCGTGGAGTCGGTTCCGACTCATAGCGACCCTGTACAGGGTTTCCGAGGCTGTAAATCTTTACGGGAGGAGAAAGCCTC
>NW_006408528.1:9701114-9722249 GCF_000296735.1 Chrysochloris asiatica | reverse complement strand
TCTTGCATAACTTTTTAAACTTCCTTTTTAAATTCAGGTTATTTAGAGATTTGTTCATGTTGACACGTGGACATTTCATTCATTTACCTAGTTGTATTTAATCCATTTTCTGAATCAACCTCAACGTATTTGTTCTTTATCTTATTGAAGCAAAATTAGATTGCTTCTAATTTGTTGCTTTAACAAATAATACTACAACAACAATCATTCTTGGATATGTTCCTTATTCATATATTTGAAAGTATCTCTGTAGGGCAGTGGTTCTTAATTGGGGGTGATTTTTACCTTCCAGCAGTCATTTAGCAATGTTTGGAAACATTTTAGATTGTTAAGAGTGGGGTGAGGGTACTACCAGCATTTAGTGCAAACAGGCCAGAGATTCTCCAAACATCGTACAGTGCAAGGACAGACTGACTCCCTTTCCACGCTCATCCCCAATAAAAAAAGTTAAAAATTATCTCAAATGCTAGAGTTCCAAGATTGAGGAACCTTGCTCTGGGTATACTAAGAAGTAAAATTAACTTAGGCTGCTGTGTGTAATGTTTATGTTTTGCTATTAAAAGAAATAATTTCTATAAAACACAAAGAAAATATTTTTAATTCAAGTGAAATGTCTAGAATATCTGAAGTTAAATTGAAGCTTCTCTTTGGGGACAGTGGCACTCACCTCAAACCAGCCTGTTTAGCAGCATTGTCCAGGTATAGCAATTCATTCACTTACCTAGAGTGTGCCTGTAATCTTTCAGTTTTGGACTGAAACAGATGGTACTTCCTTCCTGATTAAAAAAATCAATATTAGCAATTTAGGCATTAGCTACCTAAAATGAGGGTGCAATAAAGGCACAAAGTAACTGGCTTATAAGTTTTCAAGAGGGAGTTTAGTTTAAGAGTGTGCAGGAGAAGGTAGATTTCCCACTGAATAGTTTTCATCTTTTCTGGGCAGGTCTGGTGAAAAGAGATGGGGACTTATCCTATCCTATGATTCAGTAGTGAGAAATTGTTATCATAATTAATTGTGACTGTCACAATTGTAAAGGTAGAAGTTTTGTAACAAAAACAGGAGAATAGTTAATCTTACAGTCCAGAAACAGGACCCTAGGACCATCAAGAGAGAAGAGCACAAGCAGAGTGTGGGATCCTAGCCAGAGAAGCAGCGACACCAGAGATGAGGCAGCGATGACTTGGAGAGAGGGAGCAGCTGAGGACTCTGGACTCATGGAAAGAGAGGGACTTAGTGCTGGCGGCCAGAAGGCAGGCTTGCAGAACGTGCCTTTTTGTTGTTTAAATTATTATACATTCTGAGTGTTTCTGTGTACAATCCTCCCCCCGCCCCCCCAACTTCAAAACACTCACACACAAAAAAAACCCGGGCATGGAAGCAAATACTGTTGAATGATGATGCACAGAGGAGATTGTAATTATTGCAATGAAATGATGCTGTAAAGCCGATGTTCTCCTATATAAATTATCACTCAGTTCACAATAAAAACTTTAAAAAAGATGTGAATATTTGAGAGAGTGTATGTTTTAAAACATTGGCACTTGTACAGACAGTAACAGCATATATTTGCTGAAGGTGCTAACCAAATGAGAAAAAAACTGTAGCATTAAAAAGAGTTTTTCCCTCACGGAAGTACTTATTAAATATTGAAAGGTTAAAGGTTTTAAAAGTCTCTCTTTTTAGTATGGTTTAAATTCCATTTTTAGTTGAAGACAGATAAATGAACTTAATGAATTCTGAGACCCACTTTTAAGCCTATAAAGTATATGGCCTCCTTTGACAAAAGCTATGGTTTCAGGAGTATGTTCATGTTTGGATATATACAATTTTGTGTGTGATTTTAGATCCCATGTGCATGCTCCTGAAACTTATCCATGAGCCCTTCACTGGGACCTCCAGGTTAAAAACTTCACTAAAAATTTATTAAAAGTCTTTAAGGGCTAGATATAAGATATATTTGAAATTAACACTAAACAGTCAAGATACAACAGTACTGTGGCTTCTTTGCCAAATGCAGACGTGTCAGTGGTAAATAAGTGACTTGGAATTAGAGTTCTTCTAGGCCTCCAACATTAAATAAATAAGAACGTCTTATTTTTTCATCAGAAGCCCTAATTTTTCTTTCTTTCTTTCTTTTTCTCTCTAGATATATGCAGCAGTACTATGGCAACAAGCTAACAAAAGCAGGGAAAATTCAACTGAAAAAGCTTGTTTTGGAACTGACCTTCCAGAAGAAAAGCTTAATGACTTTCGTGATGAACAAATTGGACAGTTGCAGGAGCTCATGCAAGAAACCACAAAACCCAATAAGCAGTTTAGTATTACTGAGTGTACAAAACCAAAATTTTAGTGTATATAATAAAGCCTAACAAAGATTTTAAAGAACAAGTCTTCATTTTAACTATCAATGGTTGGGGGGAAAAATTTCTTCATTTTTTAGGCTTTGAGAATATATACTGGAGTCCTGTTGAGGCACTGTAGGATCAGCACTGGACTACTAACCACAAGGTCAGTGGTTCAAACCCACCAGCTGCTCCTTGGAAACCCTATACAGGGTCCCTATGAGTCAAAACTGACTTAATGGCACTTACCAACAATAGTTCATCAGATACTCTTTTATTTGGGGATATTATAAATGCTTTCTGCAATATATGGAGCAGCATCTCTAATAGATAAAATTTTACATTATTAGAATAACATACTTTCTAAAATGGATAAACTCCTGGGATTTTGCTGAAAATTTCTTATATGTAAATTTCATGTGATGCCATCCTTGATTTGCCTTATGAATTTCCTGTAGTGTTGCCAGATCAACATGCTACGTATAGATGTGGAATTGTCACAGGGCTATTATCATTCTGCGTTATGATTCTGAACGTTGCATCATTTCTACTATAGCAATACATATATGCTTATTCTTTTGGAAGTCCTTCCTCCTTGAGTTGTATTTATTCACAATGAAAGGTTAGAGAAGCTTACGATTTAGTATCATACTATCATTTGTATAATAGATTATATAGAGTATAATACATAATTATGTTGTTGTTGTTATATGCCATGGAGTCGGTTCCGACTCATAGCGACCCTGTACAGGGTTTCCGAGGCTGTAAATCTTTATGGGAGCAGAACGCCTCATCTTTCTCCCGCGGAGCAGCTGGTAGTTTCGAACTGCTGACCTTAAGGTTCACAGCCCGATTTGTAACCACTACGCGTACATTACTATAGTATTTGTTAATAAGAAATGACCCCATAAATAAAATAATTTGTAGTTGCCCTGAGAATCTCATGTGTTGCTTAATGGTTGAGAAGATAAATATATTTCCATAATATTTTCTTGCACTTAAGTTGATTTAGAAACTAAAACAATAAAATGGTAAACTCATTCATACAGAACATAAATTATGAATTGTTAAAAATATGAGTTAAAATGATCTGTTTCTTCAGTTCTGGGTGTTTGTTGTGAGGTTCTGAAGGGATCATTTTTCAGATGCAGTTGCATTTATGTCAGCTCTTTGCAAACGATTCATGTTTTCTGTTTCTAGTTTTTTGTCTCATGAACTCTGTATGTTTGGTTTCCAGACCCCTTAGTTCTTTCTTCCATTCCCCTTTGAGTCAGTCTGTCAGTTGATCGGTTGGTACTTTCTTGTAGGAAATTGTCAATTAATAACAATCTCTACATGATAAAGGTCTCCAGAGATACCACAGTGAACAAGATAACATCCATGTCCTCAAGAAGTTTAACATTTAGTTGTGTGTTCATAAACCTTATTTCATTATGAATAGATACAAAGGTGAGTCAAAAATTATCAGTACTCTAACTGTAGAATTTATTTTAATCAACTTTTAAAAAACACAAATGCATTTTTTTTCTACACAATCTCCTTGCTTTTCAATACACTCTGTCAAATTAACGTGTCAATCTTTCAATACTCCATTATTGAAAAATGTTTTAGGCTGAGCTGTAAGTGCACCGCTATCTTTACTTCTTCATCAGAGGTGAACCTTCATCTTCAAAGGGCTGCTTTCAGGGGACCAAACAGGTGAAAGTCTGATGGAGCAAGATCAGGACTATAGAGAGGATGCTTTAATTCGTCAAAATGAAGTTTTGCAGTGTCAGCAGTGTGGGCAGAGGTGTGAGCACGTGCATTGGGATCTTGAGTGTGCCCTCTGGCCCTGGGTTTCTTGTTCTGTCAGGCTGATATGCCAGGCTACAATCCTGCAAAGAACTGATGACTATGACAATAAGGCGAACAAACACTTGTAGAGACTGTTCAATTACTATGCAGCAGAATAGGTGACTGGCCTACTGAGGTGATTGGCCAGTTTGTGGTATTGTGGAGGGGCAGGCTTATAAAAGGACCAATCAGACAAAGGCTGAAAAGGACCTCACTACCATTGAAGAATCTGGTACAGAATGTTTTCTTTTGGCTCCAGGGTCCCAGCAGTGAGAACATTCTAGACCCAGGAGACATAGAAAGCTGTGACGCTAGATATGGTATGAGAAGGCAGGGTGGCCTTGCTGACCTGACTCAGGAACAAGAGCGCTGAGAGCCTTGGGCCAGAGGCTTTTGGGCAGAGTGGGATGCCTTTGGGGATTAGTAGACAAAGCTGAAAAGCTGAAACACTTACCTGAGTAGGACAGAAGCCAGACCTGAGTGCATAGCATGGCAGTGTTCTGCATCCTACTTTGGCGAATAGCAACTGCAGCCTTAAAAGCTCTTGAGTGACCATTTAAGGGTGCAATTATTGGTGTTTTCCATCCAGAGCAAAGAAGAATGAAGAAAATCAAAGATGTATAGAAATAATTAGTCTAGTGGAATTCAGACACCTCAGTTTCTCCAACCTTGAGACTAGAACTCAACAGTGACTGACTACTACTACCAACAGCTCTGAAAGGGGCTTCTGGATAGAGTAAGAGAAAATATGGAACAACGCTCAAAGTCATAAAAATGGCAAGGCTTACTAGTTGGATAGAAACTGGTGGAACCCTGAGACTATGGCCCGGACGTGAACTTACCCCCTTGGCTCAATTTTCAGCCAAACGATAGGTCTATAAGGTAAACAATTGCACTTCTTAGACGAATCAACCATTTGAGGTTTTTTTTTTTTTTAAGTTGGCATTTGTTCAGGAAAGAAGGAGAAATGGAAAAGGGAAACCAGGCGGGGGGAGGATTGGGATAAGTAAGCTTACTTATGGGGGCTGTGGTCAATGTCATGGAACAACGTGTATGAATTGTTGAATGGAGTACTGATTTGTTTGGTAAACTTTTACCCAATTCACAGTAAAATTTATGAAATATTCCTAGAAAAAATTCTAGGCCTAAATAACTTCTTTGTTGAATTCTAAATATTCAAGACAAATTCAGCCACATGACCTATTCAGTCTTATGACAGGAATCTAAAGTTGAGAAAATCAATCCGTATAGTTCAAATTTTATTATCAAATTAAAGTAGAATTAAGTATGATCATCTCATCAGCTATAGAAAAAGTATTTGCTAAATACTCAACATATACATTCATGATGAAAATGTTCTTAACAACGTATAAAGAACACTTCATCAATCTAATTAAAGAATTTCTGCCAATCATCTACAGCAAACCTTATGATGAACCATTAAAAGCTTCCTATTTGAGATTGTTATCACTTAAAAAAAACCACCAATAAACTTTTATTCTCAAATAATATGATTGTATAATTAGGAAACTTAAAAGAATCTAGCTGGTAGTTAGTGGTTACGAGTAGAGCTGTTAACTTCAAGGTCGCCAGTTTGAAACTACCAGCCGTTTGCGGGAGAAAGATGAGGCTTTCTGCTCCTGTAAAGATTTACAGCCTCGGAAACCCTGTACAGGGTCACCATAAGTCAGAACCAACTCCACGGCATACCACCACCACCACCTAACTAAAGGGAACAATGAATAATTGTGATTACATTAATATATTTTCATCAAAAGTAGGAAAGAGTAAAAATGCAAGTCTCACAGTGTGACAAGATAGTGGCAGCACATATAATGTAAAAAGGAATGATAAGCACTTGATTACAGATCGGTTTGAACTGAAAGGCTGGCAGTTCAAATTTATAATCTGCTCCTTGGAAACCCAATACAGGGTCGCTGTGGGTCAGAATCGAATCGATGGCACTTTTAACAACAACAAAGAATTCCTATACACCAATGAGAAAAATGTACACTCTAATAGGAAATTGAGCCCCAAACTGAATTCCCAAATTCAGGTAATCAAATAGATCTGGGCTTCTGTAGTTTTTAAGAGCTCTCTAAGAAATTCTGATGAGCTTCTGGGATTGAGTTCCATTGTTTCATTAAAAAGGAGTCCTAGTGGCACTGTAGGATAAGCACTGGACTGCTATTGCCAGATCAGCAGTTCAAATCCACCAGTCACTCCACGGGAGGAAGATGAAACTTTCTGCTCCCATGAAGATTTACAGCCTTGCCTACCCTATATGGGGTCACCATGAGTTGGAATTGACAGTGAGTTTGGTTTGCTTTTTTCATTGGCCTTATTAAAAGGAAGAGGTCAATAACAGCAACAAACCTTGAATGACTAAAAAAAAACTGAAAAAAGAATGATTTTATTTCCTTTTTTTTTTCCATTTCCATTTTTAGGGATCAACCACAGGTTTTCTTTTATTTAGCATAATTTTAGGAGGTAGCATATGGTCAAGAACTGATGGTACTGAAGAAAGAAGTCCAACCTGTACTGAAGGAATTGGTGGAAAACGAGGTTCCAGGAATTGAAGAATACCAGTGGAGACAGTGCTGGAGGTACTCACCTATTCCAAGAAATTTGGAAGACAGCTATCTAGTCAACTGACTGGAAGAGATCCAGGTTTGTGCCAATTCCAATGAAAGGTTATCCAACATAAGCAAATTATTGGACAAATCACTGATATCACTCAAGTAAAACCATTTCGAAGTGAATGTAAAATGAAGGATATCATTGATGATGTCAAATGGATCTTGAAACAGAACACCTAAAAGAAGTTTTCCAGTGTTCTATCAAAGGCAGTGTTCTATCAACTGTGTGAATCAGAACAAATTATGGAAAACATCACAAAGAATGAGAATTTGAAGAGACAGTCACTTGAACAGAACAAGAGAATACTGTGTGTTTTAAAATTGTAAAGTCTAGACTGATAGGGACCCAGTGTAAAGTTTCTGAGGTTTTCAAATCTTGGGAGCAGAAAGCCTCGTGTTTCTCCTATGGAGTGGCTGGAAGCCTTGAACCATTGACCTTGTAGTATACATCCCGGTGCTTATCATCACTTGGAGCCACTGCACTCCCCTGTTTAAAATTAGGTTTGGTTTTTTGATTGGCAAAAACATAAAAGCATCTGTCAAGAAGTCAAACCACATACTGTACTCGGAAAATCAGCAAAAGACCTCTTTAAAGTGTTATGAAGCAAAGATGTCACTTTGAGGTGTACCTGACCCAAGCCATTATATTTTTTATCACTGTGTTTGCAAGTAAAAGCTGGACAATGAATAAGAATTGACAAAGGATGAATTGATGCCTTAGAATTATGGTGTTGGTGAAGGATATATACCATGGGCAGTCAGTAGAATGAACAAACTTGTCTTGGAAGAAGGATGGCCAGAATGCTTCTAGAAGCAAGGATGGTGAGACTTTGTCTTGCTGGGTTTGGATGCGTTATCAGCAGAGACCAGTCTCTGGAGAAAGACATGCTTGGCAAAGTAAAGAGTCAGTGAATAAGGAGACCATCAATGAGATGGATTTACACAGCGGCTGCAACCATGGACTGAAATGTAGGAATGGCAGTGAGGATGGCACAGGACTGGACGGTGTTTTGTTTTATGGTACATAGAATGCTGTGCACCTAGCAATGGCCCTTAAGAACAACAGCTTCCTCCTTTTAGTATAATCCAACTATCCCCAATTTAAATGCATTCACATCATTTGATGAGCTTAATCAACATGTAATATAGGAATATACTTATTAGAGGGAGAAAACAAGGGTAATGATTACATCTGAGTTTTCAATTATTGTTTTAAAAAGTCTATTTACTTTGTTTTGGTACCATTGGCACCATTTTCTGTTCATGTATTTCAAATAAAATTGGTTTTGCAGTGACATGAATGTTTGCATTTTTGCTTTGCTCTCTAATTTATTCTTTTGGTAAAAGACTTGCTAGAAGAAAAGGTATCTAATGTTAATTTGTTGTTAAGTGCTGTTGAGTGAATTCTGACCTATAACGACCCTGTGTAGGGTTTCTGAGGAGTGTCTGGTGATCTTGAACCACTGATCTTGTGATTCAAACTGGTTTTGCAGTCCAGTGCATTAACCCACAGCACCACACCAAGATTAGATGCATGCAAAATTGTTGAATTTAAAAGATTTGAAAGAGGCCAATCAATTTTTGTAGTTTAATTACATTTTATCTTTTCATTTTCAAAATTTATTTGATCAAGAAATGAATCTTGAATCTTGAGATTTGTACATTTGAAACAAAAATTCTCCATTCTAATTAGTTTTGTGTTTTGGGAATCTCTTAAAATGGAGATCCAGAAACATGCAGAAATGGTGAGGTCAGTTGGCAATTACTATGGACTTTTAGAAAGAGAAGTATTATTTCTATATAAAGTGTGAGATTAACTTGTGCTGCTTTAGCAAAGCAATGGTAGAGTTCAGTGCTGGATACATGAATAGTATACCTATTACCCCTTTGCAAAACATCTCATTGTTAAAGCTGATAGGAACTGAATGCTGAGTAATTGTATACTAAGTAATTTTAATAATAATTGTTGCTAAGCATGCAGAAGAAATCTGGACAATGAATAAGAAAAACCAAACAAGAATTGATGCATTTGAATTATAGTATTGCCAGAAGAATGAACAAATCTATGTTGAATGCTCCTAGTTGTTAAATGTCACCAAGTTGGTTATGAATCACAGTGACCCTCTATAGAGTTTCTGAGACTAAATCTTTGTGGGAGCAGGAAATTTCATCTTTCTCCTGCAGAGTGGCTGGTGACTTTGAACTGCTGGCCTTGTGGTGAAAAGACCAGTGCTTATCCTGCAGTGCCCTGAGCATTCCAAGAAAGCTCCTTAGAAGCCAGGGTGGTAAGACTTCATTTCTGATACTTTAGACATGTTATTAAGAGAAATAACTTCTTCTCTGGAGAAGCACATCATGCTTGGTAAAGTAGAGGGTCAACCCTCAATTAGGAAGAGGAAAACCTTCAGTGAGCAGGACTGACACAGTGGCAGCAACACTGGGCTCAAACAGGAACAATTGTGAGGATGGTGCAGCGCCAGGCAGAGCTTTGTTCTGTTGTACATGTGGTTGTGAGTTGGAATTGACAACACCTAACAACAACAAGCAACTTCAAGAGACTATCAGCATGATAATGTATTATCTAGTGACTGCTGTGACTCACATGAAGATGACTGAAAAGAGAACCCAGTCAGGATATAAGAATGGTAAAATTGTAAGATGTATATCATAATAAATTTGTCAGCCCAGCTTACTCAACAGCGATTTGATTTTTAATTATTTTTAGGAGGCAATATGGTTTATTGATACACATACAATTTAGAAACCAAGGCCACAGTGCTGTTAAACACCTCCCAACCTTCACTCTCACTCCATCAAGTACCCCCACGCGTGCCATAAAAACACAATGGAACACAAAGAAATAACCGCACTTGAGGTGGAGAGCCAGGAACAAAAAGTGTCTCCAACCAAAACTAGACAGAAAGACAAGACACAACATCTTCACATGTTTATATAAAAATCAGCATGGCCTAAGGAGAAAGTGATCACGGCAGTGTCAGTGTTTGGATGGTCGGGACGTGGCATGTCCCGGCTCTGCTGCAGGAACAGGGATGTGGGCCTGCCCACTGTGGAGGTTCCGGTCATCAGCTGGATGTGCTTGTGGATGAAGAAGATACCTCAGAACTCCTTCCTACTTTGTACATAGGGCCACAGGGGGAGGGCAGGGGCCCCAGAGCGGCCCCCACACCCAGGGTAGAGAGGCCAGCCAGGCAATCGGTGGTTCTCTGGACAGAGTTCAAGACCTCAGGAGACGGTGTATCTGCGTTCACACGTACAGCCCCACAGCCACTGTGGTGACCAGAAAGCTGAGAGTCAGGAGCCATCGGACAACTGGACCCTGGGAAAGGATGTTCTGCTTGGGCTTATCGCTGGGTATCTGGGTGGGAGTGGACCCTTACACCTTGCTGTCTTCTCGCATGGTGTGGCGGCAGAGGGACTCTGGTCCCAGCCCTCGGTGTCCTGGGTCAGCAGCGATTGCAACTCCTCAAACAGCTGACCGTTGAGGAGGGCAGTCTTGGCCTCTTCGATGACCCTCCGCCTGACCTCGGCGGTCATCTCCAGTGTGTTCTTGCGGGCACGGCAGATCTGCTTAAACCTGATGGCCCTGGCGATGTTGGGGAAGGTGAAGAAGGACAGACCCTCGTTGGAGCTGGACAGGTCCAGGGCCTTCTGGGCAATCTTCTTGAGGACCTGGTCCCCAGACAGGTCACCAAGGTAGGGGTGTAGGCGTGGGCTACCAGGAGCTCGGGCTCTGTACGCCCCACAGTGTGGAGTCGCCCCACGGTGGGGAGCCGTAGCTCCGAGTGGCTGCTATGTAGGGGATGGTCTCCTGCCAGTGGACCCGTACCAGAAGGCCATGTCCTGCTCCAGGACGGCCCTGTGGTGCAGCTCCTCCCGGAAGGAGAGGGGTGTGTAGACTGGGCTCTCCTTGTTCTGCTCGATTTCCTTCTCCAGGGCCACGCAGATGTGGTACAGGGAGGCCATGACCAGTTTAAAGCCATCTCGGGTTACCTGGCCCTTCTGAAAATGCATCATGAACTCTACATTCTCTGCCTGGGTGTGCACTTCCTTGGTGGCCTCCTTCAGGGCCTCCGACAAATCCTAGGACATGGTGCTGGGCTGTGGACGCTCCATGTGGCTGGTGGCGCTCGGGTGGCTCAGGTAGCTTGAGATGGGCTCAGAAGCCGCGGTAGCGCTGACAAGAGCGATTTGATTTTAACATGATTAAATAAAAGATGGTAGAAATGTTTGCATGAACTGGATGCGAATGAGTTGATATTTAAAACTTGTTTTAAAGTAGGGATGTGGTGTGAGTACTCCCAAGACTTGTTTTTATGAAACATATGAGGAAAACATTGTGCCTTTTAAAGTCAACTAGCCATGTTGGCTGAAGAAAATGAAAACAAGTCCATGAGAGCCATACAAGTAAAGCATGTTTGTCCAAATCTTGAGACACCTGCTAATCTTATGTTCGGAGTATTCCCCCTTTTGTAATAGGCCCCTTCCCATTTTCTTTTTGAAAAATCCTCTTCTATCTAAATTGATTTTTTTTTTTTTTTTTTGGCTTATATTTCGTGTGACAATTCAGAGCTTAACTTTCTCTTCTACTATCTGGGTGACTTTGGATAAGTTAACTGCCTTTTTTAAAATCTTTGTTTCCTCATTGGTAAAAATGGGACAGTAATGATAGTTCCTACCTCATTTATGTTATGAGGCTAAATGAAAACATTCAGCAGGATATCTAACACAGTAAACACCCAGCACAGTTTCAATGTTCTTATTCTTTATCCTGAGTACAGTCACAGGACACCTGGTTGACTGACTGGGTTAAATCTAAGGAAGAAAGCTTCTAGGCCCCTTTTCTTCAATTAAAGCAGTTAAGGTCTTAGTTCTTTTGCATATTATAATGAGATATTACAATTCTTGTGGAAAAGGAGTTTCACTGCTGGAAGTTTGAATTCATTGAGCTTATTTAAAATTTTTTCTTAATTTTCGGTGAAAATATTAACTATGGAGATCTTATGATCTTATATTAAACACGAAATTTCACCATTCCTTTTGTCTTTAGAATTTAGAAAACTGAGATTCTCAATTTTTTGAAAGAATAACTCAGAATCTGTCGGGGTCTGGACAAGGGGGTGGGCTTCACGAAGGTGAGAGATCTGGTAGGCGAGAAATAAAGGGTTAACACAAAGAATACAGACACACAAGTTTGATGCAAGCTGCCAGGCAAACTAGCATACTGGACTAGCTGTGCCCCAGTCTTTTCTTGTCAGAAAAAAAGGAAATTGGCACAGGGGACAATAAGGAAAAAAGTGATTGTTCTTTCAAGGAAAGACATAAAATTATTCATGTGATATAGAACATGATGATTCACAGAGTTAATCAATCAATATGTTCTGAATACTTGATGATTTGCATAATAATCTTGCATTTATAGCATAATAATCTCGCATTTATATTTCTCTGAGAAAAGGTCACGCATAACTTTTATAATAATCCAAGATTCTTATTTCTATGAGAAAAATTCAAGCAAGCAATTATAGTTTATCTGTTAACTCCTTTTCCTGTTCTACCTGAGTCATTTGAGGAAGCTGTACCGGTTTGGCTACTAGGGGCAAAGTTCAGTTTATTTTTATCCATGGACATCAAGAGCTCATGTAATTAGTTAAAGTTCAAATATGACTGAATAGTCAGATAAGGAGTAGTTCCAACATTCTTCCCGGGTGGCCACTGCCTGGTCCTTAAGACAATCTGTTCTCAGGACCCCACATACTGCCAATATCTTCAAGGCAGTGACATTTACAGTGGAGCCATTAAGAGAGGCAAAGTGTATTTTGCTAATATTATGCACCAATTTCTCAGAAGCTACAATCATTGGAGTTAAAAGCATAAGGGAGAAATATAGAATGAGCAGTGTGAAAACCAAAGTGAATTGTACAGAGGTAGCCAGCCAGTGAGCTCGCAAAAACCTATGCACCCGGGACGTCAGGAAATCACTTCCTCGGCCCTCAGGGTCCATGGCTTCACAAGCCTGAGGAGGGCCCTGGAAGTTGGAGTTTCGTCCATGTTGTCACAGGGCCACAGCTTCTCAAGGCCTGTGTATGCCGTCACCAGCAAGAATCCCTATAAATAGCCTAGCCTTGGACTCCTCCCTTCAGTACTATTGGCTGTTGATCATTTTTCTATCTCTTGAAATGGTTGGACATCAAACATTTCTTTTTGGTACAGTGACTCTGTATATCCTTTCCTTCTTCTTTTGATGCTTTCTGATGATCAACATTTTGCCCACAGAATCCTTCAATATTTCAAGTCAAGGTTTGAATTTTTTTCTACACTTCTTTCAGCTTGAGAAATGCTGAGTGGGTTCTTCTCTTTTGGGTTTCTAACTCCAGATCTTTGCACATTTCATTATAATACTTGACTTTGTCTTCTCTAGCTGTCCTTTGAAATTTTCTGTTCAGCTCTTTTACTTCCTCATTTCTTTAATCTGCTTTAAGCATCTCTACACTGGAAAGCAAGTTTAAGAGTCTCTAGTGACATTTTATTCTTGTTTTTTCTTTCTTGTATTCCTAATGACCGTTTTCTTTCTTTCTGTTTGATATTCTTGATGTCATCTCACAACCCTTTTGGTTTTTGGTCATTAGTATCTAACTCATCAACTCTATTCTTGAGATGATTTCTAAATTCAGGTGGGATATGTTGAAGTTTAATTTTTGGTTCTCGTGAACTTTTGTGAATTTTCTTCAGCTTCAGCTTTAACTTGCATATGGGCAATTGATGGTCTGTCCCACAGTCTGCCCTGGCTTTGTTTTGGCAGATAATATGGAGCTTTTCCACCCTCTCATTCCACAGATGTAGTCAATTTGATTTCTGACTATGCCATCTGATGAGATCCATGTGTATGCTCTTGTCGTTGTTAAGTGCTGTCAAGTCAATTCTGACTTATGGGGGTGGTGGTAGTGGTTGCATGCTGTGGAGTCGGTGCCTGCATAGGGTTTCCAAGGTTGTAAATCTTTACAGAGGAAAAAGCTTCATCTTTCTCCCGTGAAACATCTGATAGTTTCGAACTGCTGACCTTGAGGTTAACAGCCTGACTTGTAACCCCTACGTTACCAGAGTTCCTTATTCTGACTTATATGACACTGTATAGCGTTTCCAAGGAGCTGCTGGTGAATTTGAATTGCCGACCTTGCAGTTCAAACCAATCTTGCAGTCGATTGCTTATCCTATAGCGCCACATAGTCTTTTATGTCATTTAAAAAAGATATTTGCAGTGAACATGTCATTGGTCTTGAAAAATTCTATCATGTGATAGGAAAGTGCTTTGGAAGATAAAACAGCAAAACAAACAAAATTTTTTCTAGGATGTTGTTACCATCGATATTAGAAATGAAATTATTACGTACCATTTATTGACTAGTCTTTTACACACCAATCACCTTACTAAGAACTTTACAGAACTATCTCATTTCATCCTGATAAATGAGATAGATATTCTCACTTTCTTTGTGTTACTAATAAGAAACTGAGGCTTAATGAGATGAATACCATCATTAGAAGGAGTATGACACACAGGGGTCACAACCAAGTCCCTCTGACATTATAACCCATGTTCCTAACTGCGATATGAACGCTATCATATTCACATGGTGACTGGAAAGTAAAAACGAGTCAGTAAATGCTAGGTACTAATGTCATTTCTAATATCAATGGTAACAAAGTCCTTGGAAGACTTTTCATTTATGTTAGTTTTGCTATTTTAGCTTCCAAAGCACTTTTCTTCTTGTAAGGGAGAGAGGAAGGAAGGTAAGGAAGAAAAAGGACGAAGGGAGGGATAAAGGATAGAGGGGAGGAAGAAAGGAAAGAAGGCATAAAAGTCTTAGGAAGGTAAAGGAATAAGTATGCTAAAGGCACTCCTCAGATAGCTGGATTGTTCCTTTCTATTTGTGCAAATAATTGGCACAGGTCTCTTGGAGCTCTGCATAAAAGCCAAATGAATCAATCTGCTACCACAAAATGAACTCATTTAATTCTCATTTAGGCCAAATGACTTGTTGCTATCCAGCCACTTCATTTGATTCTCCTTTCACTCAGAAAGAAATATAAAAATCCTCTTCCATTCCTTTTAGCAGAAATGCCAATGTGTCTTAGCTTTGGAACCTGTTACCTGGCACTCGTGTCTGTTTTGAATCTTATTATTTCGAAAAGATATTTAATGCTAAAATAAAATTTTAAAGATGGGCAGTTTAGGAAGTAAAATTGCACTTTATCTAAATTGGACTCAATCATAAAACATTTGTTTTTTGCAGAACTCTCATTTGGTAGCTTTGTAACCTGGATGAGTTGTCAAACAATTTGGGTCCTTCAGGTTAGCTCCCTGTGATATCAGAAATCAGCGGCTACATGATTTGTTTTTACCAGGCACATTCCTTGGTTTAATTTGCATGATGCATCAAATAGCCATGCCAGTAAAATAGGATGGTGGGTTCCTACCCTGTTCTGTCTGTCTCAAACATTTCTGTTCTTCCGTTTCTTTAGAATTCCTGCTTATTCCTCAGATCCAGCATAATTGTCACCTTCTCTGTGGAGCCTTCCCCAGTTATCTTAGGCACAATTCATATATTTTTTTCTCATAATGTTTGGTATTCCCTCTGTTTTAAATCAAAAGGAATTTCTGGGTGGTGCAAATGGCTAATGTGTTTTGCTACTAACTGAAAGGCTGGAAGTTCAAGTCTACCCAGAGATCCCTTGGAAGAAAGAACTAACACTCAACTTCCAAGAATTCCATTATTGAAAACCAAATTTGAGTCAAAGTTCTCTGAAACACTCAGTGTTGCCATGAGTCAGTGTTGACTGGATGGTTTTTTTTTTTCCTGATTTATACCATGCAGCTCTCTGATTATTGTAGTCTATTAGTATACCTGCCTCCCTCCACACTACTCCCCAGGGATTATGTGTTCCTAGACACTGTGGATCATGCCATTCATCTTTGTATTCCTGGGACTGAGTTTAGAGAGATAGCCAGTGGGTATCTAATGAGTGGTTGTTGACTAAGTGAATCAGTGGCCGAGCAATTACTTGAATGGTAAGGGCCTTAGGGGAAATCCTACTGTGAGCACAGTCTGTACCTTGTACTCTATTTCTGTACGATGAATTTGAATGCGGAATGAAGTCTAGAGGCAGTTTTAAGAAATCACACCCCAAAATTGAACAGTAGAGCCAACAGGTGAAAGAATTGCAGTAGGAAATACATTAATCTCTCAAGTGAATAAAAATATTTCTCATCTTGAGCTATCTATAATATTTGCTAAATAAATGAAAATTAATCAAACAGAAGTCTTTATAATTGCCAATGGAGTAAATATCATTGACTCTTTACACAAATCTACACAGAAATTAAAATGACAAATATTTAGTATTGTTTCAAGTTAACCAAAATTTACTTGACAATTTACTGAACTGTTGGCAGCTTACATTGTAATAATTTTAGTAAATAATATGAGCTGTTGTTAAGTGCCATTGAGTCTGTTCCAACTCATAGCAACCTTGTATAAGGTTCTAAGGGAGCTGCTAGTGGGTTTGAACCATACCATGAGGTTCAAATTAACCTTGCAGGCCAGTGCCTTATCCTGCAGAACCACACCAGTACTTCTAAATAATAAGAAAGAAGCACGTTTCTTGAAGATAGTAGGTTAGGTAATTCATGAAGATGGTGTGGGAATACATTGAAAAGGGGATTGAATGTTTAAAGTCTAAAATGTAAGCAGCATTAGGTGTCAGCCTTAGGGACAAAAGGTGAAAGAAATAGAAGGTGAATTCCTGGAAAGTGGGCATCATGCCAGGTGGCATCCCTGGGTAGATGTCAACACCACTGACATTGGCTATCAGCAAACTTGTCCTGGTTAGAGCAATGGTGGGACATCTTACAGGCCCTGGCAACATATCTGCTATCAGGGTCCAAGACTCTGGTATTCTGGGACAGCAAAGAGAAGAAAATGGCAGACACCAAGAGGTAGCAAAGAGGCCACATGACACATATCTGATGTGCTTTTCCATCCCAGCACCATTCGGCAGGAATTAGATGAAACAAACACTTAGGAGTTTTGGCACAACACAGTGAGGCCGAACCAGGCAACTCCTGAGGGGTGACATTCGGCACTGCATATTACTCTCAGATTTGTCTGGCTTTAGGCTCACGATTCTTTCAGAAAACAAGTAACAACGATCAACCAGGAACCTGGGGAAGATAAAAAGGAACAGTAAGAAGACAAGAGAAAGGTGATGTGAAGGGAAGAAGATGATATAATGAGAAAAGGGAAAATAAATTCTCTAGTAAATCAGGAAGGCCTCATGATTAATCAGGAAAACCCAAACATCAGAGTTGTACAAATGTAATAGGAATGGACTTGAGAAGGGATGAGGTTGGGTTTAAGGTCCTCTGTTTTTAAAAAGCATGCCAGAGATAGGGTGAATATGGGTGAATAGACTTTGTCTACAACAGGGGTGGGGAACCTTTTTTCTGACAAAATTTATGACATCATTCTCAGGTCATACAGATTTATCAACTTAAAAATTAGCCTGCTTTATGTGGTCAAACATTTAATTAACTCCCCCCTACTTTGGAGTCCAAGGAGCTCTGCTAGCGTAGTGGTTATGAATCGGGCTGCTAACCTCAAAGTCGGCAGTTAGAAACTACCAGTTATTCTGCTGGAGAAAGATGAGGCTTTCTGCTCCCGTAAAAATCTCGGAAACCCTGTACAGGGTCGCTATGAGTCGGAACCGACTCCATGGTACTTAACAGCAACAACTTCGGAATCCTGGTGTGATGCTGTGGGTTAATGCGTTCAAAGCCGTTTGATCTGCAAGGTCGTCATCAGCCGTACCTCGGAAACCCTATATAGGGTTGCTATGACTCGACGGCACTTAACAACAATAACAACAACAATGTGTTGGCTGGAACTGTGGTTGCCTTGGCAGGGCTAGACCAAATGATTTCGTGGGTATTATAACAACAACAACAACAACAACATACTCTGGTAGCGTAATGGTTACGAATTGGGCTGCGAACCTCAGGGTCAGCAGTTCCAAACTACCAGCTGTTCCTTGTGAGAAAGATGAGGCTTTCTGCTCTCGTAAAGATTTACGGCCTCGGAAACCCTGTACAGGGTCACTATAAGTCGGAACCAACTCCACGGCACATAACAACAACAACATTCTACCCATGGGCCGAACATTCACTACCCCTGGTCTAGGACATGGCAAAAGTGGTTGGGGAAAACAGGCAGCCCTGGGTTACAAAATGTCCGATTTATGGACAACTCTTACTTGCCCTTTTAATGCAGGACTTCAAACCAGTTCTTTTGGTCAGTGAAGTGACATAGGAATAGACCAAATTTTTTTCAATTTTGAGGATTCATCACTATAACCAGAACAGGAAAAATGATAGGTCCAAGCTTTGGAGTAGGAGACTCAGAAGAGGCGTAATGAGCCCTTTCAGGAGCTAGATGTGTGAGACTGGATTATCCGCAGGACTGTGGAGAGCCATATATTCAAAGTGGCATGGCTGGTTGTCATCTTTCAATGGGGCACCACCATCTTTGGGTGAGGTACTGCCATTTGTGAAGCCGTGCTGTAATGCTGTGTAAATTTCCCCTCACTTTGAAACGATGGAACCAAACCCCTACTTGCAACAGATTCTTCATCACAATCAACTTCACTTGCTGTACACGGAGCTTTTAAATCATTGAAAAGGCTTAGAGCTTTTTCTTGCAGCAAACAAAAAACCTACTGCCGTTAAGTTGATTCAGAACAGTTCCTTAGGGTTTCTGAGACTGCAAATTTTTATGGGTGCAGACAGCCTCATCTTTCTCCTGAGGAGTGACTGGTGGGATTGAACTGGCAACCTTGTGTTTAGCAATTCAATGCTTAACCCAAAGCACCACCAGGGCTCCTTTCTTGCATTAAAGTAAAGCTAAATTAGAACCATGTGCACCTGTTCCAACTAACCTACACATTTTTAAAGACACAGAAACAGATCTTGTTCCTATTGCAGGACCTGCTTGTACTCCTATTCTGTATCACTATCACTGATTCCTAGTGTGGTTTGAGAGGGTGGGGGACATAGGAAAAATGTTGGGGGTCTGGGGCATTTGGTATATGAAGGTAGTTAGAGAAGATTGCAACAATATGGTGTTGTGGAAATGTAATTAAACTCAGTATCTTCTGCCAAGTCAGAAAACCTCTCCACAGAGATAGAAAAGAAAGAAAGCAGTTCTATTACTGAATAAGCCTTTAATTAGAATGTTATGCACATCATAAGGAACCTACTAATGAGGTTGCAAAGACAGAAAGACTATCTGATCTTTTTATACAGCCAAGCAGTTGCAATCCATTTTAGACATGTTCTCAAGATAAACAATAGCTAAAAGAGCTCGGGTGGCACTGCAGATTAGACATTGGGCGACTAACTGCCAACTGGGAGGAAGTTAAGTCTGTCTGCTCCCATAAAGATTTATAGTCTTGGAAGTCCTGCATATTAAAATGGACTCCATGCCAGTGGTCACAAATGGTTCATCCTAAATTTACCTGATAATTGGTCTAGCCACTTGTGTTTGTCTTTTTTTTTAAAGCTTTTAAAAACTTTTTGAGACTTGTGAATTGAGTGAAGGTTTACAGAGCAGATCAGCAGTTTTACATTCAAGAAATCAAACTTTGCTTAATTTCAATGATTACAATCTCTTCTATATGACTTTAGTTACTCTGTTCCTCCCTAGGATTCTTGTTTTCATTTACCCTTCTTTTCCAGCACTTTGAGTTTTTTCCTTAGGTAAATGTTACCCTTTTGATCTTGAATGATTGGCCATTCCATGGTGTCCATACCTCACTACATTGACAGAGAACGGCTAGAAATTCAAGCTGGATTCAGAAGAGGATATGAATGAGGAAAATCATTGCTGAGATCAATGGATCGTGGCTGAAGGCAGAGAATATCAGAAAGATGTTTACTGTGTTTTATTGACTATGCAAATAAACGGTGGATCATAAAAGCTATGATCCTATATACCTATCTACTGTCATCAGGTGAGTTCAATTCCAGACCTAAAGTGTGACCACGGGCCATCGTCTCAAATTCTTCTAGTCTCTCTCTGATCAGTAGGCCTGAACTTCTAATTAATTAATTTTTTTAATTTTGAGTTTTGTTCCACATTTTCTCCCTCTCTATCCAGGACCTCTAACGTGATCCCTATCAGTAGTAGGTGGGCACCACCGATTCTCATCTTAGTGTCATGGAGACTGATGTTCACATGTTCCATTAGTCCATTGGACTAATTGATCCCATGTCTTCAATATTCATCACTCTTCTTTCTTCCATGTGGGGAAATATCAATAGTTGCATCTTAGATGGCTGTTCAGGAGCTTTTAAGATCCTAGTCACTACTCATCAAAGTAGAACGTAGAACATTGCCTTTGTGGACTTTTCTATGCCAACTGACCATGGTGTCCCTGAGACTATGGTTCTGAACACCCAGGCTCAGTAACTGATTCCCTCAAAGTGCTTGGTAATGTCTAAGAAGTTTACAGGTACAATTTTGCAGAAGATGACTTGAAAATGGCTGCAACACTACATTGACAGAGAACTGCTAGAAATTCAAGCTGGATTCAGAAGAATATATGAATGAGGAAAATCATTGCTGAGATCTGATGGATCTTGGCTGAAGGCAGAGAATATCAGAAAGATGTTCACTGTGTTTTATTTACTATGCCAATAAACTGTGTGGATCATTAAAAACTATGAATAACATTGTAAAGAGTGGATAATCCAGAATACTTAATTGTGCTCATGAAGAACATATATATAGAACAAGAGGCAGTTGTTTGAACAGAATAAGGGAATATTGAATGGTTTAAAATCAGGAAAGATTGTATTTTTCAACATGCTTTTATTCAATATGTATGCTGACCAAATAATCCTAGAAGCTGGATTATATGAAGAAGAAAGTGGCATTAGTATTGGAGGAAAACTCATTAACAACCTATGATATGCAGAGGATACAACCCTGCTGGAAGGAAAGAGTATTTAACATACTTACTGATGAAGATCAAAGACTACAGGCGTCAGTATGGGTTGCACCTCAATGTAAAGAAAGCAAAAATTCTTACAACTGGACCAATAAATAACATAATGATAAATGGAGAAAAGATTGAAGTTGTCAAAGATGTTATTTTGCTTGGATCCACTATTAACAATCATGGAAGAAGCCATGAAGAAACCAAAAGATATACTGCACTAGGCAAATCTGCTGCTCAGGCCTCTTTA
>NW_006408528.1:9693289-9700004 GCF_000296735.1 Chrysochloris asiatica | reverse complement strand
GTTTGAACTGCCCATCCAGGGTGTTATCCTGCAGCACCACCCCAGGACTCCATGTTGTTGTTGTTAAGTGCTGTCAAGTTGGTTCTAATTCATAAATGACCCTAATTCATAAAAAAACAGAGTTTCCAAAGTGCGACTGGTGAGCTTGAACCATCAACTTTTCAGTTCAAACCGACCTTGAGTCCAGTACATTAACCCGCAGCATCATACCAGGACTCCATAGATAGATGTTACCGCAGGATTGTGTATAAAGCACTCATTAACTCTTGCACTCTTCCCTCTGTTATCCCCTGCCTTCATCATTCGCCTGTCAAACTCCCTCTTGCTGTATATTGCCTTCCCTGTTACCAAAGTAAACACATGTTGTTCCCCCTAGTCAGTGATTTATTCTCCCTTCCCTCTCTTCATTGGTAAACATTTCTTTTAGCATGAAAAACTTTTGAGTTTTGACAGTAGTGGTCTCATTAATATTTCTTCTTTTGTGATTAGTTGACTTCACTCAGTATAATATCCTCCAGGTTCATCCATGTTGTGAGACTTTTTGCAGACTCATTGCTATTCTTTAAGATTGCTTAGTATTCCATTGTACTTATGTACCAGTTTGTTCATTGTTCTTCTGTTGATGGGCATTTAGGCTCCTCCCATCTTTTCGCTATTGAGAATAGTGTTGCAATGAACAAGTTATGCATCTATCTATACGTATCATGGTTTATATATTAATGATATATGCCAAGTGGACTCCTGGTGAGGCACTGTAGAATCAGCACTGAACTTTTAATCACAAGGTTGACAGTTCAAATCCACCAGCTGCTCTTCAGAAACCTTATACAAGGTTGCTATGAGTCGGAACTGACTTGATGGCACTGAACAGCAACATATGCCAAGTAGAGGGATTGCTGGGTCATAAGATATTTCTATGTTCAATTTTTTTTTTTTCCCCAGAAAGTGCCATTTTACAGTCCCACCAGCAATGTAGAAGGGTTACAGTATCTCCACACTCTGCCCAGCATTTGCTGCTTTATTTTTTATTGAACTTTGCTATTAATGTTGGGGTGAGATAAATTTCATTATTGGTTTTATTTGCATCTTTTTAATGGCTAATGATTGCAAATATTTCTTCATATGTTTGTTGTCTTCTTTGGTGAAGTATCTGTTCATGTCCTCTGCCCATTTTTAAAATTGGATTTTTTGTCTTTTTCTTATTGAGGTGTTGAAGTTGACTATAAATTTTAGATATTAGTCCATTGTCTGATACTTCATTGCCAAAATTTTTCCCAATCTGTGGGTTCTTTTTTATTCTTTTGATGAATCTTTTGATGTATATAAGTGTCTAATTTTTAGAAGGTCCCGGTCATCTAGTTTGTCTCCTGCTGGTTGTGTGTTTTCACTTAGGTTTGATAGTGTATTTTTGCCATGTCTCTATTTTTTCATTGATGATCTTTATAGTTCTAGGTTTTAGAACTTTAACTCACATTGAATTCATTTTTTATTATGGTGTGAGATATGGGTCTTGTTTCATTTTTCTACAAATGGATTTTGCCAGCATCATTTGTTGAAGAGACTATCTCTTCCCCTTTTAATGTGTTTTGGCCCACTGTCAAAGATCAACTGACCATAGGTGGATGGATTTATTTGGGGGTTCTCAATTCTGTTCCATTGATCTATGAGTCTTTTTTTTTTTTTTACAAGTACCAGGCTGTCTGACTACTGTGCTTGTCTAATAGGTTTTGTGACTGGGAAGTGAGAGGCCTCCTACTTTGTTCCTCTTCTTTAGTAATGCTTTGCTTATCTGGGGTCTCTTTCTTTTCTATATAAAGTTAGTGATTAGTTTTTCTGTTTCTTTAAAGAATGATGCTGAAATCTGGATTAGGATTTCATTATATCTGTACATTGCTTGGGGTATGTTGAGATTTTTATAATGTTAAGTCATCCTATACACGAACATGCCTTTTCTTCCATTTTTGTATGTCTCTTTTGGTTACTTGTAGTAATGTTTTGTAGTTTTCTTTGTATAGGTCTTTTGTTGATCTGGTTAGAATTATTCCTAAGTATCTCATCTTTTAGACCACCTGTATTTTGAATTGGCTTCATCCAAAGGAATAATAAATACTCATATCTTTTTTACAGGAGGTAGGTTTGCTACTTAGAACCATGTGCCAACTGAAATTAGGCACCTACCCTTTCACAGAAACTGGGAGATAGGGTTACTGTCTTCCTTGATGATTATATTTCAAAAAGCTGTCTCCCAGTTCTTGAGAAAAATACCATTGGATTGTAAAACTTTCAAGAAGCTTATTTAGTTTTTAAAAAGATCTGCTTATATTCCAAAGAATCAGAGAAAGAATTATAGTTATAAGTTTTCCAAAGTAAATGCTCTCAGGTTCTTTCCTTTTTTAACTAGGGAAAATGAATTCATGCCTTTTTTAATTGTATGTTTTCTAGAGTAGCCGGAGCACAGGTGACATGCTGAGCAGAATGTCTGCAAGTTCTAGAGGCAGGACTGTGGTGTATGCTGTGTAACTTGTGCCCAACACAAGGACACCTGAATGTGGATGTGTGATGCTGGGATTGCATCTGTACCCACGATAAACTGTGAGTCCTATCATAGGAAGGTATTTTCTTGGATTATAAAATCCACAAAGCACTGTGTGGGCTAGTGGTTGGCTTGGCCCTTTATCTGGCTGTTTTTGGCACCTAAGTCACTAATATTGTTCCTTCTTTTCCCTTGTGTTTGGAAACATCTCTCTTCTACCCCACTCATTCCAGAGCCACTGTTGATATCCCCCAAAACTCTGATAGAAATATTTAATACAAACCTGAGAAAAATCGTACGCTCTGTCTCTGTCTTAAGCAGAATCCTTGTTCCTCCTTGATGTCTTTCAGAGAGGGCTTTATCTCCTCCATGGACTGGAATCTTCACAGTGCAGACTTTTACATTCAGGGTTCAGTTGCCCTTAGTTCTCAATAAGCTCTGTGTAACACTCACCCAGCTGGGGTATGGGCTTCCCTAAGAGGTTTATCTTTGCATTTCTTGAGAAAAAAAAATTCTCTTTCAGATCTTGGCCTCTTTTGAATATTTAGAAAGTTATGAATTCTCTTTCTACAAGAAATTATATATACCCTTTCAGTGATTTCCAGACTTTGTGAGACTCATTCATAAGCTCCTTTAAGAAGTAAAGTCCCAGTGCTAGAAGTTGTTGAAGGTAATTGTAGACCCCTGTATGCTGTATATTATAATTAATCTTCCTTTTGTAGAACTCACACTGCCAAATACAAAACAAAAATTTGATGTAACTAAATATTGATAGTACTCATTTGTGTTTTCTGCCACAGTTGTCAAAATATGATTTCTCTTTTATCTCTCTCCTAGTCTCCAATTCCATTGCCTGAATTCGGACTTTAATTATTTCCTGGTATGGTACTATAGGATGAACACTAGACTACTAATCACAAAGTTGGCGGTTCAAATCCATCAGTCACTCCTTAGAAACGCTGTATATGCTTACTATGAGTCAGAACCGACTCGATGGCACTTAACAACAAAAACCCAATTTATTATAAATGTCCTGGCTTACCCTCCTTTATTTTATATTTCACTCTGGCTTCCACAGTGATCTCTGTAAAATACAATTCAGACATTACCCCCTTAATAGTTGGTATGTATTGGTACCACTGGCACCTCTAATCCATCATAGATCAGTGTGTAAAACCTCTATTTTCTGTAACTGAGACTACATGCTAATCCATCATAGATCAGTGTGTAAAACCTCTATTTTCTGTAACTGAGACTACATGAAAGGTCCGTCAGAGAGCCTGTGGAGCTGCTAGTGTCATGGAATTCAGTGTGGATTGGAGGAGAGCTGGCTGCAACAGAAACCTCAAACCAGGGTGAAGGCAAGATCATGAGTGTCCTGGAAATGCAATACTCGGTCTGGGAGAGTGCAAGAAATTTCCGTGAGAGCAATACATGATTTTACCCAAAGAGCAATTCAGTGTTGATGTGTGAGCAAATGTATGCTCTGATACTTCTACTGTAGTTTTCTGCTTATATCTCTGTGAATAGGGATTCTTAACTGGTATATTCTAGTCTTCGAATGTGGAATAAGGGAAAAAATTGAACATGAAATGAGACTTATAGGTTTCCCCCCTTAGCTGTGATAACACATTGTAATAAGGATTTAGGTTTAAAAGTTTATTTGGGAAATGATCTGAGGAAGAGAGGCAGGAAAGGGAGAAGAGGAAGACCACGAAGAGGTGCACGAGTGAGAGAGTTAGGGAGGAAGGGCCTGAGAGCTACTCCTCTCCTCTCCACCACCCCTGACCCTGGGCCCTAGGAAAAAAATCAACCATCGACAATTCTTCACTGACAAACAAGGAGTCACCATGTGTCTGAATGACTCCGTGACTACTAGATACTGGTATGGCTTGGGCCACCATAGTACCATCCTTCTGGGGGCCCCTGTAAGAAGGTACAGAAAAACACCTTAGAATCGTCTCCTTGAGGGTTGAGGAAGGAGTATTTCTTATTCCAGATCTTTTCTTCACATTTGAGAAGTACCCCAGGGTCATTAACACAGAGGCATTTGTGGACTGTCCCTTGTGCAGATTAAAGAATATGTTTTTGCTGCCAGGAAAAGACATCAATCAGAGAGACAAAAGGAGCCATCTGAATATGAGGGAATAGTCTGAAGGTTCAAGTAACACTTTCAAATGTAAATTAATTTGTAATTATGGTTTTGAGTACTTATGATACTTTGTCTTATTACTGTCAGAATATAAATATTTACGTATATTACATATACATAAATGTAAATATTTATATATACATGTTCCATGGGAGAAAGATGAGGCTTTCTGCTCCCATAAAGGTTTACAGCCTCGGAAACCCTGTACAGGGTCGCTATGAGTCAGAACCGACTCCACGGCACACAACAACAACAACATACTTGTCCACCACTTGCCTGTTGAATCGAACGACGTACTGCATTAGGCAAATCTGCTGTCCAAGACCTCTTTAAAGGATTCAAGAGTAAAGATATCAGTTTGAGAGCTGAGGTGTGCCTGACCCAAGCCATGGTATTTTCAATAATCTCATGTGAATGTGGAAGTTGTACAATGAATAAAGACCTTAGAAGAATTGATGTATTTGGGTTATGGTATTGGAGGAGAATATTAAAAGCACCATGGACTGTCATAGAACAAACAGATCTGTGTTGGAAGCCAGAATGCTCCTTAGAAGCCAGAATGGCCAGACTTTGTCTCTCATACTTCAGACATATTATCAGGAGGGACCATCTGGAGAATGATATCATGGTTGGTAAAGTGGAGGGTCAGTGAAAAGAGGAATGTCTCCAATGAGATGTGTTAGCACAGTGGCAGCATCAATGGGCTCAAGCATATCAACAATTGTGAGGTTGGTGCAGGACTGGACAGTGGTGCATTCTGTTATGCATAAGGTCGCTATGAGTTGGTTCCAACTCGATGGTATCTAATAACAACAACAAGAAACATACATGTACACTTGTGATATTATAGAATTTAATATATTTTAAAAACTTGATGTGTGGTCATATTGTTTTGACTCATATTCAGATCTTTGTCTCAAAAGTAGTTGAAAACCATTGGATGAAGATAAACAACCAAATCCTTAGCATGGCATTCAAATCTTTCACAATCCTTCTTGAAATTTGACTTTTCCCTCTACACTACTATCCCCCATGTATTGTATGAGCTAATATGACATAAATCCTACAGTTTACATATGAGCCATGCTGTTTTGTGATTCTAGGTCTTTTCACATGCTGGCTCCTCTTCTTAGGTGGTTTTTGCCTGCTTAGTTGACTTTATCCTGCAAAGCCCAACAGAGCCACCATGTCTTCTGTGCTGTTTCCATTGGCTGGCTCCTTCCCAATATATATTCTCCACTTCCTACTCTTGCTACATCCTGAATGTACTCTTGTTACATGCATCTCATTGTTCTCTATTTACTTGCACATGCCTCTCCTCCAGGCTCCTGACGGCCCACATTTTAAATTATTATTCTCAATTTTTTATCCACCATGAAATTGACACCCGATAGGTATTTAATAGGTGTGGCACTGTGGGTTAACGCGCCGGACTGCAAAGCCGTTTGCACTGCAAGGTCGGCGGTTCAAGCTCACCAGTCGCTCCTCGGAAACCCTGTATAGGGTCGCTATGGGTCAGATCCGACTCAATGGCACTTAACAACAACAACAACAGGTATTTAATAGGTATCATTTTAATTGGATCCTAGTAGAAAACTGCTTATAAGGATAATAATCCTTGACATGCAGGGTTGTTATGATGTTTAGAGCTAGTGTATATGAAGTTTTTGATGAGCCTGTTATTGTGCCGTGGAGTCGGTTCCGACTCATAGCGACTCCGTACAGGATTTCCGAGGCTGTAAATCTTTACGAGAACAGAAAGCCTCATCTTTCTCCCGCAGAACAGCTGGTAGTTTCGAACTGCTGACCGTGAGATTCTCAGCCCGATTCATAACCACTACGTTACCAGAGCTCCTTATAATAGATGCTAAAATAATGAGAGCTCGTCTTAGATTTTATTATTGTTATTTTTGCCAATTCTGCCTCTCTAAGGAGCTCTGGTAGCGTAGTGGTTACGAATCAGGCTGTAAACTGCTAGGTCAGCAGTTCGAAACTACCAGCTGTTCCGCGGGAGAAAGATGAGGTGTTCT
>NW_006408528.1:9684588-9692764 GCF_000296735.1 Chrysochloris asiatica | reverse complement strand
AGGCTGTAAATCTTTACGGGAGCAGAACGCCTCATCTTTCTCCCGCGGAACAGCTGGTAGTTTCGAACTGCTGACCTTGCGGTTCACAGCCCAATTCGTAACCACTAGCAAGCTATATTTCTGTGGAGTTGGGGAGATAAATCCTTTTAGGCTTATAAAGACAAGGTCAAAATATAACAAAGACAAGAAAATCTTATTATTTTTTTTTTTTTCTTTCTTTCACTTCCCCACCTGCTCCTCGCTATTTTTTTTTCATTGTGGGAAGGAACGTGGATTTTATTCTAAAAGCAATGGAAAGCCTTTGAAGGGAGACTTCAGCGAGACCCTGCATGATCAATTTGCATGTTAAGTGTATCATTCGGGAATGCTTTCATTTTGATATTAAAGAAAGCATTGTTCATGGGTACTGAACCATTTATACCACACATATTATGCAGAAACAAGTCCACATCATTGAAATCTTCAAGGATGATTAGAAAGAGGAATTTAAATGTGGCAAATCAGACAAAGGCATTATCCTGCCACCTTCATATTTCTCAATACGCAACTTTGCTATTGGGAACGTTTAGAACTTTCCCCAAATAATATTGTAGTCAAAACATAGAAATGTATCTTCTAAGACTTTGGCAGATAAATTAATAGCCATTCATAAAGTAAAAACATATACAATGTCTTGATGATAAACTTGTTGGAAGTTTATAAAATAGCAGGTTATTTTATTCTATATTACTAGCAGAATCTTCTCTGAAGAAGAGGAGGCAAAGTGGGCTGATGTCCTGAGGAAGGTGAGCCCCACAGTGGTCCTGAGGTCAGATACAGCCTCTTGATCTTTCATGTCTAAAGTCATCTGTATAACATGCCCCACTCTCTAGCCACCTTTGAGTGAACACCTTTCTTAACCTTTTGTTCATTAGCATGTACATGACACGAATTATAGAATCCAAACAATTGCTCCAGGAAAACTGAAATTACTAGTAATACATTTTACTGCATTACTCACGTAAAGATGCTTACCTAATTTCAGGTATTCTGTTTTTGTTGCTGTCATAGGTTGGATTGTAACCCTCCAAATATGTGTTGTGAATACTAACCCTATTTATGTGGATGTGATCCCCTTTGGGAACAGGGTCATTTCTTTGTTATGTTAACAAGGTCATGTCTATGTAGGTTGTTTTTAAACCAATCATGTTTGAGAGTTAAAAAGAGCAGATCAGCACAGAAGCAAGCACAAACATGGGCAGTAGATGCTTCATGGAGATCTCCAAAGGACGCTTAGAAGCTGAGACATGGATTTTCCCTCTGAGTGTACAGAGAGAACTTTCTTCTAGAACTGGTGCCCTGAGTTTAGATTTCTAGTTAACTAAACTGTGAGAATGGAGTCCATCTGTGATACTCTGGGATAATACAGTGGGCCATAAGGTCGGTGGTCCAAATTCACCAGTCGCTCCTCAGAAGTCCTATAAAGGGTCGCTATGAGTCAGAACGTACATACCTACTAATTGTGGTATTTGTTATGTCTAACTTCTCTCAGTCCGGTTTTGTCATTTATAACATGGGGATAATAATACCTGTTACGGTGTTTACAGAGAGTGTATATGTAGTTTTTGACATATAATGGATGCTGAACTTATGAAAGCTTTTATTGTTACTGTATTTGCCAATTCTGCCTCTCAACAGAGTTAATGGAGTCTTGGAGTCTTGGTGTAGTGCTGTGGATTCGTGCAGTGAACTGCAAAGTCCATTTCAACTGCAAAGTTGGCAGTTCAAGCTCCCCAGCCATTCCTTGGAAAACCTATACAGGGTTGCTATGGGTCGGGTCTGATGCGACGGCACTTAACAACAACACAACAGAGTTACTAATATCTTTCTAAATTACAACTGAAGTGATCCTTGGATGCAAGGATGGCAAGACTATAATTCACTGACTTTGGACCAAATTGGTCAGGAGAGACTTTCCTTTGTTAGTAGGGGAACTGAAGGAAGCCCTCGGTGAGACGGATTGACACCAGACCTGCCACAATGCACTCAAGCATACAAACAGTCATGATGACAGCACAGGATCAGGCAGCGTTTCATTCTGTTACACACAGATTACCAACAGGTGAAGCCTCCTTGGTGTCAACTAACACCAACAATCATAAATGAGAAAATTCAAGTGGCAGTCCATTTTTCCTCTTTGGTAGATTTATTGTGTTATCCTTTAGGCACACTTTTTTCCTCTTCACACAAAATGTGTCACTTTTTCCCAAGGGAGAGGTCAGAACTCAAATTTCCAGGTTTTCTTGCAGCTCAGGCATATTGGATTGAGGCACTGTAAATGGAACTTGTATCTGCTGGTGCCCGTGGCAGTAACGGTGGTAATTCTGCAAGGCTGAGTTTCTGAAGCAGTAGTAGTAATGTTAACAGTGCTACCAGTGGGTGCAGGAAAGTCACATTTGGTGATGTGGTTTGGGCTTTTGTTCCTTAGGCTGAGATCCTTAGTCAATTATGTCAAATTCTCCTTTCTGCTTTATCGAGCCAGATTATATTCAGGTGGACTTTGAGGTGTTTTTTTTTTTTCTGTGTTTAGTTTGAGTTTTAAATACATCTTTTACTTGGAGTTAAGTTTAAATTTACAGAAAAGCTGCAAATCAAATCTAAATAAAAGTATTTATAATAGCTAAATAAAAGGTTATAATAGCTACCACTTAAGTGTCTTATATGTTCCAAGTCCTTTGCAAGCATTATCTGCAATCATTGCAATGACACATATTTTTTCCTTTGCAATGACATTTTGATGGGTTGACACAGTGGCAGCAACAATGGGCTCAAATATAACAATTGTGAGTTTGTCACATGACTGGACAGTGTTTCGTTCTGTTGTACTTGAAGTTGCTATGAGTTGGAACTGACCCGATAGTCTGTGGTGTGGGAGAAGGCACCGGACTGCAAGGCTGTTTGAATTGCAACGTCAATGGTTCAAACTTACCAGTTGCTCATTGGAAACCCTATGCAGGGTTGCTATGAGTTGGAACTGACTTGACAGTACTTAACAACAACAACAACAGCAGCAAATATATGACATTTTATAGATGAGGATACTGACACTCAGAGAAGAAATGTACACATGCCTAAAGTCACCCAAAGGAGCTCTGATAGCGTAGTGGTTACAAGTCGGGCTGCCAACCTCAAGGTCAGCAGTTCGAAACTACCAGCAGTTCCGCAGGACAAAGATGAGGCGTTCTGCTCCCGTAAAGATTTACAGCCTCAGAAACCCTGTGCAGGGTCACTATGAGTCAGAATCGACTCCATGGTACTTACCAACAACAACAAAGTCACCCAACATGGAGTCCTGGTGTGACACTGTAGGATAAGCACTGGACTTCTAACCTCAAAGGCAGTGGTTGAAACCCACCAAGTGCTCCTCAAAAACCCTATACAGGGTCGCTATGATTCTGAACTAACTTGATGGCATTTAACAACAAAGTAAACCAGAGTCAGATCTGAGAGCAACCTGGTGTCCCTTTATGAAACACTTACCTTGGGCTCTGCAAAGTAAGAAAAAGGCTGGTGACTCTGGTTAAACATGAGCTTTTTTTGAACTAGTCTGTAAATCTGTATTTGCTATAATCCTAAGAACACTTAAAAATTGTGATTGAAATATACACAGCAAAACATATTTAAAACTGTCTGCATGTACAATTCAATGACATTGATTACGTTCTTAAGTTGTGTAATGATTCTCTTCCTCCTTTTCTGGATTGTTGCTCTCATTGGCATAAATTCACTGCCCCCTATTATTGTTGTTAGGTTCTGATTCATAACAACCTTATGCACAACAGCAGGAAACACTGCCTGGTCCTGTGCCAGCCTCACAATCACTTTAACTTGAGCCCATTGCTTCTGCCACGGTGTCAACCCATCTCATTGGGGTCTTCCTCTTTTACACTGGCCCTGCACTTTGCCAAGCATGATGCCCTTTTCCAGGAACTGGTCCCTTCTGATGACATGCTCAAAATCTCACCATCCTGACTTCTAAGGAACATTCTTGCTGTACTTCCTTCCAAAACAGATTTTTTCTTCTGGCAGTCCACGGTACTTTTAATATTCTCCTCCAACACCCTAACTCAAATGCGTCAAGTCTTCTAAAATCTTTCTTTATTCATAATCCAACCTTCACATGCATATGAAGCAATTGAAAATATCATAGGGTCAGGATCACTTTAGTCTTCAAACTGACATCTTTGCGCTTGAATACTTTAAAAAGGTCTTGTGGAGCAGATTTGCCTAATGCAATATGTCGTTTGATTTCTTGACTGTGCTTCTACGAGTTTTGAAGGTGGATCCAAGCAAAATGAAGTCTTTGACAACTTTAATCTTTTCTCCATTTATCTTGATGTTATTTATTGGTCCAATGATGATTTTTGTATTCTTTACATTGAGGTGCAATCCATACTGAATGAAGTGTGGTCTTTGATTTTTATTAGTAAGCATTTTACATCCGCTTTACTTTATCATCTACATATAGCAGGTTATTAATGAATCATGATTTAATCCTGATGTCACATTTTCATTCATATATGCCAGTTTCTAAGATTATGTTATGTTCTTAGTATACAGATTGAATAAGTCTGGTGAAAAAACACAATCCTGGTTTTAAACCATTCAGTGTCATCTTGTTCTGTTCAAATGACTGTTTCTTAGTCTCTATGTATGGCCTCTTTGTGAGCACAGTTAAGTGTTCTGTAATACTCATTTCCCTAAACTTCCTATCGAATCTTTCAAGTTAGTGCTGTCAATTTGATCCCATGTAGATTGTTCTCTAAAAGAGAATGTCACTCAAGGTAGGTGTTCAAACTGTTGTTTGGTTTAAAGAGGACTTCAGGAGACATTGGTTTAAAGTTTAAAGATTATCTCAGGGTAATGATTTTGGTCGTTCTTCCAGCCTCAGGGGTTCACAGAAGTTTGCAGTCCATGAGAATGTGATATTCTGTTCTTCATTTCCCTGCCCCTCCCCCTTTTGATCAGGTTTCTTCCATAAAATCTTTGATAAAAAATGTTCAGTAATGTTAGCTGGGCACCATTTATTCTAGTCAGAGGGAGGCCAAGGAGACAGTTGTTCAGAGACATAGGAGCAGTTTTTTTTTTTTAATTTTTAAAAATTTCTTATGTATTATAGAAATAGCATTAGTAGATAGAAAAGTTCCTAACCCCCTTACTTTTACTTTAAGTTTTTAAAGAACTATTTGAATTACATCCCTTTCTCCTGTCATGAACTTCAGTTAAATGCTTGCAGTTAGTGTTTCAAATGTTTTAGGTCCATATCTTGTCAACAATTAAATCTGATTTGCAACCTCTTTGGGGAAGTACATCAACTTTCAGAGGTGCCTGTTTAGAATCTGTAGGAATTCTGAGTTTACTTTTAATTCTCATTTTCTTTTAGATGAAACTAAAGCATGCTTTCCCAGCACCTCTCTCCACCTTGGCTGCCAGTAGCACATTGCAAGGCCTTCACTCAGAGGCAGTGCAGACTATTGAGGTGAAGAAGGCAGGATGGGAGGGATGATATTCTCAGTACTAGCTTGGTTACTGTAATTCCTAAATGCTAAAGACCTGACACAGCAGGGAGCTGATAATGAAAGGAAACTCATACTAAGTCAGAGAACAACCGTTATATATTCTCAATAATTAAAACAGACCTAAATAAACCTAAGCCATGAAGGCTGCCAGAGAAAACCCACATGTGCACATTTCCAAGGAGATAGCAATTAAATTAACTCCCACCCCCTATGTTTTAATATGAGAAAATGTGTGCATGATGATGTTAGGTAGCAATATTAATAACAAAAGCTACCCCTTATTAAGAGGTTCCTGGATGGCAGGCCCTGTACTAAACACAAACACATTATAACATTCACTACTCACAATAACCCTGAGATAGAAATGAGTGTACCTTTCCTCCATTAATTGAGGACTCAAGTTTATAGAAGTTAAGTAACTTGGCCAAGGTTGTTGTTGTTAAGTGCCATCAAGTCGATTCTGACCCATAGCAACCCTGTATAGGGTTTCTAAGGAGAGAAGTGGTGAACTTGAACTGCCAAGGTTACACAATTGTTGAATGATGGAACCAGGATTTGAATCAATGAAGTCTGTATCCGTAACCAGGCTCTTAGATATACTACTTCAAATTAGGGGCCTTTTGTGAATGATGATATAGGAACTCATCTTTCCACTGTTATGAGTTGATAGAAGCCAAAATGTTTTCATCACACATTATGTTGCCCCAATATTACATTGAAAGATAAGTTAGACTGCTAACCACATAGTCCACGAGTCAATCCCACTGGCTACTATGCAGAGAAAGATGAGGCTGTTTGCTCCTGTAAAGATCTATTGTCTTGGAAATCCTATGCAAGGTAACTGTAAGTCAGAATTGACTGTACGACAGTAGGTTTGGCTTTGGAATATTGCACTTGGGGCATCTACATTGTCAGGAAACAGAATGAAAAAAGTTGTGCCAATTAGTAATCTTCTCCACAGAAGCCCTCTCATGAAGGCTCAGATGGAGAGAAAGGATTCTGCCAAACAATTTATTTGCTGCCTTTTGTCTTCTGCTACCCCTGTTTCCCCACTTTACTATCTCATTATCTGACACTTTGCATTTACACCAGCAAAAATATGGTTGGCTGTGGTCAAGCCCAGGGACCCCTCCACTGGCCAATCTGAATGATATACTGGGGCCCAGGTGTCGTGTGAGCTACATGAGGGATGGCAGTCTACCGGCCACAGGATACCGTCTCCTGTTCATCTGTGATGTCTCAGTTCATCCACGGAGAAAGCAAGGCGGCAGCAGGATGGATGACAAAGGTCTCCGGCTGGCAGGGAGAGGCCAGATGAGGGGTGAAAGTGCAGGAGAGATTAGGGGGCCAGAAGTGGAGGAGAGGGAAGAGAGACATACAGGACTGTGGGGCAGGCATAGATGAAGGATGAGTGGTGTCCCTACTAGGGCAGGAGGCAGGAGGCAGTGGGCAACAGGCAACACCTGACCACCATCACCACCACTTTCTCCAGACCTCAAGGATTCAGCAGTGGTTGGGAAGGCATGATGGGAAAGGGGCTTCAACAGCCTCCATACAAGGTGTGAAAGTACAAACACAACATTGTTAACACTCATTGGGGAGAGTGAGGTGGGTAGGAAGACTAAACATTTGCTCCAAAATTTTATATGTTATATCCAGTTTGTTGAAAATGTCTATATGCCTGTGAGTTTTTACATAAACAGGAGATGTAGGAAGGGCAGTTATCAAATTGCTAGTGATTAATGTCTTGGGGTGCTGACATTGCAGGGTATTTTTCTTTTTAAATTTTTAAACAGGCCTGAACATTATTGGTATATTCAAGTGAAGCAATTTCCAACATAAAAAATATAATGCATATGATCAACTTATCAGAAGAAGACTTAAAGATAATACTATAACAGTTAAATATTAGGGAGAGTATTTGAGGTTTTTGGTGGTAATGTAAGTGACATAAATTTTCATTTTTATAGTTAAGAGTCAATAGATAATGCCTAAATTTCTTAAATTAGAAAAAGATTATGCATATTATTTACTACTGTAGAAGTAACTGCCAGAAAATGTAAAACCAGAGATAATTAAAGGAAGTGATATCTGATATGTAGACCTGAGGTTGGAGGTTGGATAGGTAGGAGAGGGGTTTATTTTCTATACTGTAAGTTGTTCTGGACTATTAGTTTTGTGTTTTTTTAAACTAGTGAAACCATATAAAGTTGTCATCAATTAGCAGCCAGATATACTGACCAAATAACTTATGTCTCAATATGTTAGCCCTTCATCTATACATAGAGTCCAAGTGTGGCACTGTGGGTTCATGCGCTGACTGCAAAATCAGTTTGAACCACATGGTCAGAGATTCAAGTTCACCTGATGCTCCTTGGAAATCTTGTATAGGGGCACTAAACAACAACAACAATGTATAAATGGGGTGATAGCAGCACTCCTACATAGTTGAGGATATATGCTAATTGCTAAGCACAGTGCTTGTGTTATAGTTGTTGTTGTTAAGTGCCTTCGAGTCAGTTCCGACCCATAGCGACCCTGTAGAGGGTTTCCGAGGGTGTAAATCCTTACAGGAGTAGAAAGCCTCATCTTTCTCCCGCAGAGCGGCTGGTAGTTTC
>NW_006408528.1:9672210-9684268 GCF_000296735.1 Chrysochloris asiatica | reverse complement strand
GGTTCACAGCCCGATTCGTAACTACTACGCTACCAGAGCTCCTTTGGAACAAATTAGACAGCGCTTAACAACAACATTAATATGATTACATATTAAAATTTACTGCTTGGTCCTTCCTCAGTGTCCCCAACTCTCACAGAGCTATGAGCTCTATTTCAAAAAGTTTTATTCTGCCATCATTACTGAAGGCAGAAGACCATGTAGTTGAAAATGTGATCTGTCAATGAGAGGATTTCTGATAGGAAAGTTCTCAAATCAGAGTAAGTGCAGGCCTACTGTGCCTTCTCCTGGCAATGTGAGGATTCCTCTCTCACCTTCTTGAAATGGGCACTTAGGGCCTGTGGTAAATCAAAAGAAGTAAGGAAAGTTTGACTTGGAAAGTTGTTCACTGTATGTTATGGGAACAAGTAATCTATAGAATGCTATCTATAGTTTAGGTTTGTATTTTAAAATACAAAATAAAAATATAAAAAATATTGACATGTGTATATATATGTTGTTGTACGTTATCGAGTCTGTTCTTATTCATAGCAACCCTTTATGGCTTCCAAGAGTGGCTGGTGGGTTTGAACTGTTGATTTTACAGTTCTAGTCCAGCATTTATCCTACCTACCCTTATACAGCATCACTATGAATTGGAACTAATTTGACAGCACAAAACAACATGCTTTTATACGTAAACATAGAGAAAGAAATTAAAGTCAAGTGAAAGAAGACTGTTAACTGTATGTCACACACCTCCAAACAGTAAATTCCAAGCAGCGAAGAACACTTTTTATTAGAAAAAAACCACAACACTCCACAGCATTCTTTTGAAATGAAAAATATAGATAGATGGATGGATCTGGGAATGTGTGTTGGAGGAGGAAGTGTGATCAGTGGCTAGTAGATAAGGATTTCAGAAATTTATTTCCTATGAAATATCCTTTTGGTATAAATCATGTGCTAATAAAAACGTAATCTGTGCAAAGGAACTACGGTGATGTTCGTTTTCAAGACTAAGTACCTTTCTTATGAACTTGTAATTGCTAATTTGCCTGCTTGATAAATTCACTGGATAAGGTTAAGGCATTTCCAGTGTGGTATTGTGTACTAATGTGCTGGACTGCAAGGTCAGTTCGAACCACAAGGTCTGCAGTTCAAGCTCACCAGCTACTCCTCAGAAACCCTAAAGAAGTTTGCTATGAGTTGCTATGAACTGACTTGACAGCATTTACAAATAACAACTGAACTATTAACCTGCGCATTGCCAATGAAAAGTATTCAATGAAACATCATCTGAAATGCCTCTGCAGGGATCCCATAAGAATACTCCTGTTTGAATTTATGGAAAATGTTTTCCCAGACTTCAAAGGGTTTTGCAGTTGTATTTCCCATTGGAAATCCAGAACTTCTGAGTGGCTTCTGGGCAGTGTGGAACGATATTTAAATAAAGAGAGAGAAAGGAATAAGATATTTATTTAAATATCTTAAGTATAGATATTTAAATAAAGAGAGAGAGAGAGAAAGGGAAAGAAAAGAATAAGATATTAAAATAAATGTGGGGAACCAGAGTCCAGAGACTGAGAGACTACAGGGGCACATCTGTAAGTCAAAGGTCCAGGTTGTGAGTCACGAGACTGACATAATCTAAAAGGGCCACAAGTTATTTATGGGAAATGTAGTTGCACCAATTTAGATTGCCCTCCCAACACACAAACTATGATTTCTCTGCCTTTATCCTGTGCTCTGCTGCTGTCTCCCTCCGCCTGCCCCGAATCCCTCCATCCCAAACCCCCATTGTGGTTACCTTGTATGCCTTTAAGTGTTCCCTCCATTTAAGACAGTCTATTTTATCCTGTAGTTTACTTGACCTTCCCATCACCTAGATCTCTGGTCCTCTGTGTTTACCTTCTTTCGCATTGTAATGGTTTTAAATGTAGACTAACCTTCCAGATCCTCTGAATTTGTTTTGATAGCTTTGTTCTGTTCTCTACTCTTCCATTTGTCACTTGACTTCTAGGTGATGGTGCCACGTACATGAATTTCTGGTTGCTGTTTGTTCTTGTTGGTTGTCTGTCCACAAAACTTCCTTTAGGGTGTTTTTCATCACAGGTTTGGCTTTGGAAAAATCCCTGAGCTCCTGTTTATCCTAGAATGTTTTGATTACACCATCATATTTGATTGATAGCTTTGCTGGATGAAGGTTGGAAGTTTGAGTATACCAAAAGGCACCTCAGAAGATAGACCTGGAGATCTACTTCCCAAAAAATCATCCACTGCAAACATTTTGGAACATAGCTCTAGTCTGACACACTTGACATTGCCATGAGTTGGACTTGATTGGATTACAACTCTAAATGGTATTAATTGATATTAGCTAATATCAGTTAGCGTAGTGGTTACGAATCGGGCTGCGAACCTAAAAGGTCAGTGGTTCGAAACCACCAGCCGCTCCGCAGGAGAAAGATGAGGCTTTCTACTCCCGTAAAGATTTACACCCTCGGAAACCCTGTACAGGGTCGCTATGGGTCGGAACCGACTCGGCGGCACTTAACAACAACAACAACAACAATATCAGTTAATACCAGTTAAAGACCATAAAGTCTATTCATTCTTTTCTACATTCCATTCCATTTCACCCCCATGGCAATGGTGGTCACCTGGCACCTGAGGGTATGATATGTTTAGCTAAGACTCAATTTCTGCCCATAAGTGTTTTATGGGAGTCCTGGGGGTACAATGGTTAAGCATTCAGTTGCTAATCCAATGGATGGTGGCTTGTGGGAATCCTGGTGTGGTGCTGTGGGATAAAGCACTGGACCACAAACTCACCAGCCGCTCCTTGGAAACTCATGCTACACAGGATCAGCATGAGTCAAAACCGACTTGACGACACTGGCAAGTCGTAAAGGGAGAAGCGACCTGGCAATTGACCAAACTGGGGCCTACTCCAGATCTGTTATTTCCTTGGATGCTCTATCTCAGACTTGTTGTTTGTTGTTGTTAGGTGTTCTCAAGTCATTTCTGACTCATAGCAACCTTATACACAACAGAACGAAACACATGACTGTCCTTCTCCAACTTCACAATTGTTACACTTGAGACTTTTGCTGCTGCCATAGTGCAAATCCATCTCATGGAGGCTTTTCCTCTATTTTGATGACTCTCCTCATTACCAAGCATGATGTCCTTCTCCAGGACTCCTTATAACATGTCCGAGGTCTGAGAGACAAAGTCTCACCATCCTCGCTTCTAAGGAGCATTCATTCTAGCTGCACTTCTTCCAACACAGATTGGTTTGTTCCAACACAGATTGCTTTAAATATTCTCCTCCAACACTGCAACTCAAATGCACAAATTCTTCTACAACTTTTCTTATTCATTGTCCAACTTTCACATGCATATGAGGCAATTGAAAATACCATGGCTTGGGTCAGGTACACTTTAGTCCTCATACTGACATCTTTTGATATTGAACACTTTAAAGAGGTCTTGTGCAGCTGATTTGCGTATTGCAACACGTTGTTTGATGTCTTAACTGCTGCTTTCATGACTGCTGATGGATGGGGAATCCAAGCAAAATGAAGTATTTGGAAACTTCAAACTTTCCTCCATTTATCATGATGCTATTTATTGGTCCAAGTATGAGGAGTTTTGTTTTATTTACACTGAGATGTAACCCGTACCAAACATTGTGTTTGATCTTTATCAGTATTTTGAGTTTTCACTTTTAGCAAGTAAGATTGTATCGTCTACATATTATAGCTTGTTAATAATTATTCTTTCAATTCTGATGCCACATTCTTCTTCATATAATCCTGTTCCTCAAATATTTGCTAAGCATTCAGATTAAATAAGTCTGGTGAAAGAATACAACCCTGGCACACATCTTTCCTGATTTTAAGTCATCCAGTGTTCCCTTCTGTTTGAATTACTGCCTCTTGGTCTGTGTACAGATTCCACATGAGCACATAAAGTGTTCCAGAACACTCATTCTCCACAATTTTGCCCATAGCTTGTCATAATCCACACAGATGAAAGCCTTTCTATAGCCAATAAAGCTCAGGTAAACATCTTTCTGGTATTCTCTGCTTTCAGTCAAGTTCCATCTGATGTTAGCAATGCTATCCCTTGTTCCACATCTTCATCTGGATCAGGCTTAAACCTCTGGCAGTTCCCTGTTGATGTACTGTTGCAGCTATTTTTGAATTATCTTTAACAAAATTTTACTTGCATGTGTTATTAATGATCCAGTTTGATGCATTTCATCGGGTCACCTCTCTTTGGAATGGGCACAAAAATGAATCTTTTCCACTCAATTGACAAGATAGCTGTCTTCCAAATTTCTTGGCATAAATCAGTGAGTGCCTCCAGTGCTTCATCAGTTTGCTGAAAGATTTCAGTTTGTATTACATCCATTCCTGGAGCCTTGTTCTTTGCAAATGCCTTCATGTTGGACTTCTTCCATCAGTTCCACTCACTCTTGATCATATGCCACCTCTTGAAATGGTTGAATATTGACCATTTATTTTTGTTACAGTAACTCTCAGTCTTAAGAAACAGCATTCTGAGTTAGAGTCTTAGAAAAGTATTGGAGAAGCATGGAATGGCCATTGATGGCCCATGTCCCATGTGGCACCTGGCTTGACCTTTTATACTTTTTCCAGTCCTTGTTAGCCCATCTACTGCTTCTTAAAACCCCTGTTATCATTAATGATTGTGCAATATAATGGGTCACATTTATATGGCATTTCTTGTCATGGTCTTGTAACTCCGAACAAATGCTTGGGTTGTTGTTGTTGTTAAGTGCAAGTAAGATGCTGTGGTCCACTAAGGGGATTGGACAACACACTAATAATACAAATAGGGAGCATGGGACTCTTGTATGGGTGTTGTTGTTAGGTGCTGTTGAGTTGGTTGTAACTCTTAGTGATCCTATGTAAAACAGAACCAAATACTGCCTGGTTCTGTGTCATCCTCACAATTTTTGTTCAAAATGGTGTTCATTTCAGCTCAGTAGTGCCTAGGATATCTATCTTTATGTTTTCCATTTAATGTTTGATTATTTCTAATGTTCCTAGATTCATATTTCATACATTTCACATTCCAATTATTAATGGACATTTGCAGCTCTTTCTTTCCATTTTGAGTGTGCCACATTCACAAATGAAGGCTCTGAAAGCTTTGCTCCACTCATGTCATTAAAGTCAATTCGATTTTGAGGCAGCAACTCTTCCCCATTCATAGTTTGAGTCTCCTTAAACTTGAGAGACTCATCTTCTAGCACAATATCTGACAGTTTCTGCTGTTATTCTTACCGTTTTCAGTGGCTACCCATTCAAAAATGGTCAGCCTCTCCTTCTTCCTAGTCTCTATTAGTCTGGAAACTCCACTGAAGCCTGTTCCCAGGTTTCATTTAAAATACCAGTGGCATAGCTTCCATCATCACAGCAACACATAAGCCACCATAGAACGACAAATTAACAGATGCGTAGTGATTTGTAGGGGTGGAACCATGCGAATAATGTATGTGGAAACACAACAAAGGGATTGGTCTGTCTTTTCCATCCTGCTAGGCTTAAGATGTGTCATCCTTGACTACCACCAAGAAAGAAGAGCTTGGCATGGAGCACATCCTTTGGACCTGGGATCACTGTTCTGAGACCCTTTGAGACTCAGAAGACAGGGAGAGAATGATAACAATGGAGACAGTGAGAGATGGTGAGAAGTAAGGGCAGCAAAATAGTGGCAGCAAAGACAGCAGAACCTAGAGACTGGCGGAAGGTACAGTTGGCTTCCTGGTCCAGAGATTGAGAAAACTCAAAACCTTTAGGTAGAAGGCCTACTGACAGAGTGGGGCAATTCTAGACACTTATTGGTAGAACTAAACAGCTTTGTGATACTTGCTTGCTTGAGTAGAGGCCAGGTTTAGAGGCATGGTCAAGAAGCTATTTTGACCAAAGTACTGTATCCTGAGTCATTCTTGATCCTAAATTGCAAACTGTTACTTCGCTAATAAACTCCATAATTGTGGGTATTGTCTAACTTATCTGTGACCACTGATATGAAAAATTGAACACAAAGAGAAGTAGAGAGTTCAATGGAAATGATGGCTGGTGTCAAAATTGGTAAAAAGATTGGAAGAAGAACGTTTATCTGCTCTTGACAGAGGAATCAGACTTTGGCTGTTGATGCTGTTAATGATGCTCCCACATACGCCATTGTGAAATTAGATGAGGAGGTCTGATACTGCTGCCAGGCCAGTTTCACAGATTCTTTATTTTAAACTTTGCCTCTTCAAATTATTGTGTAGTTTGTCTCTAGATTGGACCCTGACTGATATAACCATTAAATAGTAATTTTAACACTATGCTGCAGAGCCTAATAATTATGAAGAAAAATATCACATTTTAATATTGGCCATGCAAGTAATTTTTTCACAATTGGTTTTGACGTCTGAGAAAAAGAATCCAAAGGAATCTTTTCTGTATGCATTACTTGTTAAGTCATCTAGTTTTATAAAAATAAAGCATTTTTTTAAAACTTTCAGAAAGTTTTGAGTATGAGACGATAGCGTGATTTGATAGTGTCACCAATCTGTGAATGTTTCAATAGAAGAGTTTTAGTAAGCTACTAAATCTATGTCATTTAAACCATTGGCAAAGATTCCATTTTAATCTGCCTGAAAAATAGTTTCAACAGTTTGAAACAGTTTGGTTTTAAGAATTCCTACAATTACTATGTGGTAGGATACTATTTGAGATCCCCAAACTACGTACATGTATTTGAACATTATTTTTCTTGAGAGGTAAATCTTGCCAAAGCCATACTGAAAAAAAAAATGCAATTTTTGTGAATGATAACAAGTTTGGAGGTTTGGATTTGAACCGTGACTCTGCCACAAACTAGTTGTATTACCTTTGATTGGTTATTTGAAACTCACCAGGCCTCATTTACTTACAAGAGTTCTATCAGAAGTAAAGTTTTAGCAGCCTGTGAACAGAAGAGCTTTTTTCATATGCTTTAAACTGAGGCTTTAATCTTTCTACTCTAATTTTCTCATTCTTTGACTTTCCCACAACTAATTTCCAAGCATACCATTGATACTGCACTCTTAAAGGTCACTAATGGATTGTTGTCCTACAGGGAGTGGCCTGGCCATACTTGTCCTGTTTCTCCTGATTTCTGTTTCTGACCACATTCCACACCATGTCAAATCATTCAAATAGTACTGTTTGCTGCACTGATTCTACCAACTCATATTCTCAACAGTCTCAAATGAGAACCCAGTCTTACCACACACTTACCAATTATGCATATTTAAAATGTTCTGTAAAAATACTTATCAAAATGATTGGTGAAAAAGATCATTTTCATTTTTGGAGTATCATTTCTATAATTTCATGAAATTACTGGCCATCTCCATTATAATTCCTATAACTACGAGTTAATGCTTTTCATCAGTTTTTTTTTTTTTTTTTGTACTTTGCTTTTCACTTATTATTGAAATATAAGTTTATAGTTTTATGTTAGGAGTAATCTTTTATTGACAAATTGTTGCATACACAGATTTATTATTATTATTTTTTACTTTGTTTATGATGATTATGTTTAAGATTGTATTCATTGTTTTTTTAAACATTTGAATAGTTAAATCCAGTATCTCAGTGTTTTTCCTTTGGATTTGTGGTATTGTATCATGGTAAAAATGACCTTCCTCTCCCCAAACAAAGGGATGGATAGGAGAGCTACAGAAGTTCATCTATATTTTATTCCTTTTTTTTCCCTTGACATTTTTTATCTATCTGGAACTTTTTTGTAGATAAATGTGAAGTAGAAATCCCATTTCATTTATTTTTTTTCCTGAGGAATAGCCAGTTTTTGCCAAACCATTACAAAAGAAAAATTCGTCTTTTTGTCATAAAATTGAAATGGATATTTTCATTTACAATTTCTTTTTAGTTAATAAGTACATTATTGATTTTTACAAGTTCACATACCAGTGCTTAGGAGACCAGTTTTCTTCTCACATACCAGTTCTTAGCAGGCCAGCTTTCTCATTGGGTAGGTTAGAAATATGGTTGTTGTTGTTAAGTGTTGTTGGGTTTGGCTCATAGAGACCCTGTATACAGTTTCCAAGGAGCAACTGGTGAGTTTGAACCACTGACCTTGAGGTTAGCATCTAGTGCTTATCCTGCAATGCCACTTACTAAAATGCTATGAGAAAATATTCTTTGTGATCATTTCACTAGAAGTTGCCTGTTCTCATTAATTAGAGTGTTATTCTCAATTGTAAACAGGAAAAGTATAAAGTGGGCTAATCATTTAACAGTAACAGTACTGTGACTGTCATTTTAATTGCTTAGCCATGGAAACCCAAATAGTCTTTTTAAATTGTTGTTTGTGCAAATGGAGATGAGGATGTAGTGGCACAAGTCACTCAGCTTGGGAAGTCACATAATAATTTATTCATATTATATAGGATATAATTTTATGAATAACATTTTTGTTTGGAATAACAGGATTTTAAAGAAATCCTTTAAAAGTTGTTTCATGCTTACTTAAATTTTTTTTTTAATTTCATGATTAATTTTTACATTGTTTAATTTATCTCATCTTTTTTGTCCTTCTGAAACATTACTAAAGAGTAAGTGTTATAATTTTGAAATTCTGAAAATTACTTAAGCAAATCTAAGAATCACAGTGCATGGACTCCAGATCCAAAGGATTTGCGTCATTCCAGCTCTTCTTTCTTGGCAGTAGGAGCTCCCTCTTTCTCTGTTCAAGTCTCTCTCCTTTTATCATTTTTTTAAAGTTTTTATTGTTAATTGAGTGATAGACATGGGAGAGCATCAGTTTTACATCATTGTTTCATTGCAATGATTACAATCTCCTCTGTGTATCATCATTCAACAGTATTTGCTTCTATTCCCTCTATTTTTTTTTTTTTTTGTTGTTGTTGTTGTTTGGGGATGTACACAAAAACACTCAGGAATATATGATAATTTAAACAACCAAAGGGCACATTCTGAAAACATGCCTCCTGGCTGCCAGCACTCAGTCTTTCTCTTTCCATGAGTCTAGAGTCCTTAGCTTCTCTCTCTCTCTATGTCCTCATCTCTGCCTCCATCTCTAGTGTTGCTGCTTCTCTGGATATCTCCCTTTATCTTGTGTAAGATAAAAGGTGTTGTATGGAGGTGGTAAGAGAAGGGTGGTATATCCCAACCTTAACCCTAAATTGGTTTATCAAATCACATCATGAGGGATAGCTACCTCTCAAGTGCCAAACCACTGAGAATCCTGGCCAGAACACCCTAACTATCTCAGTGCACATTTCATCCTCCTACGAAACAGTGTTTCATAGCTAGTCAATGAATGTGTGTTGAGTAAATGAATGAAGGACTTTTCCCAGAATGATTTTTTGGTGGTAATCCAACAATGATCATCTCCTACTGAATTGTTAAAAGGAAACTTAATTATATGTTGGAGTAACATTAAAAAATTAACACCAAAGAAACCATTAAAATAGAATAATAATACAAAACTTATCCTTAGATTTTTTTCCTTAGAAGTATAAAATACATTTCATGGCCTAAATTAGTGAATCACGTTTGGTGGTGGTTGTATGCTATGGAGTTGGTTCTGACTCATAGCGACCCTCTATAGGATTTCCAACTCTGTAAATCTTTACTGGAGCAGAAAGGCTCATCTTTTGCAAGGAGCAGCTGATAGATTTGAACTGCTGAACCCACTATGCTACCAGAGCTCCGACTTATCTATTTAGAAGGGCCCATTATTATGTATTAGGAAAGAATATAGTTTTATAATATTGTTGTAGAAAAAGTTCTTTAAATTCTGCAAATAAGTTTTTATGATTGATAATGCCTAGATCAGGAAAAACTTTCACATTAACACATTACTTGGATTTACTTGATAAAACAGTTTTCATCTTTGTGTGGAAAAATTCCTGAGGTAAGTATTTTGAAGAATTTAAATTTATACTCTGAAGGCTAGGACACTAAGGAAAATAATACGTGGAAAGGAATTAATCTACCGGTGTTGTCTTCTATTCAAGTACAATTTCTCCTGAGGCAACAGCAGGTTAGAAGGGTTCACTGCTCTCTTTAGCTTTTTTGTTTTTCTTTCGATATATCTTACCTCAATAACATATTTTCATCTTCTCTTTCTTCCAAAATGATATTATTTTTGTATGAATTATTTTGGCTATTGTATCATGGGAGTCCTGTTGTGGCACTGTAGGATAAATACTACTAACCAAAAGGTTGGTGGTTCAAACCCATCAACCCCTCCTCAGAAACGCTATACGTTGTTGCTATGAGTCAGAACCAACTCAGTGATACTTAACAACAACAACAATGTATCATAAATGAGATCTTGCATATTAAGTCACTCAAATATTAGTTGTTTGTTGCTGTTAAATCGACCCATGATTCATGGTGATCCCTTGTATAACTGAAGGTAACAAGGCCTAGTCTAGAACCATCCCCATGCTTGGACCATTGTGATCCCTCGGGTTTTCACTGGATGATTTTTCAGTTGATTGTCAGATCTTTTTTCTTAGTCTGTCTTAGTCTGGAAGCTCTGTTTGAACCTGCTAAGTATAATCACAACATGAAAGCCTCCACTCACAGATGTGTGATGGTTATATACACAATGCCTTGACCTGAAATCAACCTGGGTCTCCCTAATGGAAGGTGAGAATTCTATCAATGAATCACCACTGTCCCCCGTGGCACTTAAAGGACCAAGTTAAATTATTTCCTATAGAGAATACTTCCACGAACTCTTCATTTTGCTAGGTGTTATTAAGTTTCTAGTGAATGGGACCAGGAGAAGAGGAATTATTATGGTATTGTGATTTGCTAGAATTTGGGGACATTAACTTGATGCAGTGAGCTTTTCTTTGTTATCAGTTGGCTACCCATAAAGCACACACATAGCTCCTTATATATCTAAGTACTCACTCTTTCTAGAACCTGGGAGTTTATTTAAGAATATAACAACTATTGGTCATAGACACCATTTAGCTGTCAACTTCCCAGATTGTTTATTATCTGAAAGAAAAGCTAAGGATGATGGAGTTATAAAAGGCTTCTTACTTTCAGTAACTTTCAAATGATTTTTCTGATGTGAAATGTACCAAATACAGAAAGACTACATGTATGGGTTAAAGAATGATAATAAAACAGGTATTTGTGAACCCACTACCAAAAATAAAGAATAGAACATTATCAGAGGGTTAGAAACTTCTCTCTGCCCTTCTCCAAATTTGGAATTCTCCAAATGTCTCCCATCAGTATAAGTAACAATTAACTTGACTTTTATGTTAATCCTCTGGTTTTCTTCACATTTTATTACCTACGTATGTACTGCTAACGAGTAAGTTGTTTTCTTTTGTAAAATTGAGTAGGCAGTTCAAACCTAGCTGGGAAAAGAAAGAGAATTATTGTTTTATTAGATAAAAGCTCTAAGGAGGAGAAAGCCATAGAATTGTTAAGAGTTTGTAGGAGGCTTTCATAAATTCCATCACTGTTGCTGTGATACTGAAGGCTAGCCCACGAGTATTTCAGATATTAGGTGTGTCACCCATATTAAACAGGATTCAGCAGAATTTCCAGATTAAGATGGTCTACGAAGAAAATCCTGTAAGTCTACCTTCAAAAATTAACCAATAACTACAAAGGGTACTGGTTTACAAGATTTTAAGAGGGAGCCTTGTTTCAGAGGGGGTTGGGGAAGGTAGAATCTCCACTGAGAGTACCCAACCTGTCTAGGCGGGGCTGATGAAAGGAAATGCAGATAGGTCTCTTGTGATACAATAGTTGTTATCAGGACTGCTTATGAGGGTTGGAAATGTAAATAAAAATAATTGTTATCAGGACTGCTTATGAGGGTTGGAAATGTAAATACAAATAATTGTTATCAGGACTGCTTATGAGGGTTGGAAATGTAAAGGTAGACATTTTCTAGCAAGGAGGGGAGTGATTAACTTTTCAGTCTAGGAGTGGAGGTGTCTGGGACCATCAATGGAGAAGAGCGGAGAGCGAGACCCTAC
>NW_006408528.1:9670939-9671820 GCF_000296735.1 Chrysochloris asiatica | reverse complement strand
TGGGGACTCTGGATTCATGAAAGGAGAGGGCCTGTGTACTGACGGCCAGTGGGGCAGGCTTAATCTTTGGTTGTTTGAATGGTTACATATTCCTGAGTGCTTCTGTGTACATCCAAAACAAACAAACAAACAAACAAAAACACACAGAGAGAAATGGAATGATAATGCATGGAGGAGATTGTAATCATTGCAATGAAATGAAATATGATAGGATGAATGTAAAGCTGATGTTCTCCCATGTAAACTATCACTCATTCAGAATAAAAACAAACAAAAAAAAACCCAATGAAAACCTTATGGATCACATCAGAACAATGCTTAACTTGATTCCTTTGGGCACACCATCAAGAGGTATCAATAGCTAGAGGAGATGCAGTAGAGGTGTGCTTGGTGAAGTATAGAGACAATGAGTGTGAGGGAGATCCTTAATTACGTTAAGCTGGCACAGTAGCCACAACAATGGACCCAAACATGTCAGTGATGGTAATAAGGATTAGATAGGCTTTCTTGTACATATGATGGTCTTGAGTCAGAATTGACTAGATGGCAACTCATAAGTTAGTGTGCAATGTCAGTCTTGGGATGTATAGAGTTTACCACTACTGATTAACTAGTGCAATAAAGTAGGTATCCAAAACTCAAGGGTGTTTCCAAAAAATCATGGAAAAATTTTATTATCTTTTCATTCCACTACCCATGAACTTTTAGAAGCCTCCTCATATAGCTGTCAAGGACTTCATTGTTCTTGGATCAACCATCAAACCTCATGGAAGCAGCAGTCAAAAAATCAAACGATGTATTGCATTAGGCAAATCTGCTGCACATGACCTTTTAAAGTGTTGAAGAGCAAAGATGTCAGCTTGAAGACTAAGGTGCGCCTG
>NW_006408528.1:9668572-9669444 GCF_000296735.1 Chrysochloris asiatica | reverse complement strand
TGCTAGGGGTGAAAGGATATTCTAAGGCAGCATGAGCTGATTTAGCACGTTCCTGGAACAGGAGGATGTGTTCAGGCTAATGTACAGAATGAAGTTTTCTTCTTGGTCCTACATTGTCAAACCCTAATCTAGCTGCTGTTAGGAAATGGTTGTATGTCATGAAATTAGTTAGCATTAAGTAAAGCAGACTACACTCTGTAATATGAAGGGACCTCACCCAATCAGTTAAAGACCTTAAGAGCAAAAGCTAAGTTTTTTTTTTCCCCCTACAGTGTGTTCTGCTTCTGCCAGACTATAAATAGACATGTTGCCAGAACTTTCTGACTCTTCTGTTACCTGACCTATAAATGCAAGACTGTAGCAATCGCCAATCTGTCACCTGGCCTATGGATTCTGGGATGGAGATGACATAATCTACACCATGTCACCTGATTTGCAATGTTGACAAAATTGATGACTCAAGTTAACTTCACATAACCCCCACCCTCTTTTTTTTACAATAATATCCTAAACAGCATTTGTTTTGATAGATGTTCTTAGTTTCAAGGTTACAGGTTGACAGTCTGGAAATATTAAAACAAAACTTTTAATTTTACAGGTAAGCTCTTTGTCTTTCCTGGCAAGCCATCTAAGACAGAAACTCAAAGCTTATTTAATGCTCATAGCAATTGGTGTGTGCATATTTCTAACTTTTTTCCTTATCTCCTTGTCTAACAAGATAATAATTGCCTGATGCAGCTTCTCAAGTTCCATGTGTCAAGTATCTCATTCTTTTCAGAGACTCTGGATTAAACTTTCTCAGATGGCCATTATCTTCCTAGTTGATTATGGCAGTTATAATCCCTTGTTGTTGTTGTCAGGTGCCATCGAGT
>NW_006408528.1:9650599-9665272 GCF_000296735.1 Chrysochloris asiatica | reverse complement strand
AGCCCTCAGAATCACAGCAACTCAGACCACCACAGCACGACAGACAGACGAGTGGTGGCTGTTTGGTTTTATCCCTAGTCAAAGTTAATTTATAGTGTGTTGTGTATGGCTGTCTGTTCCTATAGGAGAAATGTTGTTGTTAGTGTCGTCGTGTTGGTTCCAATTCATAGTGACCCTGTATAGGGTTCTGGGGAGAAGCCGGTGAGTTTGAACCGTTAACCTTGTGGTTTGTAGTCCCATGCTTACCCTACAGCCACACCAGGACTCATAGGAGAAATGTGTTGTTAAGTGCTATGAAGTCAGTTCTAACTCACAGCAACCCTGCAAAGGATTTTTAAGGTTTTATATCTTCGCAGGAGCAGAAAGCCTCATCTTTCTCCTGTAGAATAGGAGAAATAGGCACTTAAAAAAAATTTAATTGTTAAATCTTACTTTGATAAAACTTACTTTCCGAGGGAAGAAAATACACTCAGGTTTAGGGAGTGAGAGGTCAAAATGCTAACTTATACATAGACCTGAATGACAGAATTGCTCAAAAATTACAAGACCAAGGTACTTGTTTAATTTCTTTCAGAAATTTGCCTCAGGAAATCATTAGAAGCAAAGAAGAATGATACCACAACTCTAAATTCCTACTTAGTTTAATGACTTCTGGGTGAGATTTTCATCCTGTATATTTTCGTTTAAGTTGGAGAATATTTGCCTTCAAGCAATGATTGCCTATGGGGTCCCCAAGTTACTTGAATTGCCTCTGAGAACCTTAAAGCACAAGGCCACAGAAACAATGTGTGTCCCACATCTATCTAAGTAGCAGAGTGGTAAGTGCTGGTGAGGATGGTGTTGGCAATAGATTTCTACACAGGAGAAGGCTACAAAGGATTCACTTATTGATGATTCAAAAATGTGTATCTTGTTGAGGCAATAATGTAAAAAAGAAAAAAGATTGGTAGATTAGACATTAATGGACATATAAATAATTTACTACGTAAAATACAGATTCCTCGGTATCTACCACCAGAAATTCATACTCAGTAATTTTGGTTTGAAGTCTTGGAATATACAATTTTTCAAAAGTTCTGGATAATTATTTTTTGGTAATACTGCAGTTTGAACTTATGATTAAATGCCTCATAAAAGTTCTTTTAGATTAAAGGTCAGTCAGGATGACTTGAAGGAAGAGTTGGGTCCTGAAGCATGACTTGGGTTTTATGTCTGGAAAGGAGAGGTTAGGTTTTCACAGGAGATGAATGAACCTGTGCCTGAAGGTGGGAGTGAGCCCCTGTGCCTGATCAGTGGGGAGAGATTGTCTTCACAAGGCAGCAAGGTCATGGTGGACAGCACTGAGAAGACTGAACACGCTCTTGTACTCCAGACGCTTGTTGGATAGAAATGTTGACTCTGGGTAAAATTTCTAGTCAGCGAAGAGAGACAAGATTTGAAGTGGGAAGGCAATTTTTCCTGATGACTTTATTCCTAGGAAGTTTGGGAGCAAAAAAATTCCATCTCCTCCTCTATAAAAAGCCAATATCCATACCCCTATATGTATGCTTCTTTTAAGGATGTTTGTACTTCCTATTGTATACCAATTTAGGGGTTCATCTTATCTTCTTTACTAGACTCCAGATTTTTTGAAGGCAAGTCTTTATTCATTTTTTAAAATCTTTTATAGCCCATCACATAATGGTATACAAAAATATGGTGCTCATAACATTTATTTAAAGAAGCAATTTGTGATATTATCGCTTCATCAATGACTGTGTGTCATGTGTCAGATACTGTGCTAAGTGGTTTGTGTGCAACATCTCAGTTTTCATAAAGTCGGTACCAACTTGATGGCCCCTAACAACAACAACAACAACAACAACAACAACTAGTTAAACGTTGTTATGTACATATTGCAGGCAAGGAAAATGTGGCTGGGAAATTTTTAAACACTTGTATTTGTCACACAGTACTAAACTGCATAGGCAGAAATAGATGTAGCCTGGAACTGCTAAGTATCCGACTCTAAGATGTCCTCTCTCTATTGGAAGAAGGAATTAAGAAATGAATGAATGGATGAGAGAGTGGGGAGTATAAAAGTAAGTCATTAATCTTGTGAGGAAGGAAAAATGACTTTTAATCATGAATACATTGCAATCTGCTTAGTCTAGAGGAGGAATAAAAATAGGCAGGAATTTCCCCCCCCCATGATCTCCTTGGAAGAAGATGTGACAGTTAAGCTTTATTGTTAACTTGGCTTGGCCAGGATTCTCAGTGGTGTAGCAGGTAAGATGTAGTTGTCACCTTTATAATGAGATCTAATGTGATATAATCAGTCCCATGCTGTGATCTGATGTGATCAATTCTGATCTGCTACAATTATCTGAGGTGTTGTAAATCCTCACATTTATGATTTTCATGAGGCCATATGCAATCTACAGGATTAGGTTGTTTCTTGAGTTAGTCAATCTCTTTTGAGATACAAAAAGAGAAAGAACAAAGAGAGGGACTTACTACCACCAAGAAAGAAGAACTAGAAATGGAGTGTGTCCTTTGGACCTAGAGTCCCTGAACTGTGCAAGACCCAGATCTAGGGGAAGCTGGATGCTAAGACACATGGAGCTGTCCAAAGAATGCTGGGCCTAGAGATGCTGGAAGGAGACAAGACTCTTTCCTTAGAGCTGAATTTGGACTTCTGACATCCCAAACAGTGCGAGGATATTTATGTTTGGTAAAGCTATCCACCTACAGCATCTCTGTTATATCGACACTCAGAAACTCAGACAGAAGTCATGGCCAGCTGACAGGGAAGTGCCAGAGCACAGAATGTACAGTCCGAATGTATCTTCAGTGCAGGGTAGTCTGTGCTTCAAATAGAGCAGGATACCCAACACAGTTGACACAATAGTATTGTGTGGCAATGAAGAAAGAGGAAGAGAGCAAATTCTTTGAAGGGAGTTAGCCTTGAGTGACAGCAGTTCACCCAAGGAATTTGTGAAATTATCAATGCCCCAAGATTTTGATTACATTGGTCTGAGATGAGTTTCAGAAACTTAAGAAATATAATATAAAGCCAGAGTTGAAAGCTTAATGTCTTAGGATTTAACGTTGTTTTCTGAATATTGGGATTTGGATCACTGATTTTACTGTTTATCCCTCTACAAGTATCCTCAATGTGGGAATAAATCATCACTCTGAGGTTACTGGTTTTCTGCTGTTGAATAAAACAGTATGATTATTGCTAGGAAACTGTTTTGTTCTCATTAGAGGAAATCCATCTTTTTCTGAGCAAGTACTGCATTCCAAGTGATTTTGCTTCTGGGACCAAATTATGCAGCCATTGACATTAGCCTGTCTTAGCAAAATTAATGAAAACATAATTATGCAAGTTTCCTTCAGCTGTGCCATTTGTAGGGTCCTTATAATTAAAAAAATAATAAAGTAATAAGATAAGAACAAATTAAGAAGATGATTGTTTAAATTGCAAGTTAGACTTTTCAATTAAACTCAAATTGTAGCTCTAATGAAGTAAATCATTAGTGATGATTTCAAATGATCAAGTGAGTCCTAGGGGATAGAGTATGGATTGTGAAGTTGGAGATCTAGCTTCAAAACCTGGCTTTGCAATGGTAGATGGATAACTTTGAGGGGTTACATATCTTGTCTGAGGTTGAGTTTCTTCACTTAAAAGGTAAGGATAATAATATCTTCATGATTGTTGTTGTTGTTATGTGCCGTGGAGTTGATTCTGACTCATAGTGACCCTGTACAGGGTTTTCGAGGCTGTAAATCTTTATGGGAGTAAAAACCCTATTGGTAACCACTACACTACCAGAGCTCCATGATATCATCATGTAGTGGTATCATAACAACTGACTCTCTGAGGGAAATTTATGCCGATGTGTGGCATTTGCCAATTTCTGAGGTGCAAAATATTCTAGCATGGCAAATTTCAAGTTACCAACAAACTGGCTCACAAAAACCCTGAAAATGTAGCAGTGGACTTCTGTGAGCACGTCTAATGAACTGGGTTCTACATAGCAAGGCTTAATGAGATATTGATGTTGTTTAGTGCTGTCAAGTGGGTTCCAACTCACATCTACCCTGTACAAAGTTTCCGAGGAGCAGCTGGTGAGTTTGAACCTCTGACCTTACAGTTCAAACCGACCTTGTGATCCAGCGCTTATCCTACAGTGCCATACCAGAACTCTAGTGATAAAATTAAGTAATATGTAAAGCACACTTTATATTTTACATATGTAAAGTTACGTAAGATGCTTGACCCAGAATTGTTCACTGAGAGTGTTTCCTAATTCTGTGATTTCCAAGAACTTCAAATATTTCTATACTAAAGATATAACTGATAATCATTGGAGAAACAAGATAAGTTACTCAAGGCAAAGAAAAGCAATATTAGTTTGTTAACCTGAAACTGAGCTAGGCTTATGTTCTTCCAATCTACATTTACATATTTAAGAATTGTTGGATCTGTGTGGAGATTTGTTTATCAAATATTTCTTAAGCACATTTTGAGTTGTCAGCACTGTGTTAGGTTCTGTGAGCCATGCTGGTCACTTCTTTGAAAGGCAAGATTTGCATGTGTTGAAGTCTTAGGTTGTTATTCTGACCTTTAGCTTTCCTTCTCAATGGGCTTCTCTCCCCTCACAGCACCCAGTGCCTTTCCTGGCTTCATTTTGTTCTCCGTATACTATTAGTCTAAGAGCATTGTGTTCCATATGACTTTCAGTAGCTGATTTTTTTCTGAGAGATGAAGTAGCCCAGTTTTTTTTTCAGATATATACAGAAAGATAATGGTTAAATTTGAGACAAATTAGTGTCAATGTTGTCTCAATGCCTCTGAAATTTGGACAATAAACAAAGAAGACAGTAGAAGAATTGATGCATTTGAGTTATGGTGTTGGAGAAGAATATTAAAAGTACTGTGAACTGCCAAAAGCACAAACAAATCTGTCTTGGGAGAACTGCAATCAGCATGCTCCTTAGAAATTAGGATAGGGAGACATCGTCTCTTCTACTTGGGCATGTTATCAGGGGACCAGTCCCTGGAGAAGGACATCTAGCTTAGTAAAGCTGGGGTCAGCATAAAAAAGGAAGACCTCCAATGAGATGGATTGGCACAGTAGCAGCAGCAATGGGATCAAGGGTAACAAGAATCGTGAGGATGGCTCCGGACGGAACAGTGTGTTGTTCTGTTGTGCATATGGTGGCTATGAGTAGGAATTGACTTGGCGACACCTAACAACAACAGTCCCAGGTAAGTTGAATTTCCTAACCCAAACTATGGTAGTAAAGCCCAGGTCTTTGGATTCCTTGACTAGTGAGTTTTCCATTAAACCTCTTTCATTTCTGTTTAAAGCTGTTTTTGGTGGTAAATATAAAGAGAGAGAAATGGAGGCTTACTATAAATAAGGGAGGCATATAGATAGTAGAAAGGAGCTCTGGTAGCGTAGTGGTTACAAATCGGGCTGCTAACTTCAGGGTCATCAGTTCGAAACTACCAGCTGTTCCGTGGGAGAAAGATGAGGCTTTCTGCTCCCATAAAGATTTACAGCCTCAGAAACCGACTCCACGGCACATAACAACAACAACATAGACAGTAGAAGATAGCACATAACAACAACAACATAGACAGTAGAAGATAGAGTAACAACTGTATTCCCAGTGTGGTGTAGAGAGCTGAGTGTAGAAAGAATGTGCTGCTAATGGAGTCTCTCTAAGGATCTTGCTCAGATACATAGAATTCTAGCATGCTTTGATATGGAATTATCCAGACTTTGGCAAAAGGTTTGGTATTGACAGACTGTATTGGTTCATTCAAATCTCTTCCCTTTCAAAGCACCAAAGTGACTCCCTTTTTTTTCTGAGTAGGAAATACAAAGGAAGGCAGAGTTGACATTCATTACAGTCTCTCATCCAGGGCAATTCCTACTATTCTTGGTATGAGTTCTGAATATAATCTAAACTCTTACCAGATGTATATAGCTCTACAAGATCTAGTCCCTCCCTATTCTCCCAGAAATGATGCCAACCTGCATTTACCAAATGCATAATATGAATTCATTGGTGTAATTCTCAAAACAAACCTTTAAGGTGTTAATCTTGCTTAAGATGAAGAAAATGAGGCCTTAGTTTAAATCCTTTGTCTGATTGACAAGGAATGGGTTTAAATGGAGGCAGTCTACAGAACGTCTTACTTAGAGGATATACTATAAGGACAGGAAAAAATTTGAGTAAATCTGCCATCCACGGAACAGAAAATATAGTCCTACCGTGTGCATGGGTATCTGGAGGTGGGTACCAGGAGAGAAGGGCAGAGAAAATTTCAAACAAATGATACAGGAAATAGAAGAAAAACACTGAGAAGAGAATATGGAGGTGAACTTTGTCATTGTCCCAGTTAGAGATGACATGTTCAAACAGAGAACAAAACCAGAGGAAGCTTTTTTACACTGCTCAAATCATAAGCTTACCCTCTAGTGAATTTACAAAGGGAACCCACCCATGATCATAAACAGAAACATTTCCAGCCTTCTTGGAATCCCCCTCTGCTTCTTCTAATCCACTTATACCTCTCCTTCCCAGAGTAAACACTATCTTCACTTTATAATTATAGATACATTTTCCTGTTTTTGATCTTTATATCAACAGAAAATACATACTTAATATTTTATTCAGCATTTTGTTTCTTCAACTCATCTACATGTAATTAATCTATTTTGTGAATAGCAATAGTTTACTCATGTATGATGTTCCATTGCTTAAATATACCATAATTTATTGTTTCTGATTTTTGGTTACTATGAATTGTTCTGTGGTGAACATTCTTGTACATGCCCTTTGGTGACTATAAATATGCATTTTGCTGAATTTATATACTCAAGTGGGATTGCTGGGCCATATATGTTTATGTTCAGCTTGAGTAGAAAATGACAAACAGTTTCAAAAGTGGTTGTGCTATTTCATCTTGTCTAGATGGGTCTGGTGAAAGGAGATGGGGGATAAGAGTCTTATTGATTCAATAGTGAGTAATTGTTATTACGACTAATTGAAACTGTCACAACTGTAAAGGTAGAAGTTTTTTTAACAAAAAGGGGAGAGTAGTTAATCTTATGGAGTCCTGGTGTGGCACTGTGGGTTAATGTGCCAGACTGCAAAGCCCTTTGAACTGCAAGGTCGGAGGTTCAAGCTCACCAGCTGCTCCTTGGAGACCCTATACAGGGTTGCTATGGGTTGGAATCGACTTGACTTGACGGCACTTAGCAACAACAATAGTTAATCTTACAGTCCAGGAACAAAGGACCCTAGGACCATCAGGAGAGAAGAGCATGAGTGGAATGTGGGACCCTATCCAGAGAAGCAGCGACACCAGAGATGGAGGCAAAGATGAGGACATGGAGAGAGAGAGCAGCTGAGGACTCTAGACTCATGGAAAGAGAAAGGCTGTGTGCTGGAGGCCAGGAGGCAAGCTTGCAGAATGTGCCTTTCAGTTGTTTAAATTATTATATATTCCTGAGTGTTTTTTGTGTACAGCTCCCAAACAACAACAACAACAAAAACAAACAAACAAAAAAACCCAGAGGGAATAGAAGCAAAACTGTTGAATGATGATGCATGGAGGAGATTTTAAAAATTGCAATGAAACATTGAGTGTAAAACCAATGTTCTCCCATGTAAATAATCACTCAATTCACATTAAAAACTTAATAATGAGAATAATAATAAGAAGTGGTTGTACTAGGTTATATTCCCACAAACAATGTATGAGAGTCGGATTTTGGGCCCTTGCCCTCCCTTGGTGTTCTCATGGCTCATTCTGATAGGTGTATTTTGGTATTTCCTTGTATTTTTAATTTACAATTCCCACAAAAATAATGACATTGAGAAGCGGTGAGCTAAGCTCTACAACGTTCAATAGACTTCTGTGAACCCGGGTGAAGACCTGGTTGGCTAGCAGTGTGGCAAGACCTGGGGACTCTTGGGCCCAGAGTCAGTGACATAGCCACAGAGGACTAGAGTTGAGACTGAAGTGTCCAGCTGATAAGAAGAGAGGGCATATGCATTAGAACACCCACACTTGCAGATAATACCCACTTGTCCTGGCTTCAATGACTGGATGATCAGAGCTCAACCAGAAGTAAAAAGAAAAGGAAAAAAAAAAAAAAAAAAAAGTATTCTCATACAATTTGATGAACTTGACCTACACCTATGGAAGCAGTAGCTCAAAAGAGGGAACAAGTCCTAACAGTAAGAATCATTCCCACACCCTCCACACACAGAATAGACAGGGATGGGCAACTTGGACATTGGCTACCCAAAATGGGGAAGGGGGGCTACAAATGCAAGAAGTGACTGGCTTACAAGCTTTCAAGAGGGAACCTAGATCCAGAGGTCCTGGAGGAAGATAGAATCTTCAGAGAGTAGTATTCAATCTGATAGGCAGGGCTGATGCAATGAAATGCAGACAGGTCTCTTGTGATACAGTAGTGATTAATTGTTATCAGGACTGATTGTGAGGGTCGGAAATGTAAAGGTAGACATTTTATAGCAAGGAGGGGAGTGATTAACTTTTCAGTCTAGGAGCAGAGGTCCCTAGGACCATCAAGGGAGAAGAGCAGAGAGCGGGACCCTACCCAGAGAAGCAGTGATGCCTGAAATGGAGCCAGAGATGATGATGTGGAGCAATGGAGCAGCTGGAGACTTTAGATCCAGAGAGGGAGAGCGACGGTGTGCTGAAGACCTGGGGGGTACGGGGGAAGGATTGCATGGAGGGGATTGTAACCATGGCAGTGATACGATATACAATAGAATGAATGTAAAACCAATGTTCTTCCATGTAAACTATCACATAATTCACATTAAAACATAAAAAAAAAAAAAAAAATGACATTGAGTTCCATTGCTTATTATCTATCTAGAAATCCATTTTTGTGAAGGTCTTGTTTAATCCTTTTGCTCAGTTTTAATTGGGTTGTCTCTCTTTTTTATCCTATGAATTCATGTTGTTGTTGTGTGCTGTGGAATTGGATCCCACTCATAACTACCCTGTATAGAGTTTCCAAGGAGAGGCTGGTAAGCTTGAACCACCAACCTTGCGGTTAACAGTCTAGTGTGAATACTACAGCATCCCACCATGAGTTTTGAAAATCACCTTATCAGTCTATTTTGTGATGATTCTTAAATCTATATGTAACTGCCCAAATATTTGTATCCAAAGTTTGGAATAGTATTTAATAGTTTTCTCATTGTTAGGGGAAAAGTAACTAGTTCTTTTTAAAATTAATGTTTTTTCAGCAGATTGTTTCCAAATATGTCTCTTTGATATGTCTCCTGGATTCAATAATGTCAAACAGTTATTCTAGGAGAGAATTGGTGTTCCTTCCCCTTTTCTTCCTCCCACAATAGTTTACCTTTATGTAAAATCATCATAATGTGTCTCTTTTAGAGACTTTGATTTCAGTTCATTCTTTCCAATCTCTTTTTTGACAATGTTGTATAAACAACATAAACAACAAGTTTATGTAAGTAATCATATTAGCGTTATCTTATGATGTTTCTGTCTGAGCAACATCTTTCACAAAAGTCACTATAAACTTAATTTTTGAAGTTAATTTTGAAAGAGAAAGAGACCTCTAAATAGATGCTCATTGTAGAATTTCCCATAAACTGTATAATACAAAAGGAACACCGATAAAATACAGAGTAACAAATAATGGTGTCCTCCCTATGCAAGTATGCACACCTGATACCTGAGCACTTAGGACTACACAAAGAGATGAATATGTCTCATAACAAAAGCATTCTCTGGATTACAAAGGGATCCACAAGAATTCACATAATGCTCTTTTGTGCCTCTCTGTTCTTTTTTGCTCATTTTTTTTCATCTGTCTTTTGACATAGCAAACTCTCGAACTCTGCTGAAAACATAATTTTATTTACAGAATATGGTTTATACATAAACTTTGTAGGAAAACACTGCACCAAATAGACTTTAGCTATAGAAAAAGAACACTTCGACCTCACTCAAAGGGCATTTTGTTGAAGTGCTTTTGTACCTCAAGTTGTGGCAATGGCTTACTACTGCTCCTGCCACACTCCTGATTCTGGTGTCACAGTATTAGCAAGTGGCTGAGGGTGGCTGTAAGGACTCAATAAAACTCTTCTCTCCCTTCTTCCGTGTCTCATTATTACTAAGTTCTAGCTTAATGAGAAAGTCACATTTGAAGTGAAAACTGCCATCTCTTTCTCTATCTGCCAAAGAAATGTCCTGAGGTAAAAAGTGTTGATAGAGCTGCATCATTTTCAAGCTCTGGTTCTTATAGAGAAGACAGATGAAATACAAAACTATTTGGAATTATTGAATACCAGTGAGAATACTTGATTCATTTGATGAGCTTTGGGAAACATAGGGATGGGGTGGTAGGTCCAAGGGAATTTGGAGTCAAGAAGTAATTTTTCAGGATGCAAGAAATATCAACATGTTCCTGAGTTGATGTGAAAAATCTAGGAGAGAGGGAAAGGAGGATGCCGGTGTCTTGAAGATGAGAAAAGATGGGGTCCATTGAGCAGACGAGGGGCTGTCTTTTTGTAGGGCTGCAGAGGACATGCTTAACACTTGACACTTGTTGAAAGAATGGATGCTTAACCCTGGGGATTTATTTTCACTTTTATTTTTAGCTTATGTGGCACCTCAGTATGGTAGGTGATTCCTACTTAAGCAATGTCTTGAGCAAATGTCTTAAATCCTTTGTAACACAGTCTGCACATCTATAAGTAGACATGATCATTGTACCTCCTCCAGTGTTGGCACTGTTGAATGTGATGGTGGTGATGGTGAGGTAATGTGGAGTTGGTTTCGACTCATAGCTATCCTGTGTAGGGATTTCGAGGTTATAAATCTTCACAGGAGCAGAAAGCTTTCTCTTTTTCTCATGAAAGAGCTAGTAGTTTTGAACTGCTGACCTAGAGGTTAGCAGGCCAATTTGTAACCACTACACTATCAGAGCTCCTCATTGAATGTGATGAAGTCTTTGAATTACTTACCAAATATTTGGGTGGCTCAAATGGTTAAGGTGCTCAGCTCGGGTGCTAACTGAGAGGTTGGAGGTTTGAGTCCATCCAGAGGCTCCTCAGAAGAAAGACCTAGTGATTTACTTCCTCATAAGCACTTGACCAGAAGGTCAGTTTGAGCCTCAAGACATGGTTCAAACTCACCGCCACTCCTTGGAAACCCTATACAGGGTTGCTATGAGTTGGAACTGACTTGACAGCACTTAACAACAACAGCAACAGAGGTTATGGAGTGCAGCTCTGCTCTGATGCAGAAGTCATCACCAGGAGTTCAATCCATGAAGTTAACAACATAGTGTTGTTATTGAATATGATAATGTATTGGAAGTGTCAACTGGAGAGTCTGGCCCACAGTTGTTGTTAATCGAATTGGCCCTTATTTCATGGAGACAGTATGCACAATGGAAAAAAGCACTGCTCTGTCTTGTGCCATCCTCATGATTGGTTGAAGATCAGACTCTGGCACATAGAAAATGTCCCTTAAAGTCATCATTTCTATTGTTAGCTCTGCCTCTGACTTGGAGCAGTAGCTCCACAGAACTAGAAGTTCAAGTGCTCCCTGAAAGGAGCACAGTTTTCCTCTTCTTGCTTTGTCAGAATACAGAATGAAACATCCTCCCTTCCAGTGGTCCAGCCGTGCACTACTCTCAGAATTCTAAAAGAGGACCTCAGGAAAAATTGGTGGACTGAAAGTGAACTTCCAGAGAGCAGGGATGGAAGAATCGAGAGAGGAGAAGGTGATTTAGCCCTACAGAGGTAACTAAGATTAGCACCAACAGATACTGTATAAGCAAAGAATCTGAAAGTCCATGCACAGTATGATGTAAAACTAAAAATTAATTAACAATATGAACAAAGATGGACTAGATTTAGTGGCTTAGTATAACTGAATAAATAATTACAATTTTCCAAAGTGTATCCTCTGGTTGTCAATGAAGATTCCTTGTCAATGGATGATAAAGATTTTATTTTGACAGGCTGTAGGGTAACATCCAAAACACTTATTGAGCAGTGACTAACACTTCTTGCCTGATGATTTTGGTTGCTTTGGGGGCAATTTAGGGAAAAACAATGGTACTTCTGGATCTATGTTGTGCAAGTTGATTAAGTGTAAGGATCACATCCTGTGGAAATAGAGATGAGAAAAGAGATCTTAGGGCTAAGATAACAAGAGGAAAGAAGATTATGGGCTCATCTTTCTTTATTTAAAAACGGTAGCACACGCAAGAGTAATTGAGAATAAAATGAATTTATGAAATTTCCGTGACAATATCCCAAGGGCTAATATGCACTGACAGCATTAATTAAGAGAGTTTTACACTTACATTGTCAATTACAGTCATATAAAATTCATAATTTCTGGTTTTTGTATTGACTATAGTGTCTGACAACAAATGATAATGTCCCTAAATCCAATAATTATGAATAGTGGCATACATATTGTAGATATTGAGAACTATTACATGTGTTAAAATTTTCATGTCTGAAATTTGTCAGTGAGGGCTCATTTCCAGTCAATATTTTCATACACTATCATAATTAGGTCACAGGATCTGTCTTAAGTTAATTAAAATCCTCTGTATTTGACTTATAATTATCACAAATTTGTTGTTACTCTTGGGTTTGGTGTTTAGATATAATTGTCTTTTTTTTTTTTTTTTAAGTTTTTATTGTGACTTGAGTGAAAGTTTATAGGGCCGATCATCAGTTTTACATTCAACAAATCATATACCATGTTTCGTTACAATGATTATAATCCCCTTCAGGTATCATCACTTAACAGTATTTCTCTCTATTCATTTCTTTTTTAAAAAAACTAAACACTCAGGCATATATAATAATTTACACTATCAAAGGGCACATTCTGCAAGTCTGTTTCCTGGCCGCCAGCTCTCAGTCCTTCTCTTCCCTTGAGTCTAGTCCTCAGCCACTCCCTCTCTCCATGTCCCCATCTCTGCTTCCATCTCTGGTGTAGCTGCTGCTCTGGATAAGGTCTTGCCTTCCTCTTGTGCTCTTCTCCTTTGGTGGTCCTAGGGTCCTCTGGACTGTAAGATTAACCATTCCCCCATTTTTGTTACAAAATGTTTACCTTTACAGTTGTGACAGTAGCAATTAGTCATGATAACAATTACTCACTATTGAATCACAAGAATCTTATCCCCATCTCTTTTCACCAGACTCATCTAGATAAGATGAAAACTATTCAGTGGGGACTCTACCTTCCCCTGTGTGCTCTTAAACTAAACTCCCTCTTGAAAACCAAACACTCTTAAACCAAACTCTTTCTTGAAACCTTGTAAGCCAGTCACTTTTTGCCTTTATCTCCCCCTTATTTTAGGTAGTCAGTGTCTAAGTTGTCCATCCCTATCTACCCTGTACACAGAGGGGATAGCACTGATACTTGATATTAAGACTCCTTCCTCTTTGTTGGTATTTAGAGTTACTACCGCCATGAGTATACATCAAGTTCATCAAATAGCATTAAAAATTGTTTTTATTTATTTTTTTATTTTCATCTTCCTCTAGTCGAGTTCTGATTATCAAGCCATCGAGGCTAGATCAAATGGGTACTATCTGCCAGTTTGGGTGTCCTTGTGCGTCTCCCTGCACTTCAGATATAATTGTTTTGATTGTATTCTATACCTTCATATTATATAACAATATGGACAGATAATGTCTAAATGTAATTTTCAAGACTGATGGTGTTTTAGTTATTACTTACTTTTACTTATTACTTGTCTCTTTTGATGCATGAGATTAAAGTGCTATCACAAATCTGTTCTTACTGATCATGTTTCTCTGCTTGAACCTTGAATGATACATTGTTAGAGGGAGATTAGTTAAATTTGGTCCATATTGACTTCAAAGCACCTGTGAGACAACCATGGAGCCCTGGTGGCTCTGGACAGCTAACTGCAAAGTTGGCAGTTCAAACCCACCAGCTGCTCTGAGGGAGAAAGATGAGGTTGTCTGCTCTTGTGAAGATTACAGTCTAGATAACCCCATCTATAGGACCACTGTGAGTTGGGATCATAGTGTGGCACTGTAGGATAAGGAGTGGACTACTAACTGCAAAGTTGATGGTTCAAACCCACCAACTGCTCCTTGAAAACACTATATAGGGTCATTATGAATCAGAACGAATTCAATAGCGCTTAACTACAACAATGTGAGTCAGAATTGACTGGATGACAGTAAGTTTTATTTGTGAGTTGGAATCTACCCAATGGCAGTGGGTTTGGTGTTTTTGATCTGATGAGACAGATGTCGAGAGAGATGGGTATTCACATCTAGGGACCAGGGCTGAGGCAAATCAGAAATCATTATTATGTAGGTAATGATGAAGGCCATGGAAATGGATGTGTGAGGAAACATTCAGGAAGACAGTTTGAATCCAAAGGAATTGACAACTTTCTGTGAGAAGCCTTGATCCTCTTTTGCTAACTCAGATGCTGACCAGGTAGGAGCTGGAGTGGGACAAGTCGAAGGAGCTATGGTGCTGGTGCTAGTGGTGATGTCCCAGCTTTCTGAAGGCTGTGGGTCTCTATGTTGTAGTGACCACTGGTGTTGATGTCCCAGCTTTCTGAAGGCTGTGGATCTCTA
>NW_006408528.1:9644165-9650499 GCF_000296735.1 Chrysochloris asiatica | reverse complement strand
TGAAGGCTGTGGGTCTCTATGTTGTAGTGACCACTGGTGTTGATGTCCCAGCTTTCTGAAGGCTGTGGATCTCTATGTTGTAGTGACCACTGGTGTTGATGTCCCAGCTTTCTGAAGGCTGTGGTCTCTATATTGTAGTGACCACTGGTGTTGATGTCCCAGCTTTCTGAAGGCTGTGGGTCTCTATGTTGTAGTGACCACTGGTGTTGATGTCCCAGCTTTCTGAAAGCTGTGGGTCTCTATGTTGTAGTGACCACTGGTGGTGATGTCCCAGCTTTCCGTAGGCTGTGGGTCTCTATGTTGTAGTGACCACTGGTCTCCTTTTTGCCCTAGCATTCCAGGTGCTCTAGTTCTGTGTGGTGATGATGTATAAGTTACAGGTGATTTACTTTTTGTTTTATTTTTCCAAATCCAGGCTGCTCCAGGCATTGGTTACCCTGCACTTGTGCATCTGGAGACTAGGTTAGGGAAGGTATCAGATGGCAGAACAGTTAGTAGGGGCAATGGACACTATTATTTGCTAAATTTCTGCCTCACAAAATAGGTTTTTTGGAAAAATGCAGAAAACATTTTCTCAGACAGTAATTAAGTCAAATGTACCCTGAACAACTTGTGGGCTTTCCTAGAGTTATCTGGGGCTTGGATGCAGTTCTTTGGATCTGGGGAAGTTACCATGAATAATTTAGTATTGTGGAATGTTACCTGAGAACTAATACTCTGGGTTACTAATTAGCCACCTGAGCCAAGAAGTTTTTGTGTCATTCATGCTATTTCCATAAAAAACATAATTATTCAAGACAATTTCCCTGAAGAATAAATGCCATACGCAATATTTTATGATATTTTGCATGGTCTTTTGCATGTAAATGGCTGAAAGGCAAGAAATACTTAGATGTGGAATTGACTACAAAATGGAAAGTTTAGAGAAGAAATGTATGTGTGTGAGGGTGTGTGTGCGGTGCTGCTTATGCATTCTAAAAGACTGTGCAGTAGGAAGAGAAACTAATCATGTATCTCAAAGGACCACCAAAGGGCCCACACAAGCAGCTGGGAGATTCAAGAATATGGCAGAGTCCTACCTGTACTAACCAGGCCAGTGCCCCCTGCCCCTGAATTTCTGCCTTCCTGGCCTGGTGGGCATGAGGCATTGAGGAATTTGAGACTAAATTTTGACTGGCAGCAATATTTTTTGATGTGGTTGGGCAGTAAGTATGTGACCCATGGACATTTCTGGATTCAAATCCTAGCTGTTACTCTAGTAGCTCACACAACCTCTCCAGGATTTGGTTGTCTCTCCTCTTTAAAAGTGAATAAAAATTTCCTCACAGATTTAAAACCAATGTTCATAAAGCTCTTAGTACAGGGTCTGACTCCTACTAACCCCCAAACCAAACCCGGTGCCTTCCAGTCAACTGCAAGTCATGACAATCCTTGCAGATTGCATGACAATCCTTGCAGTGTGTCAGAGTAGAACTACACTTGCTAGGGTTTTCAATGCTGTAATCGTATGGAAATAGATTACCAGGCTTTGCTTCTGCAGCACTCAGCTTGTGCCACCTAGGGACCTTTGACACATGCTAAGCTAATAACCTTATTATTTGAATCATATTTATAAATGGCCATTAGTAAACAATTTTACCCTGAAGTCTATGTGTTCACGAAACAAGATAATTCATTTATGGAGTGTAGCTATGTTGCTCACAGTATTTATGAGGACAACAAAGATTAGGCTTCCAGTCTGTTGTGTGGCCTTAGGCTTCCATTTCTGGGCAGACACTGGGACAGACACCATGTGTATAAGAATTGATGGCTCAGGGTAAACTCAGACCTCCTCTAGAAAAATCATGCTGTTCATTGATTAGTAAAATAAATTTTGAGACGAAACTTTTTTTTTTCTTGAAGTATTTTGTAAATTGGAACTAGGTCTCAGTTAGTATTCTTTTTCTCAGCCTCTAGGGAGACACTTAGTTGCAAAGAGTAAACTCTTTCAGCTTATCTGAAGCAAGAATTCCTAAGGCAATGAGGAGAGGAATTTGAAAGCAGTGACTGAACCATGTATGCCTCAAGGAAGCTGGGTCTAGGAAATGGGGCCTGGCCAAGATTCACAGGAGCTCTGGTAGCATAGTGGTTACGAATCAAGCTGCTAATCTCACAGTCAGCAGTTCGGAACTACCAACTGTTCGGTGGGAGAAAAATGAGGCTTTCTGCTCCCGTAAAGATTTACAGCCTCGGAACCCTGTACAGGGTCGCTATGAGTCAGAATTGACTCCACGGCACATAGCAACAACAACAACAACAAACACACATATGATACCCCTGCCTCCCCTGCCCCCACTAATGCAACTCTGCTGCTCTTCCCATCTCTGTACTTCTGCAATTGCCAATAGTCTCATTCATTCTGATTTTTCCTAGTTTGAATGACTAAAGAGAAAATCCATCTGCTCTAGGGATCGTGATCCCTGCTTGGTAAGAGCTTCTGGCTGGAAATACTATAGGTATTGAACTCAGAATTCTGAGACCCAGCTTCCTTGATGCAGCCTTAGATAGCATTACAGTTGATGATGGGACAAGTCTCAATCAGCAGTTGAATGACGAACCTTAGAAGAACAGAGAGACTCATGGTCCAGATATTCAGCATTCTTGAAGAGCTTGCTTTTTGTATATCTCCTTTAAAGTTAGTCAAGAAGTCTAGAGTCCATTTATAAATCATCTACTTTAAAGGCTCTCAGAACATGTTGTTGTTAGGTGCCTTCAGTCCATTCTGACTCATACTGACCCTATGCATAACAGAACACAGCACTGCCTGGTCCTGCACCAACCTCACAATTGTGGTTATGCCCATTGCTGCTGGCCCTGTGCCATTCCGTCTCATTGGGGGTCATCCTCTTTTTTGTGGATGCTTCACTTTACCAAGTATGATGTCCTTTTCCAGACGCTGGTCCTTGGAATAGTCTGAAGAATGAGAGATGAAGTCTGGCCATCTGGCTTCTCAGGAGCATTCTGACTGTACTTCTTTCAACACAGATTTGTTTGTTCTTTTGGCAGTCCATAGTACTTTTAATATTCTTCTCAAACACTATAATTCAAATATATCAATTCTTCTATGTTGTTGTTGTTGTTAGGTGCTATCGAGTCGGCACCGACTCATAGCAACCTTATGCACAGCAGAACGAAACATTGCCCAATCCTGGGCCAACCTCACTACTGTTGCCACGCTTTAGTCCATTGATGCTGCCACTTGGCCAATCCATCTTGTTGGGTGTCTTCCACTTTTTCTCTGACCCTCCACCTTAACAAACATGATATCCTTCTCCAGGGACTGGTCCCTCCTGACAATATGTCTGAAGTATGAGAGACGAAGTTTGGCCATCTTGGCCTCCAAGGAGCACTCTGGCTGCACTTCTTCCAAAACAGATCTATTGGTTCTTTTGGCAGCCCGTGACACTTTCAATATTCTCCTCCATTACTATAACTCAAAAGCATTAATTCTTCTACGGTCTTCCTTATTCACTTTCGCATGTGTATGAGGTTATTGAAAATTCCATGGCTTTGGTCAGGTGCACTTTAGTCCTCAAGCTGACATCTTTGCTCTTCAATACTTTAAAAAGGTCTTTTGCAGCAGATTTGCCTAATGCAATACGTTGTCTGATTTCTTGACTGCTGCTTCTGTGAGTGTTGATAGTTAATCCAAGAAGAGTGATGTCCTTAACAACTTCAATCTTTTCTCCGTTGATAAGAATGTTGTTTATTGGTCCAGTGGCGAGGATTTTTGTTTTCTTTACATTGAGATGTAATCCATACTGAAGGTTGGTTTAAGTCCTCTTCACTTTCAGCAAACAAGGTTGTATCATCTGATATCGCAGGTTGTTAATGAGTCTTCCTTCAACTTTGATGCCACGTTTTTCTTCATCTAACCCAGCTTCTTGGATATTTGCTCAACATACAATTTGAATAAGTATACAACCTTGTCGCACATGTTTCTTAATTTTAAACCATTCAGTGTTCCTATGTTCTGTTCAATAAACTGCCTCTTGGTCCATGTATAGATTCTTCATGAGCACAATTAAGTGTTCTGGAGTACTCATACTTTGCAATGTTGTCCATAGCTTGTCATGATCCACACAATAGAAATTCTTCTATAGTTTTCCTTATTCATTGTCTAATTTTCACATGCATATGAGGCGATTGAAAGTACCATGACTTGGGTTAAACACACTTTAATTCTCAAACTGACATCTTTGCTCTTGAACACTTTAAGGATGTCTTGTGCAGCAGATTTCCCAAATGCAAATTGTAGGTTGATTTCTGGACTGTTGCTTCCATGAGTATTGACAGTATATTAAAGCAAAATGAAGTATTTGATAACTTCAATATTTTCTCCATTTACTATGATGCTATTTATTGGTCTTGTGGTGAGGATTTTTGTTTTCATTACACTGAGGTGCAACTCATACTGAAGGCTATTGTCATCAGTAAGTATTTTATGTCCGCTTTGCTTTCAGCAAGCAAGGGTGTATTATCTACATATCACAGGTTGTTAATGAGTCTTCCTCCAATCCTGAAGCCATGTTCTTCTTCACATAATCCAGCTTTTTGTATTATTTGATTAGCATACAGATAGAGTAATTATGGTGAAAGAATACAATCCTGACACACACCTTTCCAAGTTTTAAAACATTTGGTGTTCCCTTGTTCTGTTCAAACAACCGCCTCTTGGTATATGCACAGGTTCCTTGTGAGCACAATTAAGGATTCTGGGGTACCCCATCTTGGCAACTTTATCCATAGCTTTTCACAATGCATATATTTGAGAGCCTTTTCATAGTCAGTAAAGCACAAGTAAACATCTTTCTGGTGTCCTCTGCCTTCCCCCAATATCCATTTGATGTTAGTAATGATATCCCTTGTTCCACGTCCTTGTTTAAATCTGGCTTAAACCTCTGACAGTTCCCTGTCAGTGTGTTGCGCTTTTTTCGAATGATCTTTAGCAAGATTTTACTCTCATGTGATATTAATGATAATGTTTAGTGATTTCTGCATTCTGTTGGGTCACCTCTCTTTGGAATGACAAGCTGATAGATGAGTGGTGGTGGCTCAGGATATATTATGTATGGCCCTGTCAGATTTGAATGCTGATGTATTCTTGTCAGATTTATATCTTCTCAGTAGCTTGTTATCCTAAAATGAATGCTGGCTAGTTTATTTACAAGAAATTTCCCGAGAGGCACTGTTGTAGCCACAACGGTTTATTGTCATGTAGCCTTGAGTCTTTAATCCATGATGCTTGTTTGCTTATTAAATGTGAGGAATTACAGTTTCTCCTGTTGTGTTTGTTATTGAAAAAATTATTTGAATTTATTCACTGACCTTATAGTAGTTAGCCTTTGGCTATTACTTTGTTGATTATGTTATAATTAATTTAATCAGTATAAAAGCTCAATTAAAAACATAAAAACTTGATTTAAAAATATAAAAATCTCAGATTCTCTTGGAGTCAGGGTTTGAAGGTGAGGGCACACAGTTATTTGTTTTTCTGTATATAATGTAAACCCAAGCATACTGCCCTGGCCTCAATGCCAACTTACAGTGACACTGTAGGACAGAGTAGAGATGCTTCAGAGAGTTTACAGAGCTGTAAATTTCTCCTGTGAGCAGCTCATGGGTTCAAACTACCGACCTTTTAGTTATCAGTCCAGTACTTAACCACTGCACCACGTGGGTCCCTTTCTCTGTATTTAGTTATGGCATTATTAAAAATAAATAGTATATTTAGTTGATTGGTTTTATGAATTCTTAGCACGACCATCCTGGCCCGTACCACTGTCATCTTTTGTCTGGATTTTGACAAAAACCAGATCTGATCTGATGATGGGCATCTGATCTTACCTTCCTGTAATCTGCCCTCAATTCAATAACCAGAGCAATGTTGTTAGAATGAATTTGCTCCAATTCCCACATTTTACATGGCAAAAGCTAAATCCTTATGGCTGTGCTGCTCTTCAGACATATCAGAGCCCTTGCGTGCCTGTTCTTGATTAGATACACCATGCCGGGGGACCAACAGACTCCATCCCTCACCTCTACATGTCCTTATTTCAAGAGTCACCTTCTCAGTTACTTCCCCTACCCAGGATTCTCTTCATGCCCTTTCCTGACTTTTTTTTCAAAACATTTAGTACCATCAGACAAGGGACTCATTTCTAAAATATATAGGAAACTACAACACCTCTACAAGAAAAAGACAACCCAATTAAAAAATGGACACAGGACATGAACAGACACTTCACCAAGGAAGTGATTTGTGCAGCCAACAAATATATGAAGAAATGTTCAT
>NW_006408528.1:9639750-9642465 GCF_000296735.1 Chrysochloris asiatica | reverse complement strand
CATAGCCTCAGAGGACTAGAGTGGAGAGTGAAGTGTCCAGTTGATAAGAAGAGAGGGCATATGCACAAGAACACCCACACTTGCAGATAATACCCACTTGGCCTGGCTTCAATGACTGGATGATAAGACCTCAACTAGAAGAAGAAAGAAGAGGAAAAAAACAGTAATCTGATACAATTTGATGAACTTGACCTACACCTATGGATGCAGTAGCTCAAAAGAGGAACAAATCTTTACAGTAAGGATCATTCCCCTCCTCCCATACACAGAGTAGACAGGGATGGGCAACTTGGACATTGGCTACCCAAAATGCGGGGGTGGGGGTGGTGGTGGTGGTGGTGGTGTGTGTGGCTACAAAGGCAAGAAGTGACTGCCTTAGAAGCCTTCAAGAGGGAACCTAGATCCAGAAGGAGTGGATGAAGGTAGAATCTCTACTGAGTAGTATCCAATCTGTCTAGGCTGGGCTGATGAAATGAAATGTGGATAGGTCTCTTGTGATACAATAGTGAATAAATGTTATCAGGACTGATTGTGAGGGTTGGAAATGTAAAGGTAGACATTTTGTCGCAAGGAGGGGAGTGATTAACTTTTCAGTCTAGGAGCAGAGGTCCCTGGGACCATCAAGGGAGAAGAGCGGAGAGCGGGACCCTACCCAGAGAAGCAGTGATGCCTGAGATGGAGGCAGAGAAGATGACCTGGAGAGATGGAGCAGCTGGGATCTTTAGACACAGAGAGGGAGAGGGGCTGTGTGCTGATGATTGGGGGTAAGGGGCAGGCTTATAATGTATACCCTTTGGTTGGTTGATGATGCATGGAGGGGATTGTAACCATGGCAATGAAATGTTATACGATAGGATGAATGTAAAACTAATGTTCTCCCATGTAAACTATCACACAATTCACAATAAAACATTAAAAAAAAAAAAACCACCAAAAAAACCTAGTACCAACTAATATGCTTTTTAAAATGTGTTTATCTGTACCCACTCCTTAAATACAGTTTCCACTAAAGCAGGGACATTTTCCTCCTCAGTTCCCTCTACGTACTGAATTCCTAGGCTAGGAGTCCTGGTGTAGCGCTGTGCAATAATGCATCAGAATGCAAAGTCGTTTAAACTGCAAGGTCAGCAGTTCAAGCTCACCAGCCATTCCTTGGAAATGCTATACAGGGTCGCTATGGGTCAGAACTGACTTGAAGACACTTAACAACAGCAGCAACAACAATTGTGATCCTGGGGAGTCCTGGTGTGACACAGCAGGTTAATGCACTGGACTGCAAAGTCAGTTTGAACCACAAGGTCAGCAGTTCAAGCTCATCAGCCACTCCTATACAGGGTTGCTATGTCTAGGAACAGACTTGACGGCACTAAAAGACAACCAGTGTGGCGTTGTAGGATAAGCACTGGACTGCTAACCACATTAACCAAAAGGGGCAGTTCACACCCACCAGCAACTCTTGGAAACCCTCTACAATAGAGTTGGGGAATGTCTGGCCTTTGGGTCATATAAAGATCCTCAAAATAATTTGGTCTGGCCCTGCCAAGGCAACCGCAGTTCTAGTCATCACATTTTCTTGTTGTTGTTAGGTGCCAACGAGTCAGTATCGACTCATAGCGACCTTACGCACAGCCAAATGAAACACTGCTGGATCCTGGGCCATCCTCATTACTGTTTCCACGCTTGAGTCCATCAATGCTGCCGCTTGGCCAATCCATCTCATTAGGGATGAGTAAATTAAATGTTTAAACAAATATAGCAGATTACTTTTGAAGTTGGTAATTTTGCATGGCCTGCAAATGATGTTATAAATATCTAAATGACCCTTGGCAGGACTCCTGGTGTGGCACTGTAGGATCAGCACTGGACTGTGAACCACAAGGTTGGCAGTTCAAATCCATCAGCTGCTCCTTGGAAACCTGATACAGGGTCTCAATGAGTTGGAACCAACTTGACAGCACACAACCCTAACAGAACATTTCTAGACACATAATTGTAGCTGTGTGCCATTGAGTTGGTTCCAACTCATTGTGACTGACACTGTATTGGGTTTCTGAGGCTTTAACTTTGTGGGAGCAGAACGCTTCATTTTTCTCCTGTGGAGCTGCTAATAGGCTTGAGCCATTGACCTTGTGTTTCTCACTCCAATGCTTATCCTATGGAGTCTTCTTGATCCCCAGACACATAGTAATTACTCATAAATATTAGCTGAATGACTAGTACCCGAAACTTTTTCCTCAACAGAGGACACAATGCATCCTATTAAATTGGATGATCTTATATTGGGTGTCCTGCAAGGGCTATGATAGGTCAGTTTATCTTAGAAAGGAACAAAAGATGTGTCAGAACCAGAAGTGATCTATTTGGCCCAGCTCCTTTGGTTTATACTGTGAAAAAGGCTATGTTACAGGGAAAAGTATACTCGTCAAACAGATAGGGGATGTTGGAAAATGCAAGACTATCTAGTGCTTCAAGAAGCTGGGACTATGAACATGTATATACTTTGGGTCTTGTAGATGCCTGACCACCACCACAGCAGGTCTGCCAACTCAAAACTCAGTCCTACCCTTGGAAAACCAGCTCAAGGCACTTTGTTTTTTTTAAAGTTTTTATTGTGAATGATACATGGGAGAACATTAGCTTTACATTCATCCTATCGTATTTATTTTCATTGCAATGATTACAATCCCCTCCATGCATCATCAAACAACCAAAGGG
>NW_006408528.1:9636205-9637704 GCF_000296735.1 Chrysochloris asiatica | reverse complement strand
TGGGTAAATACCAAGTAGAGGAATTGCTGGATCATAAGGTATTTCTATTTCCAAACTTCTGAGGAAGCTCCACATTGCTTTCCAGAGTGGTTGTACCATTTTGCAATCCCACCAACAATGTAGGAGGGTCCCAGTCTCTCTGCATCCTTGCCAGCATTTAGTACCCTCTACTTTTTTGATCTTTGCTGTTATTGCTGGTGTGAGATGATGTCTTATTGTTATTTTGATTTGCATCTCTCTAATGGCTAGTGATTGTGAACATTTCTTCATATGTTTCCTTGGCTACCCAAATCTCCTCCTTGGTGAATCAAGGCACTTCTGATTTAAAGTTTGTGGCAGAGTCCTGGCTTGTTGCAGGTCATGGAGTTTCTTGTTAGGAATACTTTGAGGGAGTATAATAGGAGGACTTTCTACTCAAAAATATATTCCTTCCATCTCAACTTTCATAACATCTAGATTTCCATCATTAGAGATTGATCCCTCTTAGGCCTGTAGGACATTTTTGTTGTTGTTGTTCTATAGAGCATGTTTTTAAGATGCTATTGTACCCAGAGTAGCTACTATGTAATTTGTTGTTGTTGTTTAGTGCCTCATGGTGATCTTGTATAGAGTTTCTGAGGAGGGGTTGGTGTGTTTGACCTTTCAGTTCAAACTGACCTTTGTCATCCAGTGCTTTTTGTATAGCGCCACATCAGGACTCCAAACAAATGATTGTTGTTGAGTTCTGTTGCGTCGGTTCTGACTCACAGCAACTCTGTACAGGGTTTCCGAGGAGCAGTAGGTGTGTTTGAACTTCCAGCCTTGTGGTTCACAGTCCAGTGAGGATCATATAGTTCCACACCAGAAGTCCAAACAAGTGATTGTCGTGATGTGCTGTGGAGTTGGTTCTGACAAATAGTGACCTTGTACAGGGTTTCTGAGGCTGTAAATCTTTACTGGAGCAGAAAGCCTCATCTTTCTCTCGCGGAACAGCTGGTAGTTTTGAACTACTGACCTTAAGTTCACAGTCCAGTTCGTAACTGCTACATTACCAGAGCTCCTTAAACAAATGATAGAGTAACCTTTTTATGAATTTAATTTAGGACATATATTGTTGTTTTGTTTTTTAGAAAGACATAGAAAATTAGGAGAACACAGTAGTTCTCAGTAAACTAAGAAGGTGGCATAAAACAGTCCATGGTATAACAGGAGTTTTCCACCTGTACATAATACTTATGAGGGGTTTAAAGAAGTTCATGAATAAATGGAATTGAAAGATAGTGGATTTTTTTCCGCAAACTTTTTGAAGTCCCCTTGTATTTACCTTTAATAGGCAAAAGTAACTCCCAGTGGCTTCTGAATGTTTTTGTTTTTGCTTTTTTTAATTTGTTTTTGTTTTTCCTGAAGCTGCATATCTTTGTCTCTGAACTAAATGAAGCTGTTCCCTAAGGGGTCTGAGACTAAGGAGATATAGTTAGACATTGGGTCCTTGGGGAGGTGGATGCGGCTAACTATGTTAA
>NW_006408528.1:9625683-9635358 GCF_000296735.1 Chrysochloris asiatica | reverse complement strand
AGGGTTTCCAAGGAGCAACTGGTGAGCTTGAACTGCCGACCTTGCAGTTCAATCAACTTTGCAGTCTAGCGCATTAACCCACAGAGCCACACCTGGTACATACATAGGCTGCAAGAAATCCCATGCCAGCTTCCCATTTTTTTAAAGCAATTTTGATCTTTATAATTACTTTTAAAGTAATCCATATTTGTGCTTGAAATTTTGAAGACTACACAAAGGTATGAAGAAGAAAGTAATCACTCAGAATCCCATTATATACTATCTTGGTGTTTGTATTTTCTTTGTATCAAAATATATACTTAAAAAAATAAAAATGCAATTATAATATATATTATTTCCTGTGACTTGCTCCTTTCGCTCAATTTGCCGACTGATAACCAAAAATTCAGCGGTTCAAACCCACAACGATCCTCACAGGAGCAGATCACCAGGTCTTTTCTCCCACAGAGTCACTGGTGGGTTTGAACTACCATCCTGTAAGACAGCAGTTTAGTGCTTAACCATTGTTCCACCAGAGTTCCTAGTTGTTGGTAAGTGCCATCAAGTTGGTTCTGACTCATAGCAACCCTGTACAGGGTTTCCAGGAGCTTCTGGTGGTTTTGAACCCCTGTGGTTACCAGTCCAGCGCTTTTCCTACAGAGCCACACCAGGACTCCTTGGGATGGTGTTAAATCCAAACCAAACCCACTTTCATTTCTCACTCAGAGTGACCATGTCAGAATAGAATGGATTAGGATTCCTGAGACTGGAACCACAAGTTCCACAGATGGGAGGATAGGACCAGTTACTATTCTGTCCAGACCAAGATGAGCTGGTCACACTTAGTTCTGACGAACGTCTTTTCTCACCACCAAGGTTCCAGCAAAATCTCCAAAATTTTGAAACCACTAGTAAAAAAATAACTGTGTTAAACTTTCCCAGGTCTCCCATCAGAATTAATTATCCTTGCCACTTACTTGCAAGTATTTGGACTTCCTTTGACTTTTCTTTGTGTTATAAAAAGTTGTTTCAGTCTCCCAGTGGTTGAGGACATGGACCTCCTCTAATCATTTCCTTATTCATTGCTGTGCTTCTATATACTTGGCACAGAGCCTGACATAGGTGCTCAGCAAATATTTGCAGTAAGATCAAATAGAATAAAGACCAGGAGATAAGATAAAGCACTTGGACTACATATACCTTCTTCCCTTTTAATTTCCTCTGTTTTCTTTTTCTGGCTCACCTGTGTGTCATTTCCATTCTTCTTATCATTGTGTAGGGCTAGTACATTTAATTGACAGTTTATTCAGAGTCCTTGCAGTCTTAGGAGGAAAGAAGCCACAAGAACAAAAGCTAATTAAATATATAACATTAGCTGGATAGAACATGTTGAACATCAACTACAACCAATAATGCAAAATTTTAAGTATGAGCAAATATCCCTTGATTTAAACCTTGGTAGATCAAAGACTAAGCATTTTCTGTAGGTTATTCTTTGTTCTGGACGTGTCCACAGTCCACGTTTACAGAACAGATGAAGGGTGATCTAGCATGTGTAGGGTTAATTCCTGTGTCAGATGAAAAGATTTCTCCCGTGGGTTTGAATGTGCTTTTTCATCTATGGGGAATTTTGCTGCTAGATTTAATTGAATTTGTTATTTGTACAGTACTTAAAACCCAAGGGAATTTTTTGTTGTTTAATAAATCAGAGAAACAAGATTTTGTATTAATCCCAAGTGACATGATAGATACACAATATAAAACGTATCTACTTCTTATGCTAAGGAACTCTGGTAGCGTAGTGGTTACAAATCAGGCTGCGAACTGCAAGGTCAGCAGTTCGAAGCTACCAGCTGCTCCGTGTGAGAAAGATGAGGTTTTCTGCTCCCATAAAGATTTACAGCCTCGGAAACCCTGTTCAGGGTCACTATGGGTTAGAACCGACTCAATGGCACTTACAAACAACAACAACTTCTTATGCTAGGAATTCTGGTGTGGGGCTGTAGGATTAGCACTGGACCAAAAGGTCCATTTGAACCACAAGGTCAGCAGTTTCAACTTATTTGTTGCTATTTGGAAACCCTTATACAGGGTTGCTCTGAGTTGGAACCTACTCAACAGCACTTAACGACAACAACTTCTTATGCTTACTTCACTTCAATAAACCTGCCTGAGATACCTAATGTGTGTGAGGCACTCTGAGAAACAAAAGGAGGAAGAGGGCTCCGGCCCTCAGACAGCTAACAATTCAGTGGGTGTAAATTCTTAGTGACCCCATGTGACAGAGTACAACTGCCCCATCGAGTTTTCTAGGAGTCCTGGTGTGGTGCTGTGGGATAAAGTACTGGACCACAACGTCGCTTTGAACCATATAGGTTGGCAGTTCAAACTAACCAGCTGCTCCTTGGAAACCCTATATGGGATCATTATGACTCGAACCAACTCAACAGCACTTAACAACAACAATCTTTACTGGAGCTCTTTACCATTGCATTGCTAGGGCTCTTTGTCATAAACACCCCTTAGGTACACAATTGTGGGTTACCTACATTGGGTTACTGTGGATCAAAACAAACTCCACGATTCCTAACACTGCAGTTATAAATTGCTATCTAATACAAAACCGAGCTCTGGTAGCGTAGTGGTTATGAGTCGGGCTGCGAACCTTAAGGTCAGCGGTTCGAAACTACCAGCCTCTCCGCGGGAGAAAGATGAGGCTTTCTACTCCTGTAAAGATTTACACCCGCGGAAACCCTGTACCGGGTCGCTATGGGTCGGAATTGACTCGACGGCACTTAACAACAACAACAACAATACAAAACCGAAACCATCAAAACCCATTGCTATTCAGTTAATTCTGACACTGTGACCCTAGTACTTGGTAGAACTACCCCTAAATATTTCCAAGATTGAAATCTTTACTGGAAGGAGCTGTGGTAGCAAAGTGGATTATGAGCTGGGCTGCTCATCCCAAGGCTAGCAGTTCAAATCTACCAGTTGCTTTGTGGAAGTAAGATGAGGCTTTCTGCTCCTATAAAGATTTACAGGCTCAGAAATCCTCTAAAGGGTTGTTATGAGTTGGAACTGACTCAGCAGCACACCACCACCACCAATATTTACTAGGAGTCTTGGTGTGGTACTTTAGAATAAACACTGGACAGCTAACCACAAGTTTGGTGTTCTAACCCACCAACTGCTTCTCGGAAACCCTACACAGGGTCAAGATGAATCTGAACTGACTCAAGGGCACTGAACAAAAAACATTTTACTGGAGCAGATGGCCACATCTTTTCTCCCTCTGAGTGACCAAGCACTTCACCACTGCACCACCAGAATGCCTCTAAGATACAAAGTCTACAAGAAATCAGAGTTCGAATTATGTTTTCTGGCTCAAAATGCACATTATACATGGCAATCTGAGGCATTGAGTGGAGACATGTCTCCCAGTGAGCCTATACGTACCTTACAAGATGGGACCCTCCTGCTTTGACCTTATCACCTCCTTACTTCCACAGCTAGCATTTTTCTCCCAGCCTCCACCACACCTCCTACAGGTGGAGTACACACCTCTTAACCCTGATTTCATCAAGACTGTTTCTTAGCAGTGCGGTGATATCATCAAGGCTTTAGAATAGAAACACCATAGTTTAAAACTTTTTGTGTGTGTTGCAGACTCGAATGGAAATTTCTGGAGTCATTTCTCAGCAAATTGCATTATGCTTATACAGACAAGTTCACCAGCAATTTTCTGACCCCTTGAGGCCCACCCAGGATAAGTGCCAAATCCATTGCTTTCCTAGTACTGACTGGCTACCTCTCCTCCTTCTTGGCTAACTACATGAATGAATGAGGCATCTCCTGAGAATAAATAAAGGGACTCAGGAAACACACATCTGAATGCTCATGCTCAATCAGACAGAAAGGTAACAATATATGACACTAAAAGTAATGGATTCTTAACTCTAGTTTGATGTAGGAGTAAGTGAGTTCTTTTTCACAGCAAAAGCTGAAAAATTTTAATTATTATTACATATTAAGCTAGAAAACTATAGAAAAACCTCTGAGAATAAATTAATATAAAATACCTATTCCTCATGTTGACAGGAGGCTCTTGTTTGAAGTGTGATAGTTTTCAGATGGCAGATAGACTCAGAAATTTGGCCGGATAATGGAAATCAGTGAGAAATGATGCATATTGTGAAAATAATGACTTATTTGCGATAAAGGAAATGAAACTTGGTTGTTCTATTATCCTTTACTCTTACATTATTCCTCCTTGCTTTTCTTTCCTACATTTGAGCTAAAGGTATTGATATAGGAAACACTGAAGATTTATTAGGTTAGCAAAAGGAAATAACGTCTCAAAGGCCATGCAGAGTTTAGGATGGAGAGGTGGGCAGAAATCCCTCCATAGAAATACTGTTGTTGTAGTTAGTAACATCGATCCAGTTCTGACTCATAGCAACACTATATAGGGTTTCCAAGGAGTGACTGGTGGATTTGAACCACCGAACTTGGGGTTCAAACTGACACTGCAGTTGAGTACAGTGCCACACCAGGACTCCCTCTATATTTTCTAAAAGAAAAGATCACATTTCCAAATTACTATTACTACTTTTTCTCTATAGAAATAGTAGTTTGGAAATGTGGTCTTTTAGAAAATGCCAGAGACCTTTAAGAAAATAAATGAATTGTTTTGTTTCATATCGGATTTGTTGTTAAATGTATATAGCTATAAACATAGGTCAACCATCCTCAGTATAGAATTTCCTTCCACAGCTCGCCAAGCAGGTGGAAAAGCCTTCATTAAAATGCTTTAATGCAAAAGTTTATTTTGTTTATTTAAATAATGATTTTTGAGCTCACTTGGATTTTATAATTTCTCTTTTCTTAGCTTCTTATACTGAGGTTTTGATTACAAAGAATCAGAGAGGTGCAAGCTTGAAAAGACATTCAGGTTCTGAATACAAAGAATCAGAGAGGTGCGAGCTTGAAAAGACATTCAAACCCCTATACAGAGAACTGTCAGGAGTTTCTGGGGTGGGCCAATGGTTAACATGCTCAGTTGTCAGCTGAAAGATTGAAGATTTGAATCACTTGGAGGCACCTTGGAAGGAAAGTTTGGTAATCTGCTTCTGAAGTCAGCCATTGAAAGCTCTGTGGAGGACAGTTCTACTTTGATATCATGGGGTTATCATGAATCATAGTTTACAGTAACCTGTGCAGAGAACTTTCTGACAAAAATCACTATGCACACAGTCCACACACAGATTCAGTATTCCTGACAAAATTGCATCCCTTAGTAGTACTTTAAATCTCCACCCAATAACTTTAACAAGAAAGATGCAATTACCTAGGAAAATCACCTAGAAAAATACTAGGGCCTCACCCTTAGTATATCTGATTTTGTGTGCAAGGCTCCCATAATAGCTAGGAATTGGGTGCTGGAACCCCAAGTAGCTGCTGATCTGACGTCAGAGACAATGCGGTTGTGTTGTTGTTGCTAAGTGCTGTGGAGTCGGGTGGCAGAGACTAATTCCCCTTAGTGTTTATTCTAAAAATTAGAATCTATCCTTGTTTTTGAAGCCCTAGTGATGCAGTCAGTGGGTTACATGTGGGCTGCTAATCACAAAGTTAGCAGTTGGAATCCACCAGCTGCTCCTCAGGAGAAAGATGAGGTTTTCTTTTCCTGTAAAGATTTACAACCTCAGAAACCCGATATGGGGTCACTATGAGTCTGAATTGACTCAACAGCACACACTAACAACCCTTGTTTTAGCTAAATACCCAGCCATCTCTGTGGAGATTATATTTTCAATAGCATTTCATGTATGAATGGAAATACTGTACGCAAGTAATCAAATCTACTAAATGTATAAGTGCAAGTTAAGATATTTAAATTAGCTTGCACAAATTAGCTTGTAATTAGGAGCAAACATTAACCAAAATTATTTTAAACCTTACCATACAACATTACAAGGTTTATAAAGAACTTAAAACCTCATAAAAAAACTAAGTGTTTGAATTTTGAACATTAATAAATTTAACATTAAATACTGATTAAAATATAATTTGTGTTACGGCTGAAAACCTGTTTTAAGTATTCCACAGTTAACACTTCAAATTTTCAAACTACGCATGAAAAATGAGACATGACCATCCAATGGGTTTGAATCATAGGAATTTATCGATGCCCACACTTTTAGATGCTCTATTCATCAAATCTCTAGGCAGATGACAGTTACCTGAGAAAAGAGATAATAATAAATCGTTCTCCACAGGAAGAATTGAAGCTGTTTACAGTGTCAATTGAGTCATCTTTTCTTTTTTCTTGGAGACTTTTCAGTTCAGAGATCACAGTTGCATATCTCTGAGGTAGTTAATAGTTTTAGACTAAGCATGGATATCACATTCTTCGATTAATTCTGACCTTTCATGAAACAACAAATGGATGATTGAGAATATGCTTGGCAGTTAAAAGAACTACTTTAGGCATTCCTTTTCTCATATACATGAGAGAAAATATTAATCAAGATGCATATATTAAATCAGGACGGAATAATGGAATTTCTGAGTACCATGCTGTCTTTGGGAGGAGCTACGAACCAGTAGCTTAGTTTATCCTTATACTTGAAATCTAACTAGATAATCTGGAGTGTACATTTTTTCTAACACCTCTCCATTTGTATTATTCACCTTTCAAAACTTTGCAGCAATCACACTTCTAAAATGAGATTCACAGTAGTGATAATAAGAATTGGTAAAGAGTGTTGGCTCAGGAGTCAGGAGAGGTGAATCCTCATGTCAGATCCCCGCCATTTAGTCAGCCATCATGGTCAAATCAGCTTAAACCTGAGTTTTGTCATTTGGAAGGGCTTTTTTAAAGCACATGACTTGAAGGATAGAAAAGTGTTTTGCAAGCTGAAGAATGCCATGTAAATATAAGGAAATGTACAGAAAGAGGTGCCTTGGATAAAGTCCAGTAAAAGATGTTCCACAAGTGGAAATTAGAATTTTAAAACAAGGATTAAAGTATATATATTTGGATGTGACCTTCACATTTCCAAACAAGTTTCATAGTTCTATTCTACAACACCTAGAATGACCAGTAGTTGGAATCAGCTGGTTGGCAACTGGTAAGCCCAACTACAATTACCAACAACTCAGCTTTCTTCCATGAATTCTGGTGATCACACACATATACACTCATTGTTCCCTAACCAAATGTCCCCAAACAAAATAAAATTATTCCTCTACTGTAGAGGTATATGGGCTCTTGATGGTTACATGAGTACTAAGAAAACATAGGGCATCTTCAAAGACAACATACAAGGCTGAGAGCACCTCAGTCATCCTGAAACCTGGGCAACTGCACTTCTTCTTACCATCCTGCACACATCGTACCAATCACTGAGTTCCACTGATTTTACTTCCGAATACTTACCTGCGATTTACTCTGAGTGATCTTTAGCCACAGCCCTCTCATAGGTGTCCCTGCTTCCAGTCATGCTCCCCTCAAATTCATCCTTCTCAATTTAGCCATAACTAGAGTTCACACTTGTTATTGTGTTGTTAAGTATCATTGAGTCAGTTCTAACTCTTAACAACCATGTTTAGGGTTTCCGAGTAGTAACTAGTGGGCTTGAACTGCTGACCTTGCGGTAAGTAGTCCAGAGTTTAAACTACAGCACCACACCAGTATTTACTGAGGCCCAAATCCAGTCACTTCCCTTTATTGATTATAACCTTCAATGACTCTGGTCTTTGAATAAATATATGTTGAAGAAGGGCATTGGTTCTCAAAGTTGGCTACCATATGAATCAATTAAGATGGTAACTGGTTCCCAATCCTGAGGCTAGCTCAATTGGCCTGGGATGTAATGCTGTTGCTTTGTGCTGTCAAGCTGTTTCTGACTCCATGGCTGTAAATCTGTGGTGGTGATGGTTGTGTGCCGATTCGGTTGTAACTCATAGTGACCCTGTGTAGGGTTTCTGAGGCTGTACATCTTTACAGGAGTAGAAATCCTCATCATTCTCCTAGTTCAAATCTGAACTAGGATTTGAACTACTGACCTTGTGGTTAGCAGCCCAGCATGTAACCTACTACACTACCAGTACTCCTTAGTGCCATCTAGTAGATTCCAATTCATAGTGACCCTGTGTAGGGTTTTCCAGGAGTCACTGGTGAGCCTGAACCACTGATCTTGTGGTTCAAACTGATTGCAGTCCAGCTCATTAGCCCTCAGCTACACCAGGACTCCAGGATGTGACTCCATTCTGAGTCATGAGGACTCCATATGTGCAGAGAACTGAGTGCTCCAATTAGTTTTTCAAAGTTATGACCTTCTATAAGTAGATCAACAGACTTTACTTTTGAGGCACCTCTGGGTGGATTTGAACCACTAATCTTCTGGTTAGTAGTCCAGCTCTTAACCATCTACTCTACCCAGGCTAAACCTAAGCAAGATTATTTTTAACATCGAGTCAGTTCTGAGTCATAGCGACCCTGTAGAGGGTTTTCAAAGAGTGGCTGGTAGGTTTGAACAGTGGATCCTGTGGTTAGCAGTCCAGTACTTATCCTACAGAGCCATCATCCACAATAATAGTAACTAATGACTGGGTGTGGTTGAATGTATTACAAGCTGTAGGTTTTTTGTTTTTAAATCAAATCACTGACGAGAGTCTTCCTGACATTAGTTCGCCTGGGCGTTGTAAATAGACATCGATGGGCCAAACAAAAAGTATGTGCTGATTTACAGTTATGTGCAGTGAAGGCTTTGGAAATTCCAGAAAGAAAACACAGCTCTTCTTGTTCTTTGATAACATACAAAGAGTTAATAATTTCGTTTGTTTCGATGAGCAATTTATAGTGTCAGCAGAATGACACCGAGCTATAGTAGATAAAGAGATAAAAATTATTTTTTTCCTTCTCATAGTAGAGCTCTTTTCAATTTGGAGGTAATGAGGGGAAAAAAACAAACCCCACAAAACACCCACACTTCTGAGAAAAGAACTGAAAGTTAGTGCAGGTGCAAATAGCTATCTTGTGCTGAGCACTGGAATGCTGCAAAACTCTGCATTCTGAGCAGAACGGCAAATGCAGCTTTATTAAGTGTGTACAGCAGGAACTTGGATGAGATGAGAACCTAAGACTTTGTGGAGGCCCAGGGTGAATGCTCCCCAAACACTGCTTAACAAGGTATACAGCAAAAGAAAGGCTTTCATTGAGGCCAAGCAGGGCCTGGGTCCATCAGCAGAAAGCCAACATAGATAACATGGATTTGGAAACCTGAATAGTTTGCTAGCCTGTATAAAGTCTTTCTCTGTGAATAAAACTTTGTTATCTTTGCGTCAGCTTAGTTTTTGTACATTATTTCTTTGTAGAATAACACCCAACTATGTTTTCTTCACCACAATATGCTATTTATCTCCTTGAATTGACAGGAGAGTTATGGTGCAGTGACTTACTTAACATAACTCTTTACCCAATCTTTGTAACTCCCACCAAATGAGTGGATGTTGTTGTTAAGTGCCATCGAAGCGGTTCTGACTCATAGTGACCCTGTATAGGGTTTCCAAGGAGCTGGTGTGTTTGAACCACCAATGTTGCAGTTAGCAGTCAAGTGCTTCAAGTGACTGAGTTGTTGTTAATATTAAGTGCTGTGGTTGTTGTTGTTGTGTGCCATCGAGTCGGTT
>NW_006408528.1:9618171-9625497 GCF_000296735.1 Chrysochloris asiatica | reverse complement strand
ATAGGGTTTCTGAGGTTTTTAATCTTCACAGGAGCAGAAAGCCTCATCTTTCTCCCATTGAGCGTGTGGTGAGTTCGAACCATAGACCTTGTGGTTTGCAGTCCAGTGCTTATCTTATGGAGTATGCAAACATGAAGTGCTTATCAGCACTGAACCACAAAGTCGGCAGTTCAAAACCACGGATTCCTCCTCAGAAACTTTACTGAACAGCATTTAACAACAGCAACAATGGCCCACCAAGGAAATTGGATGGCTTGTTAGTAATATAAATATAAACATCCTTTGTGGGGGTGGGATCATGCAAATGAGGTATATGGAACCCTAATATGGGGATTGGTCTATTTTGCCATCCTGTTAAGCTTAAATTGAGCCATTCCAGAGGCAGAAAGGACAATCTCATTACCATCAAGAAAAAAGAGACAGGAGTGGGGTGCATCCTTTGAACCCAAGATACCTGTGCCGAACATTCTTGATCCAGGAGACAGAAATATGTGACACTAGAGATGGCAAGAGACAGCAAAAAATGGTGGCAGAGAAGCAAAAGCAGCGGAGGTATCAACCAGAACCGAGATCAGCAGGAACTGGCACAGTGGCTTCATGTCCCCACAGAGTGAGAAAACTGGGTGCCTTCAGGAGAAGGCTTGCTGGCAGAGTGGGGTGCCTTTGGGCACTTAATTTAGGAAACTAAGCTTTGTAAAACTTACCTCTGCAGGCGGAGGTCAGACCAAGAGCCGGAGGGCCAGAGAGAGGCGTGCTTGTAGACACAGCTCAGAGGAGGCTGTCCTATCAAAGAACTGTATGTTGTATCGTTTCTGAGCCTGTTGCTTCTTTAATAACCCCCACAGCTGTGAATACTGTCTGTGTGTTCTGTGTCGCCATTCTGATGAATTCTTGAAGCCAGCGGGGAAGTAGAGAACGTAGTGGGAGGGATTGTTGGTATCAGAAATAGTAAAAAGGTTGTTTCAGAGATAGTAAAAAGGATGGAGACATGTCAAACTTCTGCTTGTAGGAATTAGCCTTGGAATGATACTGAACTTGATTCTCTCTCTTCTCCTAAAGCTGGAGAAGTTCAGGTGCTGCTACCATGCCATTTTTAAAGAGTATATGTCACAACCTGTACCAAAAGTAAATTATTTTCCTCTTGATTGCAGTATTCCTAAAGTTAGTATTTAAAATGTATTCTCCCTATGACTAATAATTCAGTTGATTTTTTTCCCGATGCTTACTGTCTCCAGAAGGTTTATTTTCCAAAAATGATGTGACTTAACAACAATTTAAATGAACCTGCCATTCATAAATTTTTATATATTTCAAGATGAAGTATCTTACCTGACAATGTGCTAGGGAGTGAAGGAAAGCTATCCTAAGATTTAAAATCTGCTTTAAGTAAGCATCATAGGATACCACATTCTTCACATCAAATTCTGACATGTGCTAGGCGTATGTGATGACTAGGATCGCTAACAAGCATGCCTGCTATTGCTCTGTGAATATTTCCTAGGTTTATAAACGCTGCTAAAGTAGATTCATTTTGGAAGACGTGTAGCCAGAGTGCTCCTTGGAGGCCAGGATGTCCAAACTTTGTCTCTCATACTTCGGACATATTGTCAGGAGGGACCAGTCGTTGGAGAAAGATATCATGTTTGGTAAGGTGCAGGGTCAGAGAAAAAAGAGGAAGACCCCCAATGAGATGGATTGGCCAAGTGGCAGCATCAATGGACTCAAGCATGGCAATGGTAGTGAGGTTGGCCCAGGAATGGGCAGTGTTTCGTTCTGCTGTGCATAAGGTCGCTATGAGTTGGTACTGACTCAATGGCACCTAACAACAACAACAAAGTATGTCAAATCTCTTTTAGTTGTAAAGGTCAGAAAAATCAACTTGAATTTATTTAGGGATATAAAAGAATTTGCTAAGATCTTTGACTTAAACTGTAGTGGGGATAAGAGTGGGGCTGGCTTTGTTGTTGTTGTTAAGTACCATGTTGTTGTTAAGTACTGACTCATAGTGACCCTGCACAGGGTTTCTGAGGCTGTCAATCTTTACAGGAGCAGAAAGCCTCATCTTTCTCCAGCGGGACATCTGGTAGTTTTGAACTGCTGACCTTGGGGTTAGCAGCCCGATTCGTGAAGAAACTAGAGGGTTGAATGCACTTAGGGCTTTTCTGTCTAATGTAGCTGGGGAATTTCCAACAGTCACTTGTCTATTCAGTTTTCCCAACAAGGCAGATGAATCTCTCGTCTGTCTCAATTCTCTTCTCTTCCCTATAGTTTTCCCACAAGGAGCCCTATTGATGCAGTGTGTTAAGCATTGGACTGCCAATCACAAAGTCAACAAATCACACCCACCAATCACTCCATGCAAGAAAGATGAGGCTATCTGCTCCCATTAAGATTTATAGTTTTAGAAATCCTATGGAGCAGTTCTACTCTGTAAATCTTATAGTTTGACTGTGAGTTGGATGGTGATTAGGTTCTTTTCCATCACTTCTCCTCTATTCCATCCCAATCTGACAAGTGCAATTTGAAAAATATAAGGGATGGAAAACATTTTTTTGTGTCCATATTTTGAGTAATAGATTGGTTATATAAATGTAGAAATTTTGTGTCTATGTTCATGAGGGATATTGGTCTATAATTTTCTTTCTCAGTGATGTCCTTCCCTGGTTTTGGTATGAGGGGTTTGTTTACTTCATAAAGAGCATTAGGAAGTTTCCCATCCTCTTCTATATTCTGGCATCTTGAGTAGAATTGGTGACAGCTTTTGCCTGAATGCTTGGTAGAACTCACCCATGAAACCATCTGGGCCTGGACTTCTTTTGGTTGGGAGTTTTTTGATGACTGGATCAATTTCTTCTTTTGTTATGGGTCTGTTCAAGTTTTCAACTTCACTCTGTGTAAGTTTAGGTAGTTCGTGTTTTTCTAAAATTCTCTTCTAAGTTTTCGAATTTGTTGGAGTACAACTCTTCATAGTATTCTGTTATTATCCTTTTTATTTCCTTTGGTTCTGCTGTGGCATTGCCCATGTGGTTTCTAATGCGAGTTATTTGTGTCTTCTCCCTCTTTTCTTTTGTTAATTTTGCCAGAGGTTTGTCAATTTTATTAATCCTTTCAGAGAACCACTTCTTGTCCTGTTGATTCTTTCTATAGTTTTTCTGTTTTCCATCTCATTCATTTCTGCTTGTATCTTTATTACTTTTTTTCTTTTGGTGACTGTAGGTTCCCTCTGTTGGTCTGTTTCTAATTGTTGGAAATGATGTGTTAATGTGTTAATTTTGGTCCTTTCCTCTTTTTGGATATGCGCATTTATCACAATAAATTGTCCTCTCAGCACTGCTTTCATTGTGTCCGAAAGATTTTGGTATGTTGTGTTTTCATTCTCATTTGTTTCTAGGAACTTTGTGAATTCACTTTAATTTCTTGTTTTACCCAGTCGCTTTTCAACAGGGTGTTGTTCAGTTTCCATGTGTTCGACTTTATTTCCTTGGTCTTCTTATTGTTGATTTCTAGTTTTATAGCACTGTGGTCTGAAAAGGTGCTTTGTAGTATTTTGATGTTTGTAAATTTATGGAGGATTGCTTTGTGACCTAACACGTGGTCAATTCTGGAGAATGTTCCATGTGCACTGGAGAAGAGAGTATATTGTGCTGTTGTTGGGCTGAATGCTCTGTACTCATCTATGAGGTCATGTTGATTGATTGTGTTGTTTAGTTCCTCTGTAACTTTGTCGAGTTTCATTCTGGTTGTTCTGTCTCTTTTTGAAAGTGGCATATTAAAATTTCCCACTATAATTGAAGATTTATCTGTTTCTTTCTTGAATTCTAGTACGGTTTGCTTCATATATCTTGGTGCTCTTTCTTTGGGAGCTTAGATATTTATTATGGTTATGTCATCTTGCTCAATTGATCCTTTGATCATAAGATAGTGTCCTTTTTTTATCTCTTATGCTGATTTTTGTCTTAAAGTTTACTTTATCGGAGCTTAGTATTGTCACTCCTACTTGTTTATTATTGCAGTTAGTTTGGTATGATTTTTTACATCCTTTAAATTTTAGTCTGTTTTTGTCTTTGTTTGTAAGGTGTGTCTCTTGCAGGTAGCACATTGAACGGTCTTGTTTTCTTCTCCGTTCTTCCACTCTCTGTCTCTTCACTGGTGCTTTCAATCCATTGCCATTCAATGTAATTTTAGATAGGTATGAATTAATTGCTGCCATTATGTTAATTTTTTGGTAGTGCTGTTCATTCCTTTGTTCTGCATGCCTTCTTGCGCTGAGTTTGTGTTTTTTGTGCTATTCTTAGTTTTCATGTTTGCTTGTTCTGCTTGGAAGTTAATTTTCATGGTAAATTGTGAAGTATTAACTTTCTTTTGGGTTACCTTATAGTCTATTAACTTTTCTCTCCATTTAAGAGAATCTATTGTATCCTGGTAGCGTAGTGGTTACGAATCGGGCTGCGAACCTTAAGGTCAGCGGTTTGAAACTATCAGCTGCTCCGTGGGAGAAAGATGAGGCTTTCTACTCCCGTAAAGATTTACGCCCTTGGAAACCCTGTACAGGGTCGCTATGGGTCGGAACCGACTCGATGGCACTTAACAACAACACAACAACATTGTATCCTGTAATCTACCTGACCTCCTCACCACCTCGATCTCTGTTCCTACATTTTCCCCTTCTTTGACATTGTTATTATTTTGATCTTTGGTTGACCTCCCAGCTCCTTTGAATTCATTGTTGTAATTTTGTTCTGTTCTAGACTCTGCTATCCATTGTCTGAATTTCAACTGGTTTTGCCATGCCTGCCAATCTCTGTTTGTTGTCTGTTCTTGTAGGTTTTCAGTCCAAAGAACTCCCTTTAGTATGTTTTGAAGTGCTGGATTGGCTTTGACAAAATCTCTTAGCTTCTGTTTATCTTGGAATGTTTTAATTGCACCATTGTATTTGATTGACAGTTTTTCTGGATAGATGATTCTTGGTTGGCAGTTTTTTTCTTTTAGGGTTTTGTATATGTCTCCCCATTGCCTTCTTGCCTGCATGGTTTGTCCTGAATAGTCAGAGCTTAATCTGATTTGCTTGCCTTTGTATGTAACTTTTCTCTTTTCCCTGGTTGCTTTTAGGATTCTCTCCTTGTCTTTGATTTTGGAAAGCTTGATTATTATATGTCTTAGTGGTTTTCTTTTTGGTCCTATCCTTCCTGGGGTACATTCAGAGGGAAACTTTCTTCCAGAAACTCTTCAGCTGTCTCCTCTATAAACTTCTCTGATTCTTCCTATTCCAGAATGCCAGTAACTCTTCATGTCATCCAGCATGAATCTTAGACTCTCTTCAGATTTTTTTTTATCCTTTTTTTCTGTATGGGTGGCAAAATCCAAGAGGTATGGGGCTTTCACTGACTAACTTGAAGTTATGGCCAAAGAACAATCAGTCTTCCTTTCTTGAGTTTGAAATCCAGAAAGTTTTATAGTCTCAGGGTGTATGTCATATTTTATTTAAAATGTCTACATGATCTGTGGAGTTCTGGTGTGGCTCTGTAAGATAAAAACCGAACTGTTAACATCAAGGTTGGTGGTTCAAATACTCATAGCAACTTAAAGGGCCACTATTAGTTGAAATCAACTCAACAACACTTAACACTGCAACAAATGCTTTGCAAAAGAAGTATTTTCAAGATGCTTTTATCCAAAATATTGACAGAAATGGATTTTATGAAATAATGATTTTAGGATCAGCTTGGCTAATGTCAATTTCTTAGGTCTGTCTGTAGGGCCAGCTTGGATTGCCTGCTTACTCTCTGTACTTATGGAAGTAGAATATTAGTGTTCCTTTTAGAATCACAATTTGAGAGAAGAGAATACTCTTGCCGCCACCCCAACCCTGCCCCCTTCCCAAATACAAAGGAATTATTACCAAAAGAGGGGAAGTAGCTCTAAGGAGACAAACAAAATCTTTACTAAAGATTGTACCTTGACCTGCTTTATAGACAGAATTGGCTACATAATTCATAAGGCCCAGTAGAAAGTTGAAATATGAGGCCACTTAATCAATAAGTAGGAGAAAATGCTATTAAAGGTACTAACATACACAACCAATACAGCATTGCTATGGGTCAGAACTGACTTTACAGCACTTAACAACAATAATATACAAATTATGATTACCTGTGCTTTATTGACTACCCAAAGCCTTTCAGTTGTGTGAATCATGACAAACTATGGATAACATTGTGGAGAATGAGTATTTCAGAACACTTAATAGTGCTCATGAAGAAACTGTACATAGACCAAGTGGCAGTTGCATGAATAGTACAAGGGAAAAATGAATGGTCTAAAATTAGGAAGGGTGTGAACCAGCATTGTATTCTTTCACCATACTTATTCAATCTGTATGCTGAGAGCATAATCTAAGAAGTTGGGTTCTTTTAAGAAAAATGTGGCATCAGGATTGGAGGAAGACTCATTAACAACCTGCGATATGCAGATGATACAACCTTGCTTGCTGAATGAAAGCCAAGAGGAATTAAAATACTTATTGATTAAGATCAAAGACCACAGATTTCAGTATAGGCTGCACCTCCATGCAAAAAAAAAAATAATAATCCTCACTGTCAGAACAATAAACAACATCCATATAAATGGAGAAAAGTTTGAAGTTGTCAAAGACTTTATTTTCTTAGAGAAATTGCCAACACTCATGAGAGCAACAGTCAAGCAATCACATGGCATATTGCATTGAGCAAATCTGCTGTGCAAGACCTCTTTAAGGTGTTCAAATGCAAATTTGGTAGTTTGAGGACTAAGGTGCATCTGACCCAAGCCATGGCATTTTCAATAACCTCATATGCATATGAAAGTTGGACAGTGAATAAGGGAGTCTGTAGAAGAATTGATGCATTTCAGTTATGGTGTTGGAGGAGACTATTAAAAGTATCATGGACTGCCAAAAGAACAAATTAATCTGTGTTGGAAGAAGTACAGCCAAAATGATCTCTGGAAGCCAAAATTGCAAGACTGCGTTTCTCATACTTTGGACATATTCTCAGGAAAGACGAGTTCCTGGAAAAGGATCTCATATTTGGTAAAGTGGAGGGTCAGAGAAAAAGAGGAAGACCCCCAATAAAATGGATTGGCACAGTGGCAGCAATGGACTCAAGCCTAGCAATGCTCGTGAGGTTGGTGCAGGACTATGCAGTATTTTGTTTTGTTGTGTGTGCATAGGGACTCTGTGGGTTGGTACCAGTTTGATGGCTCCTAACAACATCAACAACAACAATAATAGCACTTCCAAGAAAGTTGTTGTTGTTAAGTGCCATCGAGTCAGTTCTGACCCATAGTGAA
>NW_006408528.1:9585276-9617081 GCF_000296735.1 Chrysochloris asiatica | reverse complement strand
GCCTAGATGACTGAGCACCTCCTGTGCTTCATCAATTTGTTCAAAGTTTACAACGTGTATTCTTCCCCCAGCCCCCCTGCCAATGCCTTTCGTTATGCTTGAACTTCTTCCTTTAATGCTATTGGCTGTTGATCATATGGTACCTCTTGAAATGACTGAACATCAATCAATTTTTTTAGATGCAGTGAGTGTATATATTCCTTCTATCTTCTTTTGATTTTTCCAGTGCCATTCAATATTTTGCCCATTAAATCCTTCCATACTATTTCTATACAATCAACCATTACAACAAATATTTATTTACCTACCCAATATCCATTTTCCTTGGTAGTTTTAATGAGTGACAATTTTGTGTATTTATCCCTCAGAGTCCTGGTGTGTCACTGTGGGCTAATGCGACATACTGCAAAGTTATTTGAACTGCAAGGTCAGTAGTTCACCAGTGGCTCCTTGGAAACCCTATCCAGGGTTGCTATGGGTTGGAATTGACTTGATGGCACATAACAACAACAACAACATCCCTCAGAGATGGTGACCTTCTCCCTAGCTTAGGGCTGAGTCCTGATAAGTCTAAATCAAGTATAGTCATCTCATTCCCTTCGTAAGTGATCATGTTAGTCATGGGCAGGTGACATGATCCTGGCCATTGAGACACGAGAGAATTCTGTCACAGACAAGAAAGGGCTCTGGAAAAAGTTTCAATTGTTTTCAAAAAGAGACACATAATGAAAACTGAACTCCCATACATAGGGTATTGTGCCTGGATGTAAAGTTTGGAATTCTGGTAGCATCTTGTAACCATGAGGGCAGTGCTTCTTCTGAGTAGAAAGCCAACATGCTAAAAATGGCAGGAGCACAAAGATCAGAAGAACTCATATTCCTGGCAAAGTCATGGAACCGGAGTTAGACAGCAGTGGAAGAACCATTGTATCTCTGAATTTCTTGTTAGAAGAAAAAATAAATTTCCTTTTTTTAAAAGCCAGATGAGTCAGGATTTCTCTTTAGAGTAGAAGGCATTCTATTGCTTAAACCATAATACAGAATATGTCTTCTGCTTTCAAAGTTGCTTTCAATTGTCTCTAAAGCTAACAAAGTTATGTATGCCTTGAGAACTTTAATGGTTCTGCTCACTTGTATACTGTGTATAGAGAAATAAACTCAGGAGAAAAGAGGTGAATTCTTTCATCAAAATTGTGTCTCTTGAACATTCAAACTGACTACATCTGATTTATTTTTCTAAAACACAGAGATTTGCATTAATTATAGGAAAAAGATTTGGATCTTATATCATTTTTACCTGGAAGGAAAAGCTCTCTCTAGAGAGCTAGTGTTGAAATGCACATAGAGCTGGTAGAACCTGGTTTTCACATTGCTTTTCCTACTGCTGATGACACATGAACCACAATAGAAGCTGTGACTGTAGTAGGTCCTAGAAGGTCCTTTAGTGTTCATCACAGCCAAGTAAAGACAGCAGTTACTGAGAGAACATGGCAGAAAATCCCAGAAGCTGCTCTTAGGCAGCAGTTGTTAACCGGTATCTTACAGCCTAGACAGAGGATTTTGGCATGCCATCCACCAGCAGGCCTGGGACTGTTTCAGTCTTAAATAGAGATTTGATTTTTCCTTCTTGAATGCTGGCAGGGACAAGCTATTAATTTATTGAGCAATTAACTGTCTGTGTTCATTTCTGTTGGCAAAAACAATCTTTCAGTCATGTTTAATGAGACACTCTGCCTTCATTAAAGCCATTAGGACATTAATAAATAAAAATGTGATTGAGTTTCACACAACTTATACCTTAAGTGCCATCGAGTTGGAACCTATACATAGTGACCCTGTATAGGGCCTCTAAGGAGCAACTGGTATATTTGAAACACCAACCTTGTGGCTAGTAGTCCAATGCTGAACCTATAGCACTACACCAAGACTCCTTATATTGTTAATTGTAACTAAACTAATTCTCGAAAACAAACAAGTCAGAACTGGTGTATCTTTTGGACCCTGGGATCCCTGTACTGAACCATCTTGATCCAGAAAATAGAAAGCTGTGACGCCAACGATACACCGGAGACACAGAGGCAGCAAATCCCAGAGCATGCAGCACAGATGTGGGTTTCCCAGTCCACAGAGCAAGAAAGCTGGGTGCCTTCAGATGGGAGGCTCGCTGCTAAAGTGGGTTGCCTCCAGGTACTAAATCAAGTGAGCTAGGTTTGCATACCCACAGAGCTAGAGGTGAGCACCTTTGGGAATGGGCATTTATCAGCAGAGCTATATTTGTTCAGGTAGGCCAGAGACCACAGGGCCTATAGGCTGAGAGGCTAAGAGCTAAAAGATCTTTATAACGCTTGCCCAGGCAGGATACAAAGCTGAGGGCCTGGGCAGGGCTGTGAGCATGGCTGAGAAGATGTTGTCCAGACTGAAAAAAATGCTTCCTTAGTATTCCTGTTCCTGAATTGTAACCAGTACCTTCCCTAATAAATCCATAATCATGGGGGAGGGGGAATTCCCCCAAATCAGGCAAGTGACTTAAAACAGACCTGAAAACTACATCATTAAAAGAATTGTGGTGGTATGTCACTGTTCTTCACATGTACAATTTAGTGGCATTTATCACAATGCTCATCACATTGTACAACCATTACCATTATCTGTGTTGGAAAATGTCCATCTCTCTTAAAAGAAGCTCAGGATTCCCTAAGCAATAAGTCCACCTTTCCTCCTCCCTTCCACTCATTGTTCATATAATGGTTGGTCTAGATAATTCATATAAGTAAAATCAGTCAGTATTTAAAGTTAATACTAACAAAAGAGGGCAGGGTTTTCCTTGGGGGGGAAAAAAAAAAAGATGTCTCTATATAGGCATCTTTCAGATATAAGATCCTTGGGTAACACAAATGATGTGTACTCAAATACTAACCTAGATGTTAGCAGTTCAAACCAACTCAGCAGCACGGCAGAAAAATCCTGGCGATAGCCAAGAAAACCCTATGGAGTGGTGGGTTTGGTTTTCTGCCGTAGAAGCCACAAAGGAAGTGGTGTTCAGTAGTAGAATCCCCATCTTCCAGGTCTCATTGGAAGATATGTTAGTAGGTCACTGAACAGACTTCAGAGGAGCTCCTAGACTAAGACCAACCAAGAAGAAAGGTCTGAAAATCTAATGCTGAAAATCAGCCAATGAAAGCAAAGCGTTACTAAAGAAGAACAACAAAATAGGAGGCCTCTCATTTTCCAATCTCAAAACATATGCACAGTCACAGTAGGTGAAACAGCCTGATATTGGCACAATGAAAGACACATAAATTAAGGGAACATAAGTGAAGTCCTAGAAGTGAATCCATCCACCTATAGTCAGCTGATGTTTGACAAAGGGCTGAAACACATTAAATGGGGAAAAGATGGTCTCTTTGGCAAATGTTGTTGTTAAGTACCGTGGAGTTGGTTACAACTCTTAGTGACCCTGCACAGGGTTTCCGAGACTGTAAATCTTTATGGGAGCAGAATGCCTCATCTTTGTCCCGCGGAACCGCTGGTAGTTTTGAACTGCTGACCTTGAGGTTGGCAGCCTGACTCATAACCACTATGCTACCAGAGCTTGCAAAACTGGACATTCATTTACATGAGAATGAAACAAGATCCACGGCTCACAGCATGTTTTTAAAAAAAACATACTCAAGCTAGATCAGAGACCTAAATGTAACACCTAGAACTATAAAGATCATCAATGAAAAAGTAGGTACAAGCTTCTATCAAATACAAGTGAAAGCACACAAATAGTATAGAAGACAAATTAGATGACTGGACCTCCTAAAAATTAGATACTTAAATGTATGAAAAGATTTCACCAAAAGAATTTAAAAAACACTTCCACAGACTGGGAAAATATTTTGGCAATGACATAAGAGACAAAGGACTAATCTCCAAAATTTTAGAATGCTTCAGTACCTCAACAAGAAAAAGACAAATAATGCAATTAAAAAATGGGTTGAGGACCTGAACAGACCTTCACCAAAGGTGACCAACAACCATATGAAGAAATGTATCTAATCATTAGTCATTGTTGTTGTTGTTAAGTGTTGTTGAGTCTGTTCAGACTCATAGCAGACCTGTACAGGATTTTCAAGGAGTGAGTGGTGACCTTGAGATTGCCAGTCAAGTGCTTATCCTATAGCGCCATACCTGGACTCCCAATGATTTAAGTGTCTTTCATTTTACCAGCATCAGGCTGTTTTGACCACTGTGACTGTGTAGTACATTTTGAGATTGGGAAATGAGAGACCTTCTAATTTGTTGTTCTTCTTAATCATTAGCTGATTTTCAGAATTAGAGTCCTGGTATGGTTCTGTAGGATACATATATATATATATGTTGTTGTTAAGTGACTTTGAGTCAGTTCAGACTCATAGTTACCCTGAATAGGGTTTCCTAGGAGCAGCTGGTGGGTTTAAACCACTGACCTTGCAGTTAGCAGTCTCGTACTTCCTCTACAGTGCCACAACAGAATTCTATCACTACTCATTTGTGGCTGTTGCGTCAGTGAGACAATGGAGGAACAGAGCTATAAGGGAACTCTTCATACATATGTGGGGAAACTGAGGTTCAGACTTAGGTCTATTTGCCGTCAGTGTCGTGACTCTTTCTGACTAGTTTATAGTAAAATCCTGCTAGTACAGGAATTGTGGCAGGTACTGAGAATGCACTCAACTTTGATTATCCAGTTAGAAGGCAGCAGTTATCATGTGCCAGACCCTTTTTAAGGTGCTGGAGAGACAGGCAAGAACTTTATAGAAATGGTCCCTAAAAAAGTTTAAGGGTTACTGGAAAGGCTGGCAAGTGAGTGATCAGTAACACAAAGTGGTGTATGTCCTTCACACTTGAATGAACAAAATCCTACCAGACCACAGCGAAGAAAGTGGATGATGCTGCCTTGGAAATATTTGTAGTGTATGTGGAGAGGCTGAGAGGTTGTGTTAAATTTCAAAAGGTTCTCTTCAACTATTTTACTACTTTCCCTTACAATTCATCTCTCTGCCCCTTCTGACTCTTTCTTTTTTATATTCTCTTGTTATAGCTACAGATCATAGCAAAGAATCTTCACTGACAGCATGCATGTAGTAGCAAGAGAGGCAGTGTGATGGACAGCATCAGGTTGGACCACCTACACTGAACAAGAAGGTTCTCTAGTCCAGGACCCCCTCAATTTCTCCCCATCAGTCAACCAAATGGACTGAAGTTTCAGACAATGAAGTTGCCACAGTTTCAGGGCTTCTTATAGCTGGCCCTATATTTCTAGTAGTTTCTTCTTGAATTTCTTTCTTAGCTTCTTCTTCTACTTCCCCTTTCCACGTACTTCTTTTCCTTAAGTATCCATCCCCAATACCACACTCAACATGTGTTTTCTTTAGATTTATACTCATTTCTTTTTTTAAACCAAACTCCCTCTTGATAACTTGTATATATATATATTTAATGTTTTATTGTGTATTGAGTGATAGTTTACATGGGGGAACATTGGTTTTACATTAATTCAATCATACATCATTTCATTGCCTTAGTTACCATCCCATCCAGTCCATGCATCATCCCCCAATGAAAGTGTATACCTTGCATGCCCCCCCTCCCCCTCACCCCACGTCCTCAGCACACAGCCCCTTTCCCTCTCTGGGTCTCAACTTCCCAGGCACTCCATCTCTTCATGTCATCTTCTCTGTCTTCATCTCAGGCCTCACTGCTTCTCTGGGTGGGGTACTGCTCTCCGCTCTTCTCTGTTGATGGTCCCAGGGCCCTCAGCTCCTAGACTGAAAGGTTAGTCACTCCCCTCCTTGCTATAAAATATCTGCCTTTACATTTCCAGTCCTCGCAATCAGTCCTGGTAACAATTTTCACCATTGCATCACAAGAGACCCATCTGCATTTCTTTTCATCAGCCCTTCCTAGACAGGTTGGGAACCATTCACTGGAGACTCTACCTTCCTCCCCACCCTGCGGATCTAGGTTCCCTCTTGAAAGCTTGTAAGCCAGTCACTTCTTACCTTTGCATCCCTCCCCCCATTTTGGGTAGCCTATGTTAGGAGCTCTGGTAGCGTAGTGGTTACGAATCGGGCTGCGAACCTTAAGGTCAGTGGTTCGAAACTACCAGCTGCTCCGCAGGAGAAAGATGAGGCTTTCTACTCCCGTAAAGATTTACACCCTCGGAAACCCTGTACAGGGTCGCTATGGGTCGGAACCGACTCGACGGCACTTAACAACAACAATGTTCAAGTTGCCCATCCCTTTCCACTCTTTGTGTGAAGGGGATGGGGATAATTCTTGTAGCCGGGAATTGTTTCCTCTTTTGAGCTACTGCAGTTATAGGTGTAGGTCCAGTTCATCAAGTTGTATCAGATACTTTTTTTTTTTTTTCCTCTTCTTTCTTCCTCGGGTTGAGTTCTGTTCATCCAGTCATTGAAGCCAGGTCAAGTGGGTATCATCTGCAAGTGTGGGTGTTCTTGCTTCTGTCTGCCCTCTTCTTATCAGCTGGTCTCTTGGCTTTCCACTCTAGTCCTCTGTTGCTGTGTCACTGACTCTGAGTCCATGGCTCCCCCAGTCCTGCCTCGCTGCTGACCGACTGAGTCTCTACTCGGGTTCGCAGTCGTCTGCTGAACGATGCAGGATTTAGCTCGCCGCTTCATTGGTGTTCTCTGGTCTCTTCTCTTTATGGGTGACGTGCATGGTCGCCATCAGAGCATGTATTTCCGTTGTGTCTTAGTCTTGGGAGAGGATTTGCGCTGAGAGGACCTAGTCACTTGCCTTGATGTCTCCGATTTACATTCATTTTTAAGAGATCATATATCACAAACTGCTAGAAACTTCAGCATTACCAGTCAGCACTCTCCCACATACTAAAGTACATTTCAAAAAAAATTAAAGGAAATTCTTCTCTCAGATTAATAATTCTCAAATCTGGCCTTTGATGGAGGAAGATTATAATGAGTTTGCTTCAGTGAAAAGTAAACTCTGCTTTCATTTTTTGGCATTAGGAAAAAAATGATGTTGAATGTTACAATGGAATGTATAATTTTTCCTCCCAATGGTTGCATTCTGAAGATGAAATAAATATGTTTAATGTCTGAGAGTATTGATAAATGATAGACTAAGTTCATGTTGTGAATAATTTTATGTACTACATTACTTTTAGGAAGAAAAATAAAAATTGCTATAACACTGTGGCCTCAACACTATTTGTTTCTCAAAAACTCAATAAAATTTCACATTTATGCTTTTCTCATTATTCATTCTTAAGGTTTGTATATATTCAGAGCAATCTTATTATGATGAAAGGTTAAAACTTATTCATCCCCTTTACCTAAGATATTTACATACACAAAGACTGGTGAGGATGAAGGCAAATATCTTTAAAATTCAATAAAGTTGAGAATATACTAAGTCACCGTATAGTGTGGGATTCAGCTCCTTTTTTGAGGAGAATGTGATTCTGGCTATGTTAAAAAGTCTGAAGCATGTGCTTGAAATTCTATTTTCACTAACTGACTCCAACAATGTTCGGCTATGTGGCTTTTTGTATGCACAGTACAACATCTTATTAAAATGCCAACATCACTTATAATGAACTGAGACAAAAACTCCACTGCCACTGAGTAAATTCTGACTCATAGTGACCCTCAATAGAGTTTCTAAGACTATAAATCTTTACAGAATCAGACAGCATCATTTTTCTCACATGGATTGGGTAGGTTTGAACCACCAGTGTTGCAGTTAGCAACCCAATGCCTAGCCCACAGCAGCATCAAGTGCTTAGAGTCTAAAGGCTATATAGAATTAAGTATTGCTACAATGGTAAATCTTTCAATAAAGTGAGGCAGCACAGGAGGCACTCACTCATCTCTGCCAAGAAATTTGGAAGACAACTATCTGGCTGACTGATTGGAAGAGATCCATATTTGTGCCCATTCCAAAGAGAGGTGACCCAATGGAATGCGGAAATCATTGGACAATCTCTTTGATATCTCAAGTGAGTAAAGTTTTGCTAAAGGTAATACAGAAATGGCTACAGTCATACATTGACAGAGAACTTCCAGAGGTTCAAGGCAGATTGAGAAGAGGACATGGAACGAGGGATATCATTGCTGATATCTGATGGATCTTGGCTGAAAGCAGAGAATATCAGAAAGATGTTTACCTATGCTTTATTGACTATGCAAAGACTTTCGATTGTGTGCATCATGACAAGCTATGGACAACATTGAGAAGTATGAGTAGTCCAAAACACTTAATTTTACTTCTGAGGAATCTGTACCTGGACCAAGAAGCAGTTGTTCTAACACAGCATGGGAACACTGAATGTTTTAAAATTGGGAAAGGTGTGTGACAAGGTTGTGTTCTTTCACCATACTTATTCAACCTGTATGCTGAGTAAATAATCTGAGAAGCCGGGTTCTATGAAGAAAAATGTGACGTCAGGATTGGAGGAAGACTCATTAACAACCTGTGAAATGCCGATGATACAACCTTGCTTTCTGAAAGTGAAGAGGACTTAAAACATTTACTGATGAAGATCAAAGAGCACAGCCTTCAGTATGGATTGCATCTCAATGTGGAGAAAACAAAAATCCTCACCACTGGACCAATAAACAACATTCTTACCAATGGAGAAAAGATTGAAGTTGTCAAGGACTTCATTCTTCTTGGATCAACTATCAACATTTGCGGAAGCATCAGTCAAGAGATCAGATGACGTATTGCATTGGGTAAATCTGCTGCACAGGAGCTTTTTAAAGTATTGAAGAGCAAAGATGTCAGCTAGAGGACTAAGGTGTGCCTAACCCAAGTCATGCAGTCAAGAGATCAGACGACGTATTGCACTGGGCAAATCTGCTGCACAGGAACTTTTTAAAGTATTGAAGAGCAGAGATGTCAGCTTGAGGACTAGGGTGCGCCTGACCCAGGCCATTGTGTTTTCAATAGCCTCATATGGATGCGAAAGCTGGACAGTGAATAAAGAGGATCGTAGAAGAATTGATGCCTTTGAGAAATGGTGTTGGAGGAGAATACTAAAAGTGCCATGGACTGCCAAAAGAACCAATAGATCTGTTTTGGAAGAAGTGCAGCCAGAGTGCTCCTTGGAGGCCAGGATGGCTAAGCTTCGTCTCTCATATTTTGGACATATTGTCCGGAGGGAACAGTGGCTGGAGAAGGATATCATGCTTGGTAAGGTGGAGGGTCAGAGAAAAAGAGGAAGGTCCCCAATGAGATGGTTTGGCCAGGTGGCAGCATTGATGGACTCAAGTGTGGCAGCGGTAGTGAGGTTGGCCCAGGATCAGACATTGTTTTGTTCTGCTGTACATGGGGTCACTATGAGTCAGTTCAGACTCAATGGCTCCTGACAACAACAACAACAACAACAACAATGGGAAAAATTGAATATTACTGTAGAACCAAATACATCATAGGGGAAAATTATAATGCCCATTGTAAAGATGCAGAGGCAAGCTATGTGTGGTTTCCCAAATCCATACCATTTTCAATCTAGGGAAAGAAAATAGTCAAGTGAGCCCCAATCCACTGGAGATGGTACCCAGAACATCACTTTTTTCCAGGCAGGCATCCCAAGCTCTACTCTTGACCCTCTTGATGGTCCTGGGATCGACTATTCTGGAAATGAAAAAAAAAAAAAAACTCTGTCCTTTTAGTTATACATCTTCTACAATGACAGTTTTGACAATCAAAGTTAATCCTACTAACAATTATTCACAATTGAAATCATAAAATCCTATCAGTCCAATGTTGATTGGCAGGAAGTGGAGGTTAGACCTGCCTCCACACTGTATCAGTGCCTTTGAGATTACTTTAAGATTAGTCAGACTTGAGAACCAATTTAGAACCTATATATATATGTTGTTCTTGTTAAGTGCCGTCGAGTCGATTCTGACCCATAGCGACCCTGTATAGGGTTTCCAAGGAGTAGCTGGTGAGTTTGAACCACCGACCTTGTAGTTCAAATGGCTTTGCAGTTTGATGCATTAGCCCACAGCCACACACCAGGACTCGTATATATATGTGTGTATTATATATATATGTTGTTGTTGTTGCCAAGTACCATTGAGTCAATTCCGACCCATAGCAACCCTGTATAGGGTTTCTGAGGAGCAGCTGGTGAGCTTGAACCACCTACCTTGCAGTTCAAAAGGCTTTGCAGTCTGGCGTATTAACTCACAGCACCACACGAGGACTCCATACACACACACATACACACACACATATATAAAGAAGTTTATTGTAAGGTAAATGGCTTATCAAGTAAATAGAGTACAGGTCCCCAGTGGAAGACAGAGGGAGAGTCCCTCCTGTGTGTCCATTATATTGGGAGCAGACCACATCCTCAAGAAAGCATCCCTTCATTTGATTGGCTGCTCATAGCCTCTCATCATAGAGCTAACTATGTCTGTATTAGGTTTCATCACCATGGGAATAAGCACATCCTCAACTGCTAAACCTTTGGAAATTCTGGCCTAGTCAAGTTGACACAAAACTCTAACTATTACAACTTCCTTACCTGATTCAGGCTTGAGCCATGGCAATTCAGCCATTTTTAAATTATCTAAGCAAAATGTTACTGGCATATATTATTGATATTGTCCAATGATTTCTACATTCTGTTGTGTCATCTGTCTTTGGAATAGTCACAAATATGGATCTTTTCCAATCAGTTGTCAAGGTCTTTCTAATTTCTTGGCACAGATGAGTGAGTGCCTCCAGTGTTGCATCAGGTTGTTGAAAGATTTCAATTTGCATTCCATCAATTTCTGGGTCTTTGCCAATGCCTTCAGTGCACCTTTACTTCTTCCTTCAGTACCATTGGATCTTGATCATATGCTACCTCTTGAAATGGTTGACCATCGTCCATTTCCATTTGTCTGTGTTTCTAGATTGATAAACTAATCCCTGAAGTGTAGGGGTGAGAGGTAAAGTCAGTCACAAGTCAGAGCTCTATAAAGGGACTAGAGATTCAATGCTGTTGTTGTGTGCTGCTGAGTGCAATCCAAATCACAGCAACCCTGTATGGGGTTTCTGAGAGTGGTTGGTGAGTTTGAACTGCTGACCTGTGGTTAGCAGTCCAATGCTTGTCCTATAGTACCATACCAGCATTCAGAGAACTCATGTGGAAGGTGACAATACATTGGTCTAAAACAAACATATTCTTAATTTTGTTAGTACAGGAACAGAATTCATCCTTATTTTTATAAACACTTAGTAGCTTCCAGGCCATCCCCTTGAGAGGAAACATTCCAAGAATAGATGCTTTGTTAAAAGATCCCAACTGCTAGTAAAAGTAATTAAAGCATTCCCAAATGTAACATTTCTATTTAAAAAACTGTTAATAGAGAGCTGACAAATATGCTCTTAGACATGACTGATACATTTTTCTAGCTTCCTTTTAGCCCCATCAGCCCAGGACTAGTTTATCTCCACTTGAGAAGGACATCAATGGACATTAAACTTAAAATTTACCCAACTAATGGAGTCCTGGTGTGGTGCTGTGGGTTAATGCACCAGACTGCAAAACCGTTTGAACTACAAAGTCTCAAGCTCACCAGCTGCTCCTCAGAAACCCTATACAGGGTCGCTATGGGTTGGAACTGACTCGATGGCACTTAACAACAACATTGGCCAGAACTAGAAGATTATATAAGAGTTAGACAGTTCATCCCAAAGTCACGGAATGAGATCGCATGAGTAGAGACAAAGTCACTGCTCTTAATCTATTGCTTTATGTTATACTTGCTATCATGCTTTTAAAATCTGTGAATTTTAACTGTTTCTAGATAGTTAATCTGGTGCTGACAGTGATCCACTGCTATTCATAAAGTTTTCAGTGACTAAATATTTGGAAGTAGTCCATCTCTCCCTTTCCTAGTCCGTCTTCATCTGGAAGCTCAGCTGAAACCTGTGAACTGTGTGTGACCCTGCTGGCATTTAAAATACCGGTGGCATAGCTTTCAGAATCACAGCAACATATGATATGACATACCACAGTATGACAAACTGACAGATAACTGGTAAAGAAAACAAAAATCCTCGCCACAGGAGCAACGAACAACATCCATATAAATGGAAAACAGATTGAAGTTGTTAAAGGCTTCATTTTGCTTGGATCAACCATCAACTCTGAGGGAAGCAGCAGTCAAGAAATCAAACAGTATATTGCATTGGGCAAATCTGCTGCACAGGACCTCTTTAAAATGTTTAAGAGCAAAGATGTCAGTTTGAGGACTAAGGTACGCCTGACCCAAGCTCTGGTATTTTCAATAACCTCATATGCATGCAAAAGTTGGACAGTGAATAAGGAAGATTGTGGAAGAACTGATACATTTGAGTTGGAGAATATTAAAAGTACCACAGACTGTCAAAAGAACAAACAGATCCATGTCAGAAGAAGTACAACCAGAGTGCTCCTTAGAAGCCAGGATGGCCAGATATCGTCTCTTATACTTCAGATATATTGTCAGGAGGAACCAATCACTAGAGAAGGATATCATGCTTGGTAAAGTGGAGGATCAGAGGAAAAGAGGAAGACCTCCTGCAAGATGAATTGGCACAGTGGCAGCATCAATGGACTCAAACATAGCAATGATTGTGAGGTTAGCCCAATCCCGGGCAGTACTTCATTCTGTTGTGCATAAGGTTGCTATGAGTCGGTACAGACTTGACAGTACCTAACAGAAACAACAGATCATAAATAATTACTAGAGATATTGCTTTGTCACTCATATTTGGACATTGTTGTGCCTGGCGGGTTTTTAAATAATAGGCCAATGTATCTCAAGCCTCATCTCTGCTAGCCTAGGCTACTCCTTTTTAAGACCTTTTCTCTCCTGAGTACAGAAACACTGATTTACAACATGCATTAAACATGCATCTATCATGATAAAAGAGTAACTGGTTGGATTGATAATACTTACTATCAATAGACATAAGCCCCCACTGTAAGAATGATCTAGTTACATAACAAGTTCCTCTAATGTGGCCTTATTCCATATTAACTTTTCCTAGCGGGATCACTGAAAATTGGTGCTATAATAAAACATGGTAAGGAAATCAGGTGATGTCTGTAAAAGAATCAGTCCATGCAGAAGAAAGTACGCCAACCTAAGTGTAATCAAAAGGGTTTAAGTAAAATCCTTAATCATGAGGAAAATGTGAGTCTAAATTCAGCAACAATTGGTGTATGTAAATAGAGAAAGTCTAAAAGTGGAGCTTTGACTCCATTTGAGGCACCGGGAGCAGGGGGCAGGTCTTGAGGAGTCTGAAATCCATATCTTACAAGGCTGTCTTTTCTAACAGTAGTTCTCCATATAGACAGCACTTAAGATAATTCCCACCCTTAAAGTCAAGCAGAATATATAGCCCTCCCTATTTTTTGTTCTTCTGGGAGACATAATTAGAGCCTATACTGAAATTAATAAGCTAACTTGTACTATTGCAAAAGCCTTGAATGCTTCATCTCAAGCAATAGCTGTAATCAGCCAAGAACTGGGTCAAGTAAGAGGAGCAATTTTAGAGAACTTCATCTCAATAGAGGAGTCCTGGTGTGGCGCTGTGGGTAAATGCTCCAAACTGCAAAGCCTTTTGAACTGCAAGGTTCAAGCTCACCAGCTGCTCCTTGGAAGCCCTATACAGGGTTGCTATGGGTTGGAACTGACTCGATGGCACTTAACAACAACATCTCAATAGACTACATTTTGCTTGGGCACAATCACGGCTTTTCAGAATTCAAAGGAATACGTTGTTTCAACTTGTCTGATAAGTCCAAATTAATTGAATAGCAAGTGGGTTAAGTTAGTAAGGAACTACATAAGGTTAAAGTTAGAGGAGGAATGTTTGCATTGGGTATTCCATGGCTCCCCAATTTTACTTTACTGAGTACAATGTCATAGTCTGAGAGCCTCAGAGACAGTCTATACACTTTCTTATTTATAGTAATCCTCTCCTAACCTCCAGAGGCCAAACATGCATATATAACGCATTGCTGTCCTCAGATGTGGTCATTAAAAAAACAAAAAATCCTTTGTTCCCTCTGCTTTATAAAAGGTCACCTGGAAATGTTTCCTGTATGCCAAGAACAACCCAAAGACCATGCCACACTCTACATAACCCAGACAGGAATCATCAGGAAATCAACTGAAGAGAAGGCTGGTGCCAGTCAAAAGATCAAGTGCTTCTAACAGTTTTGCAGAATCAATGCACACCATGCATGGGATTGCTAACCACCATGGCTTCACAAGACTATCAAAGCCAGCGAATCCAACAAGATGTCACTGACTTCCATCAATTAAGAAGACCTCCCTGCAATATCCAAGTTCCCTTATGAATCCCACCAATCAGCAGAAAGTAGCTAGATGAAAACATTGCCCTTTTCCCACGAATGGGAAATTAACAAAAAAGAGCAGGGAGTTGAGGCTGCCCCTAGTTAAAACAACTCTTTTTATTATTTTTTTTTCTTTATAAGCCACTGCTGGTTAAAACAACTTATATGTGTGTACGTGCAAGTAAAAGGCCATTAGTGTTACCCCTTATTTATACTTTCCTCACTCTGAGGCTGGTAGAGTATTGGTTATGAATTGGGCTGCGAACCACAAGGTCAGCGTTCGAAACTACCAGCTGTTCCGCGGGAGAGAGATGAGGCTTTCTGCTCCTGGAAAGATTTACAGCTTCAGAAACCCTGTACAGGGTCGCTATGAGTCAGAACTGACTCTATGGTACTTAACAACAACAACAACAACAACAACAACAACAACAACAACAACCCTCTGAGGCTAGTATGAGAATGAAGGAAGACAACCTGATGATCACCACTATCCTAATGAACAACTATGTGTGTTGAAGACAGCACATCCGAGAGGGAGCTGTACCTGATAAATGGAGCGACAAAGAAGTTCCTGAAATCCCACGGACCTGGTGTCCAAGATTCCTATAAATATCCCTTCCCAGAGTCTTTAAAGGACATATAGTCCTTCTACCTCCTGTATATGCATATATATTAAACCATGCTTACTTCTTACACTTCTGTCCCATGATAATTGATTTTTCTGTGTGAGACAGGAACCCACCAGCCTCTCCGCAGGAAAAGATAACATGTCTACATGCTTTTGTAAAGCTTTACAATCTCAGAAACCCTGTACAGGGTCCCTACGAGTTGGAATTAACCAGAAATATACTTTCTTTTCCTGTACCTCTATGATTTACATGTGTGGAATCAGATTTATTTCACTTTGATTTCAAGAGGGCTTTTTTTATCCACAAATTTAAAAATTCTTGATTCTAAATGAATCCAACAGCATTTTTTTTTCTCGTCTTCTCTCGCCAAAGAATAGACTATAGCAATTAGAAAGGCTCAGACTCCTTTATTCTGAATTTCCAGCAGTTTGGGGACTGCAGGTGGACAGTTGGAAGGCTGAATTTTCTGTGGAGTTACCTTTTTAATGTTAACTGAGGATTCCCTGATGGTGCTGTAGAATAAGCATAGGACTGCTAACACCAAGGTAGTCAGTTCAAACCCATCAGCTGCTCCAAGAAGAAAGATAAGACTTTCTGGTCTTTGCTCTCCTAAAGATTTACAGCCTTGGAAATCCTTTACAGGGTCACTATAGTCAGAATTGACTCAGTGGCAGTGGGTTTGGGTTTGGTTGATTATAAGTAGCCATTAAATAAATACTTCATCAGCATAGAAACCTGTATTGTTAAACAAAAATTACTTAAGTGTATCTGAATTCTCCATTCTTTAGAAATGCCTTCTTCTTCCTAGAGGGAACATTTCACAATTTGCAAATTGTTATTAAACCATTGTTGTTGTTGTTGTTAGGTGCCATCAAGTCGGAACCAACCCATAGTGACTTTATGCACAGCAGAATGAAACACTGCCTGATCCTGGGCCAACCTCATTACAGTTGCCACACTTGAGTCCACCGATGCTGCCACTTGGCCAATCCATCTTGTTGGGGGTCTTCATCTTTTTCTCTGTCTCTCCACCTTACCAAACATGATATCCTTCTCCAGCAACTGGTCCCTCCTGACAATATGTCCGAAGTATGAGAAATGAAGTTTGGCCATCTTGGCCTCTAAGGTGCACTTCTTCCAAAACTGATCTATTGGTTCTTTTGGCAGCCCATGGCACTTTCAATATTCTCCAAAACTATAACTCAAAAGCATCAATTCTTTTACGGTTTTTTATTTTTTTTAATTTTTTATTCACTGTCTAGCTTTTGCATGCATTATGAGGTTATTGAAAATACCATGGCTTGGGTCAGGAGCACCTCAGTCCTCAAACTGACACCTTTTCCTTCAACACTTTAAAAAGGTCTTGTGCAGCAGATTTGCTTAATGCAGTATGTCGTTTGATCTCTTGACTGCTGCTTCTGTGAATGTTGATAGTTGATCCAAGACGAATGAAGTCCTTGACAATTTCAATCTTTTTTCCATTGATAAGAATGTTGTTTATCGGTCCAGTGGTAAGGATTTTTGTTTTCATTACATTGAGATGTAATCCATACCAAAGGCTGTGCTCTTTGATCTTCATCAGTAAATGTTTTAAGTCTTAAGCCATAGAGCAATAAAATAAGTGTACTATTCTTTTCCACTTAACAACAGCTATTCTTTTGGATTAATATATGATTATATTTAACGGAGTCCTGGTGTGGTGCTTTAAGATAAGTACTGGACCCCAATGTCGGTTCAAACCCACCAGCCACTCCTCAAAAATCATGTTATACAGGGTTGCTATGAGTTGGAACAGATTTGATGGCACTTAACAACAACAACAACAATATTTTTAACACATGCCACAGAGAATATGGGATGGGAACACTCCTCCCCATCTTCTCTGTGCTAAAGGCACAAATGTGAATAGAAGTAAAAACTTGTCTGGCCTTTAAGAACCTTAGTTTGATAGATTTTTCTGGGAGTCATAATAAAATTTATCTTTTGAGATAATGATGGGCTTTATTTAATAGTGGAACTAGTGGTAAACTGGAATTCATGATATATTCATGAAACATAACTTACCCTAAAATCAAATCTTAAAGAGAAAATCTTAAAACTCAGACTTAAAAAATGATAGCAGGAATAATCAAAATTATTCCTTTAATTATTTCAGCTTAATCTCAGAAATTTTATTTTGCTCTCTAAATTTGTGATTTTTTCCATTTTTCATCCTTTCTTAGAAAATGGAAATTTCCAGGTTGTTGAAAACATCCTGCTCTCATCAAGCCCACGTCCAAAGCTTATTGATGTGACAGCCATACAGACGAATTGCTACGACCATGACTCTAACTGGAAACAAAAAGCTCACATTTCTGTAAAAAATGGGTCATATTGTAAGTTTCCATAGTTAAAGAAAGTGTAAATTGAAACATGAAACATAAGCTTGAAAAAGTTTCCAGTTAGTTGCACTAAAGTAAATATTTCTAGATTGCTTGGGAAGAGACAGCTATCAAATAGAAACCAGTGAGTGAAAAGACATTAAAACTGAGATCTGATAACCAATTAGGAAATTGACAGTTTTATCAAGGGTCAGGGAGTGTGGTCGAAGCTCCCAGTGAAGCCCCTGGCAGCAGCTGGACATGGCAGAGAGAGGGATCTACAACTTCACTAATTCCTCTCAGTCTGCCCTGAAGGAACACTCCTGCCATTCACAAATTATTTCCTCCCTAGGGGCAAGTCAGAGGAAGGAGCAGAAATTGGGCTGTCATACAGAGTCTCAGTATGGGGGAATTGTTAGCTGCCAGATCAAGGCTATACTGGGAGTTAGGTTTGGAAACACATTATCAATGGTCATTTCCTAAAGTCCCTAACGCAAAAGCAAAAAACCAAACCTGCTGTCACTGAGTCAGTCTCACCTGACAGTGACCTTATAGGACAGAGCAGAGCTGCGCTTCAGGGTTTCTGAGACTACATTTTGATGGGAGCAGACAGACTCATCTTTCTCTCATGGAGCGGCTGGTGTATTCTAACTGACAACCTTGCTATCAGCAGCCCAACACTTAACCCACTATGCCACAAGGGCTAACTTAAATGTTGTTTGCTGTTGTTGTAAAGTGCCCTATACAGGGTTTCCAAGGAATGGTTGGTGAGCTTGAACCACCAACCTTGCGGTCCAAACCGACCTTGCAGTCCATTGCATTAACACACAGCGCTACATCAGGATTTCAACTCAAATGTTACCAGTATAAAAACAGTTGCTACTGAGTCGGCGAGCCTACATGTGTCAGAGTAGAACTGTGTTCCACAGGGCTTTCAGTGGCTGATTTTTCAGTGGATCACCAGGGAGTCTTTTTTTCCCAAGCTTTCTGTTTTAAATTGAGTGAAAGCTTACAGAGCAGCTCATTAGTTTTACATCCAACGAATCAGATGCTTTGTTTCATCTCAGTGATCGCAATCTCCTCCATGTACCATCAGTTAACAGTATTTATCTCTGGTCACTTTAGTCTTGCCTTCCTTACCAGGATTTTCTTTTGAGTTGCCCCTGAGTAGGGTTGAGCCTCCAACCTTTCTGTTAGCAGGCAAGTATGTTAACAATTTGTATACCCACAGACTCCAAATGCTTAAGGCAGTTTGCCAAACAGCCTATGGCTAGAATAATAGAGAGGAGAAATGCAGAGCATTTAAAGCCGCTTAACTTCACTCAGACACAGAAGTAAGCTCAGCTGTGTCTTGTGTATCCGTTTTCATGTTTATCAATTCAGCCTCTGTTCATATTTTCACTGTTTTTATTTTCCCTCCCTTCCTTCCTTCCTTCCTTTTTACTCTTCTTCCTTTTTTTTTTGCCTAGGATGAGCTAACAGGAATGATGTTTAAAAGGAGAAGGGAGGAGTCCTACTAGTATGTTGTTGTTGTTAAGTGCCGTTTAGTTGGTTCCAACCTGTAGCGATCCTATATAGGGTTTCAGAGGAGCAGCTGGTGAGCTTGAACCACCTACCTTGAAGTTCAAATGGCTTTGCAGTCTGGCACATTAATCCACAGTGCCACACTAGGACTCCCCTACTAGTATAGTGGTTACCAAAAAGTCAATAGTTTGAATCTGCCAGCCTCTCTGCGAGAGAAAGATGAGACTTTCTGCTCTTGTTAAAAATTTGAGTCCTGGTGTGACGCTGTAGGACAAGCACTGAACTACTAACCACAAGGTCATCAGTTCAAATCCACCTTGGAAACCCAATACAGGGTTACTATGAGTTGAAACTGGCTAGACGGCACTAATAACAACACCACCTCTACTCCTCACATACTGAGTGCTTACTATGATCCAATCACGCGAGTTAGTGGAATTCTGTCATTTGACCCTTCTAACATCCTAGTGTGGTGCTGCAGAATCAGCACTGGGCAGGTAAACCCAAGGTTGGCAGTTCAAACTCACTAGCTGCTCCTTGTTGTTGTTGTTGTTAAGTGCCGTTGAGTCGGTTCCGACCCATAACGACCCTAAACAGGATTTCCGAGGCTGTAAATCTTTACAGGAGCAGAAAGCCTCCTCTTTTTCCTGCAGAGCAGCTGGTAGTTTCGAACTGCTGACCTTGCGGTTCGCAGCCCGATTCATAACCACTATGCTACCAGACTCAACGGCACTTAACAACAACAACAATGCTACCAGAGCTCCTTAGCTGCTCCTTACAAACCCCTATATGGCTATGAGTCAGCACTGACTCTACGGCACTTAACAACTAACAACAACAACATCCTAGGAAGTTAACTGATACTTTGAGAGGCTAGGAAACTTGATCAAGGTCAGATCATTATTCAGTCAAGGAGCATGCTTTAGGGAGCATGAACATTAGAGACTCCAACTTTCCTGAGGTCTCCGGCCCAGGAAGATGATAAGCAGGGACCTCTTGACTGCTGAAATGGAGGCAGGTGTATGCAAATCATCGTCAAATATAACTTGTGTTATTAGTTTAGAGGAATCCTTCCTGGTCTTATTGAGGGCAAAAGGTTTTTGGGGTTGTCTTTTTTTTTGCTACTATCTCATGGGTCCGGAACGTTATCTAATCACCACTGCCAGCTCTTTATAGTTGCAGAAAAAGTAAAAGAAGAGAAACCATTTATGCAGTTATGTTTAGTTTTCTGTGAACCAATTGATTTGCATTTACATTTTTGCCTTTCATGTGCTAAACTAAGAAATGCTTAACTCTTCAAATAAGTGTGTGACCTTAGAACACTTCATTTCCCTACACCTCTTGGTTATAGATTATAATGAGACAGAAATGAGCACCTTTATGTAGATATAGGGAAATAATCAGGGGAAAGTAGCAGGAAAGAAATGAAAGACAGATATGTAGTCCTTTCAGAAAGTCAAGGTCTTTTCAACTTGTATGTATGTTTGGCTCATACAAATACAGTCCGATATCATAATTGCTGACCTTAGAAAAGAAACTTTGAAGATAATGTGTCTTTTTCAGGGTCAGCAATTGTGATATCAGACAGTATTTGTATGAATCAAATGAAAGAGAAGGGAAATGTTTTTTTTTTTTTTTTTTGTAAAAGCTTCTTAGGATTGTTGTACAGAATCATATTAGATGTGGGAGGCAGAAAAAAGCTTATAAATGCATTCTGAGATTGTGTGTTACAACTTCAATTCTAATGTACTTGGTCTGTGGAAGACTGCGGTTTACAGTAGGAGCCCCAACTCAATTTTGAGTCTTGACATAAATTCAGACTCCATATAAGTTCTTTCTGGTCATTAAGCAACAATGTGGCAGTTTTTAGGACTCCCTCTAAACTGGTAACACAGCAAGTTATATATAAGGATGACTGGAAGGACCACTGCCTACATCTCAACAGTTAAGAGCCCCCTGCTTTCATCTTCCTGGGCAAGATACCTTGGGGAAGTTGGTGTCTCTACCATTCACACTCATAAAAACATGTGGAAGAGTGTGATTGAAAGTAAATTGCAACTCCTGGTGAAGCAACTGAGGGGCAGTTTTGCCATCAAGCTTGCACTGGGAATCAGGAATTTGCCTCAGTTTAAGGATTTATCCAAACTGTTCTTGTTAAGTGCCCTCAGACCAATTCTGACTCATAGGGACTCTACATAGATGTTTCAAGAAGCAGCTGGCAGGTTTGCACCACCTACTTATCCTACAATGCCACACCAGAATATCTTACCAACAATGTTGTTAAGTGCTGTTGAGTCTTTCTGACTCACAGCAACCCTGTATAGGGTTTCTGAGGAGCAGCTAGTGGTTTGAACTGCCAACCTTGTGGTTCAAAGTCCAATGCTGATCCTACAGTGCCATACCAGGAGCCTATAACGACAATAGTCACATGTTATCTAAAGGCTGGGGTCCTGGTGGCTATGACTCAGGATGGCATGACCATGTGTAATACCTGGACCACCATGTAGCCAAGTGTTAAATCAGTCCTGTAAGCTTTTAAAATCTGCAATTGTGTATGTATCTCAGTCAAGGTCCTTTCCCCATTGTTAACTCTAACTGCAATAGTGATGAATGGATCTCTCCCCCATCATGATTTTGTGATTATTTCCATCATCTATAATTAGCCTCATGGCCAAGAATTCATTGGATTCCATTTTGGTCTCATGCTGATGGTTTCTCTCATCCAATAATTGTCTTTGTCCTCTTTAACGTTTAATAAGGGGGTCTCTAGAGAGTTTGCTTGAATTTGGGGTCTTCTTTATTTTTTATCTAAACAATGGAAAGGGATAAAATAATTCCTGAAGTTTATCTCAAATGGCTATTTAAGTATTTAAGTCATTTTGCGTGTGTGAGTAGTGATGAATTTGTAATATTGAACTGTGAGCCTTTTAAATATGTTAAAGTCTTTGTATGCAAGTTAATCTTAATGTAAATTAGCTTTTCCAGAATTATTTATTTTTACATATGTACTTTCAAAAATAATCTCAAATAATTTTAAAGCATTTTGATTTAAAAATATATATATACTTATTGCTCTTTCATAAAGTTGGAAATAGAAATATGTGGCCCAGAAATCCCTATACTTGGTGTATGTCCTCAAGAAATAAAAGCTATAACATGAGCAGATATATGTATGCCCATGTTCATTACAGCACTATTCACAATAGCAAAAAAAGATGGAGACAGCCATTCACAGAAGAATGGATAAACATTGGTACATATACATAATGGAATACTATGCAACACTGAAGGTAACCATGAATCTGTGACATACCTCATAACATGAATGAACCTAGAGGACATTATCTTGAGTGATATTAGTTAATCAAAAATGGACAACTATTGTATGAGACCACGATCATAAGAAATCAAGAAAAGATTTTCATGCTCAATTAACATTCTTTGATGTCTACTAAGGGTAGGAGAGAAGGGAGACTAAGTCACTTGCTAGAGTGTAGACATATGTTGAGTTGGTGATGGGGATGGTATTAAAAAGAACAAATATAAATGAATAAAATAAAATTCCCAATAGCAAAAAAGAAAAAAACAAAACAAAGAACGTATGACTATTTAGGCATACTCAAATTTCAATAGTAAATACCATATTCAGTTGACTAAAATAATCCACTTAACAGTGGTTTTTGACATATATTATATAGAAAAGGTAGTTTATATCTTATGCCTGGCAAAAGTACCAAACCATTATACAGAACTCAAGTTTGTAAAAAACTTTAACTATTTAAAAAAGTTAAGGAAAAGGAAAAACACTAGTAGATTCTTTTAATATAAAGCAAAATTTCCACTCAACTACAAAGAAAAGACATCTTCATAAATTTGCCCTATATTTCCAAGCTAAATTAGACTTTTGCAAAGTTATTGTTAAGTGTGATAGAGTCAGTTACAACTCATAGTGACCCTGTTTAGGGTTTCTGAGGAGAGGCTGGTGGGTTTGAACTGCCTACCCTGGGGCTACCAGTCTAGTGCTTATCCTACTGTGCCACACTAGAGCTCCTTTACAGAGTTAGTAGTTAATATAAGAATAAGTTAATATCCTTAAGTGCAAAATTATAAGCAATTTAGAAATGAGCATGGTATGAGTTAGTGGCAATATTTTAAATAGGAATCCTCAATCCAGAACACTTACATTCTCCAATACATACACATTGAATTAAGAGAATAAACATATGTCTCTGAGCTGTGTTTTGTGTTGAAGTATATATTTACCTGAGGCTTTACAGTTAACATGATTTTTTTTTTTAAATGAGCCAGGGTATGAAATATGCATAAGAGCTACCTACCAATCTTTTTCTGTGCTCTCTAGTTTATATAGGCTTGTCCTCAAAAGAATGCCCAGTCTTACTTGCAAATGGATTTTGTGCATGTGAATGACCCAGGAGCACTTTTCAAGGTGAAACTTCTTAGGCCTCAGTAGGACAGCGCTATCTCCTTTGAGCACAATTGGGATGTAGCCAGGGTTCTCTTCAGTTTCTCTAATGTGAGAGTCAGAGCAATTCTGAGTTATGATGGGCCTTCCAAATGCAGAGATTTCATCTCCTTCATAAAGCTACAAAAGAATACCAAAAGCACCCCTCCCCAACCTTGAGATTTCCCTCACCAATCCAACTCAAATCACAGAATTCAGTGAGGCATAGACCAGTAATTCTCAATCAATGGCACTTTTGTGCCCCAGGTGATATTAAACAATGCCTGGAGACATTTTTAGGACTCCCTGTGTAGGGCAAATAATGTACTAATTTGCTAACTAAAAGGTTAGGGGTTCAAGCCCACCCAGAAAGACTTTGGAAAATGACCTGGTAATCTACTTCCTAAAATAAGCCAGGTTGAGAAATCTCAATATAAATGGGGAAAAAAAAATCAAAGCAAACCAAACAAAAATAGAATACCATATGACTTTAAATGCCTCATGGATAATATATCTATCACAAATTCCAGCAGACCACAAATAGGCAGTGGACTCTTTTTCCTGCCATATTGGGTGACTCCCAAGAAGGAAGTTGTACATTTAGGCTGGTCTGATAACTTATTCTAGTAGCTTCATATTTCTTAAGGAAACATTGCAAGTAGGTGCAGTTTACAAAACGCATTAGCAATTTTATTGTAAATGTCTTTAGTTCCATGCCATACAGAAGAGTCATGGTGTTTTAAAAAGCAGTTGCTCCCTTAGCTTAGGAGAAAGAACAATAAAATAGTCTCATTTTTCTACAATGTCTCATCAATTATTTTTCTTTCTCTAAGGCTGAATATTTTAACCAAAACATTCAAAACAAAGAATGTAATTTATACCTACAAAATATCTGTTATCCTTTAAGTTCAACTTCTAAAGTTTCTTTGTTTATTGACTTTTAAAACAACTTTATTATTGTATCTTCACACAAAAGTTAATTAATGTTTCCACTGATTATTTTTAATTTGTCCTTGACTTGAGTTATGCAAATACTAAAAATAAAACATAAATTGCTCTTATATTAATATCTGTCCAAGTGATTTCTTAGCTTTAATTTTGAAACTATAGATGTAGTATATGGACATATTTATTATAGAATATTCAAACAATACAGGAACATATAGAACAAAAAAAATCAATGTTTCACAGTTTTCCCATTTTCAACCTCATAACTACTTTAACAGTTTGAGGAATTTATCATTTTTCATTTAAATATTTTTAAAAGATAAGACATATGTATTCTTGGTATGAACTTTAAAAATTACAAAGACATTTACAGGAAAGTCTAAGTCTCCTCTCCTCGTTTCCAGCAAATCTGCTCCCTCCCTTGAGGCAAATCCTATTATCAGTTTGTGTATTGTGATACATATTCTTCCAGTAATATTCCATGTGCAGCAGCTCAGTAGCACTTAACAACAACAACATTGACAGCTTAACCTCAGTGTGATGCTGTAGGGTAAGCACTGGACTGCTAGCCACAAGCTTGGCAGTTCAAGCCCAACAATTGTTCTTAGAAACCTTGTACAGTGTTGCTATGAGTCAGAACCTACTGACAACACACCACAACAAAAATTGATGCACACATGTTTATACTTTTAAGCTATAATTTATTGTTTACTACATACCAAATTCTGCTGAGTTGTATATATGTTATTTTATTTAATCCTGTGATTAGAAAATACTTAAGTTGAAATATGAAATTGCCATTATTATAAGTCAAACTGGTCAAATACCAGAAAGTCATATGGTGTGAACTAATATTAATTTGTATTGTCCACATGGAAGAAGATAACTTGAGAATCTGCCATCTACAAAACACCTTGAACTGAATAACTGAATTGTCAAAAAAAGTCAAGGGAAGTGCCTGGAGGAAAGTACAAACCCAGAAATGAAATCAGAGCAGAAGGCCTGAAGATTGTGCTGCTACTATATAGGGGGTTTTCTACAAACTCTATAATCATGGGGGCTAGAGGTACAACAAGGAGTCCCGGCACTGTGAGGTAATCATTGGACTGCTAACCACAAGGATGGCAATTCAATTCCACCAGTCACTCCATGGAAGAAACATGAGGTTTTCTGTAAAGATTTACACCAACCAAGATTTATAGCCTTCTACTTTCGTCAAGGTTTACAGCCTTGGAAACCCTGTACAGGGTCGCTATGGGTTGGAATCGACTCGACGGCACTTAACAACAAAGCCTATACAAGGTTGCTATAAGTCAGAATCAACTCAATGGCAATGAATGTGTTTTTGAAAAGTATAACCCTTTTACTATACTTATTCAATCTGTATGTTGAATAAATAATCTGAGAAGCTGGATTATATGAAGAAGAAGACATCAGGATTGGAGGAAGACTCAATAACAACTTGCCATATGCAGATGGTACAATCTTGCTTGCTGGAAAGAAAGAGGATTTGAAGCACTTACTGAGGAAGATCAAAGACCACAGCCTTCTGTAAGGATTGCAGCCTAATATAAAGTAAACAAAGAGCCTCATACCTGTACCAATAGATAAATGTTTATCTCATGAGATAATATTTGAATGTATCAAAGACTTCATTTTGCTTGGATCCACAATAAGCACTCATGGGAAGCAGCAATCAAGAAATCAAACAACATATTGCATTGGGCAAATCTGTTCCACTAGTCCTCTTTAAAGTGTTCAAGAGCAAAGATATTGCTTTGAGGACTAAGGTTAAAATCTTGATATTTCCAGTTACCTCATATGCAAGTAAAAATTGTACAATGAATAAGGAAGACTGTAGAAAAATTGATGCATTTGAGTTTTGGTGTTGGGGAAGAATACTGAAAGTACCATGGACTGCCAGAAGAACAAACAAATCTGTGTTAGACAAAGTACACATACTGAATGTTCCTTAGAAGCCAGGATGATGAGACTTCATCTCTCATACTTTGTATTTGCTATTAGGAGGGATCAGTCCCTAGAGAAACACATTATGCTTGGTAAAGTGGAGGTTCAGCAAAAAAAAAAAAGTTTCCCAATTAGATGGACTGTCAATATCAATGGGCTCATACACAGCAATGCAGTACCTAATAATGTTTTGTTCAGTTGTGCACAGTGTTGCTATAAGTGGGAACTGATAAATGAAGACAATGCTAGAGTTCTGGCAAGATGGCAGGCTAATCAGACACGATATACACACCCTCTCCAACAAAGGTTGTTGTTGTTGTTGTTAAGTGCCTTCGAGTCGGTTCCGACCCATAGCGACCCTGTACAGGGTTTCCGAGGGTGTAAATCCTTACGGGAGTAGAAAGCCTCATCTTTCTCCCGCGGAGCGGCTGGTAGTTTCGAACCGCTGAGCTTAAGGTTCGCAGCCCGATTCGTAACCACTACGCTACCAGAGCTCCTTCTCCAACAAAGGTATGGGAGACTAAATGAAATAGACACACAGAGGGCAATCCTGGATCCCTGAGCTTCAGAGAAAAGGTTAGAGAAGTGATTGAATACCTACTGGGAGGAGAAGGTAAACATGGGCAACAAAATAAGGAAACGGACTAGTCAATGGATTGCCAGTCTGACAGAGTGCAGACATCTTGAACTTTTCAATCATCTTTGAAAAGATAGACATATGGCAGTCCAAAAGTGCAGATTCACGGGGTGATGGAAAACGTGGTATTCCTTCTTGCTCCCCACAATCCCCTGGAAAGCAGAGGTGAAGCTGGCCCCCACTATCATCTACCTCCAGATCAGCCCATGTGGTTTGAGCCAGTGTGAGGCAGGGGCTCACTGTGCTGCCTTGGTGCTTGTATTCAGGTGGGCTCTGCTCTGGATCTACAGAACCCACAGGTTCTCCAGGTCACAATTAGATTAGCAGTAGCCTTCATAACCAGCCACCCTATCACCAGTTGTCCTCTGACAGACACTGAAACTAGCAACCTGAAGGGCCTCTAAAAGCTACTTCTGTATTGAATGCCCTGAACATAGACAACAGCTAGGTCTATAGGAACTCAATCTAGAGCTGGGAACTCCATTGTTACATTCCTAATCCACCCACTTTTTATGTCCTTGGCTGGCAGTAGCCCCCCAGAGTTTTCTCTTCTCTGAGTCCAACGACTGCAGTGTTGAGTTTTTTTTTGTTGTTTATTTTTTATTCTTTCTTCTCTTTTTTCTTCACTTTCCTTCCCCTTGATTTTTTATCCTTTCTATCTCCCGTTTGCATTTTTCTTTTGTTCTGTTTATCATTTCCAAGTTCTTCTCCTTCTTTTTCCCTCTTGATTTTTTTCTATTTTTCTCTACAACTCTCAACTTTCTCTTTTCATCATCCCTCTTTCTGTTTTCTCTCTTCTTTTTATTTTGTTTCCTATTTTTCTCATGTACAGCTCTATTTTCCTGTCCCTTCTTTCTTTTTATTTATTATATTCCTCTTTTCTTGTTTTCATTTTTTCTCCTTTATTATATTCTGGTTTTGCTGTTGTTTCCTTATTTGTTTGTTCTGTTCTTTTTCCTGTGTTTGTTTTCTCTGCTTGCTCCATTCAATGGGAGAGAGCAACCATGCCCAGACAGCTCACCCACAATCATATCACCTGTAGCTCCACCCACTGGACAAGAGTCAATACCAGCTTCTATACCACCTGACAGACATCAACCAATACAAGCCAAAACCACCCCAAAATGCATGAATGGTGAACAAAAAGCAGTACACATGTTTTCATTCTCTAATCACACCCACCAGGAGATAGTTGGTCAGAGCCTAAACACACACCTACGTAAATCATCGATTAAATACATACACAATGATATCACAATGTCTCAGAGAAAACAGATGATTTTCCTTCACACAAAGAAACAAGAGAGACTGATTCAAACAAATGTCCAAGATGTAGAACCAGGAAACGTTTTGAGGAAGAAAATGGAATGGAACTAATTGAGAAAGAAGTCAGAAGAATGACATTTGGGTACATTCAGTGAATTGACCGGAAGATTGAAGAAAGCAAAGAAAACACAGAAACAAATTTAGACAAATTCAGGAAAATACTACCAGAACAAAAAACAAATGCAAATTTTGAGACAATACAAAACCTGAAAATAGAAATCCAGAAGATTAAAACTAAGATTTCAGAAATGGACAATACATTGAAAGGATGAGGGAGTAGATCTTAATCAATAAAAGCCCAAATTAGTGACCTTGAAGATAAATCTCTCAATATTGGTAAGCTAGAAAGGAATCATAAAAAATAATGAAAAAATCAGAAGAGAGCCAATGATTTAAGTGGAACACCATGAAGCAGAATACTTATGGGCAACTGGAATTCCAGAACAGGAAGAGACAATTTAAAGCACTGAGAAAATGGTTGAAGAGTTGCTGAAAGAAAAATTCCTAAACATTATGAAAGATAAGAAGATAACCATTCAAGAAGCTGAAGAAACTCCTAACAGGATAGACCCTCAAAAGAAAATTACCAAGACATATCAAAATCAAACTTACCAAAACCAAAGACAAGGAAAAGATCCTAACAGCAGCTTGGGGAAAAACAAAATTACCTACAAAGAAGATCCAGGAAGACTAAGCTCTGTTTCTCAATAGAAATCACTCAGGCAAGAAGGCAATAGGATGATATACACAAAACTCTGAAAGAAAAAGATTGCCAACTAAGAATCATATACCCAGCAAAATTGTCCCATAAATACAACAATGAAGCTATGACATTTTCAGAAAAACAGAAATTAAAATAATTTGTAATAACCAGACCAATTACAAAATATACTAAATAATGTTCTTTGGACCGAAAACCAAGAAAAACACACAACCTGAGTTGAATACACTTGACAACACCACTCAGAACTCAATCCAGATATAGAGGTATCCAAAGTAAAACAAATCTACAAGACTGAAAATGTGAACCAGAGATATTAATTTATAATGAAGTCCTAAAAGATAAAACAGGAAATAGTGTAGATACAAAACTTCCAAATGGTGAGGAAGTCAAGTAGATGTCTAGATAAAACAGACTCTTTTAAGTGAGGATAAAATAATAAAGTACAGGATAACCTCAAAGAAAATTAATACACCTTCACATTAAAGTAAAAAAAAAAAGAGGAAAATCAGAATTATTTAGTAAACATTAAAATAACAGTAATGAATAAACTGACAAGAAAGTCCACATACAAAGTGAATTCAGCACAGAAATTAATGTGAAACCAAGAAACTAGCAACACCACACACAAACAACACAGACACACAGAGAAAGCAAAATGATAAAGATCAACTCTTGCTTATCAATTGGTTCAACTAATGTAGATGGATCAACTGCACCAGTCAAAAGACAGAGAGTAGCAGAATGGATAAGAAAACAGGATCTTTCAATATGCTGTCTATAAGAGATACACAAAGACCAAATAGACTAAAAATCAGAGATGGGAAAAAATATATCAAGCTAACAGCAATCAAAAACAAATAGGATTGGCAATATTAATCTCTGACATAATAGACTTTAAGGCAAAAACCAGCATAAAGGACAAAGAAGGACATTATCTCATGACTCAAGGGTCAATTGAACAAGAGAGTATAATAAATATCTATCTTCCCAATCAAAGAGTCTCAAAATACATAAATCAAACTCTAATAGAACAGCAAAAAGAAACAGACAATGCTGCAATAACTGTTGGTTATTGGTTATGTGTTGTAGAGTCAGTTCCAACTCATAACAACCCTGCATAGGGTTTCCAAGGCTGTAAATCTTTATGGGAGCAGAAAGCCTCATCTTTCTTCCATGGAATGGCTGGTACTTTCGAACTGCTGACCGTGAACTTAGCAGCCCAACTGGTAAACACTATGCTAGTTGTTGTTGTTGTTGTTGTTGTGAAGTGCTGTCAAGTTGGTTCCAACCCATAGCGACTTCTAGGAGTAGCTGGTGAGCCTGAACTGCCGACCTTGCAGTCCATATGGCTTTGCAGTCTGGCGCATTAACCCACAGCGCCACACCATGACTCAGCTTTTAATACTCTACTTCCAATGAAGGAAAGAACAACTAGAAAGAAACTCAACAAAGACATGGAAGAACTAAACAACACAATCAACCAACTCATAGGCATATACAGAGCACTCAACCCAATAACAGCATAATGCACATTCTTCTCCAGTACACATGGAACATTCTTCAGAGCAAACCACATGCTAGACCACAAAACAAACCTCAATAAGTTTAAAAACATCAAAATACTACAAAGCATCTTCTCAGATCATAGCGCTATAAAATTAGAAATTAGCACTAGAAAAATAATGGGGAGAAAAATCAAATACAGGGAAATCCTGCTTAAAAGCTACTGGGTAATTGAACAAATAAAAAGTGAAAATAAAAATTCCTAGAATTGAATGAGAATAAAAACACAATATACCAAATCTTTGGGACACAGCAAGAGCAGTGCTCAAAGGGCAATTTATAGCAACAGATGCTTCACATTGAAAATGAAGAAAGAACCAAAATCAACACCTTAACTCATCATTCCAATAATTAGAAAAAAGCAGCAAAGTAAGTCTTCTGTGACCAAACAAAAAGGAAGTAATAAAGGTTAGAGCATAAATAAATGAAATAAAAATAGAAAAACAGCAGAAAGAATAAGCAAGACAAGAAGTTGTTTCTTTGAAAGGATCTTAAAGCTCTGCAAACCATTGGCAAATCTAATAGAGGAAAAAGAAAAGATGCGAATAACACGAATAAGAAATTATATGGATGACATCACAAGAAAACCAACCAAAATAAAAAGAATAATAACAGAATACTATGAAGAATTTTATTCCAACAAATTTGAAAATTTAGAAGAAATGGACAAATTTCTGGAAACACATGACTCATTTAAACTAACAGAGGCTGAAATATAAAATGTGAATAGACCTATAAGTCATTAAATGGCTTCCAGCTAAAAAGAGTGTGGGTCCAGATTACCTTACTGGGAATGCTACAAAATATTCATTGAGGAGCTGATACCAGTTCTACTCACACTATTCCAAAATATAGAAAAGGAAAGAAAACAAACTCATTCTATGAAGTGAGTAAAACCCTGACACCAAAATCAGTCAAAGACATCACTAAAAAAGAAAATTATAGACCAATATCATTCATGAATATAGATAAAAATTCTCAACAAAATCCTAGCAAATAGAATCCAACAACATATCAAAAAAATAATACATCATGACCAAGTGGGATTCATACTAGGGATGCAGGAGTGTTCAATATTTGAAAAACAATCAACGTAATCTGGTAGTGCTGGTGATGTGTCATTGCATGAGTTCCAATTCACAGCAACCCTGTGTAGGGTTTCTGAGGCTGTAAATCTTTCTGGGAACAGAAAACCTTGTCTTTGTCCTGTAGAATGACTGGTAGATTCAAACTGTTAACCTTTGAGTTAGCAGCCCAATGTGTAACCACAATGATACAACATAAATAAATCAAAAGAAAAAA
>NW_006408528.1:9579062-9583759 GCF_000296735.1 Chrysochloris asiatica | reverse complement strand
GGGAAGAGATAATCTCTTCAACAAATGGCACTGGCAAAGTTGGAAATCTGTTTGCAGAAGAATGAAACAAAACCCAAATCTCAAGTGAAATACAAAAACAAACTCAATGTGGATTAAATACATAAATATGAAACCAAGAACTATAAAGATCATCAATGAAAAAATGAGACAAACCTATGGGCTCTGGTACATGCCATAAATACACTATCAAACTTAATTGAAAACACACAAGCAGTAGAAGACAAAATAAATGACTGGGGCTGCCTAAAATTAGACACTCATGTGCATCAAAAGATTTCACCTAAAAAACAGAACATACAGACTAGGAAAAAAAAAATTGGCAATAGCATTTCAAACAAAAGGAGAGCTTGAACCACCAGCTTTGCAATTCAAACCAACCTGGTGGTCCAGTGCTTATCCTATAGCACCACACCAGGACACCAACATCTTAGGAAAAATATTTCTATTTTAGAGATAAGTGACTTTATTTGCATAGTCAGGTTTTCTAAATCCAAGGAAACTGTGTTAGTACATATATGGAGAGAGTTGTGACTCCTACTGTCTGTGTTTCTGAAGGGAAAAGCTAAAAAGCTGAAAGTCAGAACGTCCATTTCTTCCAATACTGTTTCCTTAACTTATGATTCCCCCCCAGGGAAGTACTGTGGTGTCTTTCTCCCCCTCCCATCTTTACCATCCCTCATTCCCGCCTAGAGTTGCTTATATATTTGAAAGAAAAACACATACCAAACAGGGATCTAAAATGATAAAGGATTTTAAACGTGATTTTGAATAAAGATTAAAGGTGCACTAGAGAAGCCCATGGAGTCAGGCATTTAGCAACAATGAGAGAAACCCCTCGGCCTCTGTCTCTACATTTCTACAACGTTATACCTCCCTGAATATTTTCAAACTGGATTCACCCAGACAAAGAAGCTGACCTTGATTTTGTAACGTACCTAAAACAGAAATATCTTGCTCCTCAACCCCTCCTTGAAATATCTAATTATTTGTTATATTTCCACAATGCCTACTACAGTATGTTACTTGATAAATACTTTGAGGAGGAAAGAGAGGGAGGCTGATGAATATCAAGACACCATTTCCATTTTATTCATCCACACAGTGAAAACTTCTATTTGTGGCATCATGTTTTGATTCCAAAGAGCATGGCAGAAGGGCATGTCTACCTTGCAGGGATGATAGGAAGACCAATTCTCACTACTTGGAGGTGTGTATTGATTTCCAGGTGAGTCATTTAGATCCTTTGTTGGTTTTAAACAAATGTTATGGTGACTTCATAGAACCCTGACAATAAGTTCCAAAGAATACAAATTTATTTAACTTTTTAGTCTTAAAGGAAAGAAGAATAGAAATCCAGTAGGAGCCTTTTGCAGTGCATCCTATTGTAAAACAATCAGTTAACATTATTGTCCTCTAACCTGCCTTCCATACTGAAGGAATTTAATCATACAATCATCTTGATGTAATCAATGGACATAAAAATGCATCATAATGAGGGGGAAATTGCTATTTAACTGCTGGTTCTAAGTGCAGGAGGGGAGTCGCCCTTGCTCACCCTGGACACACAGGTGGCAACAGATTTCATCAAATTGCATCTCTTTTGCTATATTTCGATGGGAGCCAGAGATTATTAGTAGTAAGATTTCTTCATACTTACAGTGTCTAAGAGACTACAAAAAGCTGGAAAAAAGGCTCACTAGAGGATGGCAAAGAAAAAAAAAAAAAATCCATGGAGAAATACCAGTCATCTCTGGTATTTGCTATCACAAAAATAGATGTATAATTATGACACTTAAACAGTGGAACACACGTTAAATGGCATACTTGTCAGAGAGGATAATGCATTAAGTAGATGGTGGGAGAGGGCTACCGACATTCTGCCTAATTTTAACTTGTTCTGAAACTCTGGCCCAGTCTCTACACTTGTCTGTCATTTCCAAAGTCTGTTTGCTTGGGTTTATCTTAGTACAGGAGTTAGATACCAGCTCTCCTTTTGTTGCATCCCTTAGCAGTTCACTACTGGGTCTTGGTTGAGACCCATGATAAACTTCACAATAGTCAGAAGCTCCCTATAGTTCCAGAATTCTGCACACAATCATTCACCCTCTTGCCTTCTTCCTCTGCAGACAGGGTGGGAAGCATGCCTTTGGACTGGCTTCTGGCTGGTTGTAGAAGACTCAGCACAGGGTGGACACTTAGGTCAGAATTGTGCCCTTTGTACGTCTGACACTTATTTGGGTGTTTTTGTTTTGTCTCAGCCACACATGATCTCAGGCATATACAGATTGGCTATCTAATGTCGGGATTTTGCTTACTCTCTAAGCCCTGGTATGGGCCCACTTCTAAGTTGAAGTTCTTTTCCTCAGCATTGCTCTCCACCCCATCTTCATCCCCAAATATTATTTGCCACCCTCCATGCACAGCTTATTCTTCCTTGCACCCTATAGATTTACACCCATGTCTTAGCTTTACATCCACTGATAACAGTTCTTCTTCTTTTTAAAAATTCCTACATCCTTGTTAGATGCCGTTGGATTTATTTCAACTCATGCAGAGTAGAATGGCATTCCATAGGGATTTCAAGGCTGTGACCTTTCACAGATTGCTAGGCTTGTCCTCTGCTCTACCTTTGGGTGGGTTCGAACCACCAGTCTTTCAGCTAGTAAAAATAAAAGAAAACTATTTAAAGTGATTGAATATTCATGGATATTACTTTCAAATAGTCATTTTTAAAACTGTGTAATTCAGATTTAAAAAATAATTTAAAATACACTATGGACACTGGATTTTTCACAAGGTCCTATGTTGAACATTTTTATAAAAAGAACAATTATCCTCAAATGAATATGCTTGATAAATTCTGATTATTAGACACTGAGTTTCAAGATAAACTCACAGAATCTGTGATTCCCTAGAAGACAATCAAATGCCATGATACCAGTGTATGCAGTAGCAAAAAGTTTTTCAATTAACAAATTTCTCTCCATGTATAAAATATTATAATTATTCTGTTTTGAAATATAAACCACAATATTTTACCAATCTAAATGTTTGTCTGCTGGCGTGATGCTGTAGGATAAGCACTGGAATTCTAACCACAAGATCAGGGGTTCAAATCCACAAGTTGTTCCTTGGAAACCCTATACAGGGTCACTTATGGGTCTGACTCGGTGGCACTTAGTAACAACAATAACAGGCATATCTGCAGCTGCTGGGTGGTACAAACAGTTAACTTGCCTGGCTGCCAACTGAAAGGTGCTTAGGAAGCAAGTCTTGGTAACCTACTGCCAAGAAGTCAGTTACTGAAAACCCTGTGGAGCACAGTTCCGTTCTGATACACACGGGTCATCATGAGCTGGCATCAATTTCACTGCAACTGCTTTTTATTTCTTTTTTATCTAAATGATGCAGTTGGCTCTGCTTATGGTTTTAAAGATAATGGTACTGATTCAAGACTTCTAGATTGTTTCTCCAAATCCATGTTCAAGTTCTTTTGTGTATAGTAATGGAAACATTCTTCTAGAGTCTAGACTATAGCAGTGTTTCTCAATCTTGGACTAATGATATTTTGGATTGGAAAATTCTTCATTGTGGTCTGGTCCTGGGAATTGTAAATGTTTAGTAGCATCCCTGTCCTCTATCCACTAGATGCCAATAGCATGACACCCCCCCTCAACCCCCAGTTGGGATAACTCAATATCTTTAGACAAATGTGCCCTGAGGGGCAAAATCCATTCCTTTAAGTCTCTTCAGGCCAGTTGCAGTGATATTACCTGTGATTTTATTAAAAATGCAAATATGCGAGCCCATCCTGAGCTACTGAATTGAATCTCTGAGGTGGTGTCCAGGAAACTCTATTCACAGTTTTACTATCCTAATGACTTCTGTTGACCAGAGCTTGAGAGCTCCTGGAGTAGATAGAGGTTCCCAAACATGTCTGCACATTAGAATCACTGGGGGCTATTAAAAACCCAGAATCCAGGTCACACCCCAAACTAACAAAATCGTAAGCTCTGGGGATGGACTACAGACGTAAGTATGTTTTGAAGCAGCAGTACTGACTCCATGTTAGAATCACCTGGGAAGCTTTTAAAAGCACTTTTAACTGGGTCCACTTATGATCAATTAAAAGAGGACTCTTAAGGTGAGATCCCAACATTAATCTAATTTTTTTTTTTTAAACTGTCATATCCCAATTTATTCTAATACACTTTCAAGAATGAGAATCATAGCTCTGATATTGTATAAATATCAAAAGAAGCATAACGATGCATTAATTAGGAATACTGGCCCTGGATTGAAACTGCCGGTGTTTAAATCCTCACATGACTACTTCCTATAGGACCATGGGCAAAGCTATTTATTTAATGGCACTTAACTTCCCCCTAGGGAGCGCCTTGGCTCTGTGGGATAAAGAGTGGACTGAAAACCACAAAGTAAGTGGTTCAATCCCACCAATTGCTCCTTGGAAGAACGATGAGACTTTCTGTCCCTGCAAAGATTTGTAGCCTCAGAAACCCTATACAGGGTTGCTATGAGTCAGAATCTACTTGGAAGCACTTAACAAGTTTCCCTCTTTCAAGTGGGGACGATAATACAGTTCTTATCTGGACAGTTATTGAGGTGATGACATCTATGTAAAATTCTTTTTTGTTAAGTGCCATCAAGTTGGTTCC
>NW_006408528.1:9545028-9578945 GCF_000296735.1 Chrysochloris asiatica | reverse complement strand
TAACCACTACGCTACCAGATATATATATAGATATAAATACAGATATAGATATAGATATATGACTTTTTAAAAAACTTTTTATTGTAAACCAAGTGAAAGTTTACAGAACAGATCATCAGTTGCACATTTCAATAAATCATACACTTCATTGCATCTCAGTGATTGCCATCTTTTCTTGAGTTTCTACAATAGTGGTCTCATACAATAGTTATCCTTTTGTGATTACTTTACTTCATTCAGCATAATGTTCTCCAGGTTCGTACATGTTATGAGATGTTTCGCAGATTCCTCATTATTTTTTAACATTGTGGAATATTCCATGGTGTGTATGCACCAGTTTGTGTATCCATTCTTTCATTTAGATTGCGTCCATCTGTGTGCTATTGTAAATGGTGCTGTGATGATGTGCATGGGTGTGCATATATGTATTTATATTGCGGCTCCCATTTCTCTAGGATATATACCAAGTAGTGGGATTGTTGGATCACACGATGCTTTGATTTCCAACTTCTTAAGGAAGTACCATAAGGAGCTCTGGTAGCATAGTGGTTATGAATCAGGCTGTGAACCGCAAGGTCAGCAGTTCAAAGCTATCAGCTGTTCTGTGGGAGAAAGATGAGGCTTTCTTCTCTCATAAAGATTTACAGCCTCGGAAACCCTGCACAGGGTCTCTATGAGTTGGAACTGACTTCACGGCACGTAATAACAACAAGGAAGTACCATACCATTTTCCATAGTGGTTGTACCATTTTACATTCCCACCTGTGATGTATGAGGGTTCCACTCTCTCCACATCCTCACCTAATTACAATATTTTTTAAGGTAAATGTTTATGAGGAAATTAACATTCACATTAAGAAATAAATCTCTTGAAAGGTGAAAATTTATGGGCAAATGTGGGATTCTTATCCCAAGCAAGGTAAGTCTGTTGGTATCCAGAGCTGTATTTATAGCAAATGGAAATTGGTTACAAATTCTGGAAGCTGTTCATCTCGAATAGCTATTTTAATATTGCCAGTCACTCAGGTAGCCATGCACAGGTGAAAACACTTATGTACTGCTGCTTTTACTGGATTAGAAAAGCATTGGAGAACCTACGGCATCATGGTGGTTCTGGGGCAGAATTCTTGTCTGCCATGTGGGAGACTCGGGTTTGACTACCAGCCAGTCCACTTCAGGAGCATCACCACTTGTCAGTGGAGGCTTGTGTGTGGCTATGATGCTGAACAGGAGTCAGCAAAGGCTTCCAGATGAAGATGAACCAGAAAGAAAGGCTTGGTGGCCTACTTCCCCAAATCACCCATTCCTGTACTTTGCCTTTTTTGAAGTCTCCCCCATTTTCATTAATTTTGGTTGTAGAGGATAAGGGTGCCATTTTGGTAAAAGACCATGTCACAGAAGTGACTGTATCATAAATATAGTTCAATAGGGAAAAGAATCATCTTGTTCTAATGAGACATTTCTGTAGAATTTGAAGATTGTAGTCATTGCCTGTGCAGGAATTTTATATAGCCTAAAAAGTAGTAGTAGGTAATTTAGATGTCACTAATTCCTCACTTTCTACTTCTGTTTGTGATGGCATTCCCATATTTAACACACTCAATGTTGTTGTTGTCAAGTGCTGTTGAGTCGGTTCTGACTCATAGTGACCCTGTGTAGGGTTTCCAAGGAGTGGTTCGTGAGTTTGAACTGCTGACCTGCGGTTCAAAGTCCAGTGCCCTATCTCACAGGTCTACACCAGGACACACTCAACAGCAGGAACAAACAAGTGACCATTGTGGAGATTCAATCTGGAAATTGTTCTTGAGAACCCTTTGTGCAGTTCTACTGTGTAGTCTATGGGGTTGTCAAGAGTCAGAATCAACTTGACAGCTACAGGTTTAATGTAAAAAAGTGGTCATTTTCTCACTAATTCTCACTTAGTATCAATCACTGTTTAATTTAGCCTTAGTTATCTCTAGATGTGACTGGAATTCCTTTTCTAACCCATATGAACTCTTTATCTTGTTGTCACACATTTTTAAGACTTGTCCTCAGGTCTGGAATCTTAGATAGCCTCAGAATACTAACATTACAGTTAACAGTTTAGCCTCAACCTTCTGGGCACTGTTAACTTTTCTGCATTTTAAACATTGGAACATGATTCTTCTAATGTAGCCAATTGAAAATAAAGTCCTTCTTTGGAGGAAGACTCATTAACAACCTGCAATATGCAGATGATAAAACCTTGCTTGCTGAAAGTGAAAAGGACTTAAAATATTTATTGATGAAGATCAAAGAGCACAGCCTTTGGTATGGATTACATCTCAATGTAAAGAAAACAAAAATCTTCACCACTGGACTAATAAACAACATTCTTATCAATGGAGAAAAGAGTGAAGTTGTCAAGGACTTCATTCTTCTTGGATCAACTATCAACACTCATGGAAGCAGCAGTCAAGAAATCAAATGATGTATTGCATTAGGCAAATCTGCTGCACAAGATCTTTTTAAAATGTTGAAGAGCAAAGATGTCAACTTGAGGACTAAGGTGCGCCTGACCCAAGTCATGGTATTTTCAATAACCTCATATGCATGTGAAAGCTGGACAGAGAATAAGGAAGACCAGAGAAGAATTGATGCTTTTGAGTTATGGTGTTGGAGGAGAATATTGAGAGTACCATGGGCTTCCAAAAGAACCAATAGACACATTTTGGAAGAAGTGCATCCAGAGTGCTCCTTGGAGGCCAAGATGGCCAAACTTCGTCTCTCATACTTCGGACATATTGTCAGGAGGGACCAGTCATTGGAGAAGGATATCATGTTTGGTAAGGTGAAGGGACAGCGAAAGAGAGGAAGACCCCAAAAGAAATGAATTGGCCAATTGGCAGCATCGAAGGACTCAAGTGTGGCAACAGTAGTGAAATTGGCCCAGGATTGGGCAGTGTTTCGTTATGTTGTGCATAAGGTTGCTATGGGTCGGTACCGACTCAATGGCACCTAACAACAACAAGAAGCTCCTTTCTCAACTCTGACTGCCCCACAATTGACCTCATACTGTGCCCGAAAAAGAAATTCTATCATATAAAATATCTTAAGTGACAGAGTCAAATGCTTTTGCAACAAACATTCATATATCATAAGGAAAAAAAGTAGTTCTCTACTCTTAATGAAGGGCTAGCTTACCTTTCTAATAGTAATTCTAGTTCCAACACCAACATCTGACTGTTAAATAAAGGCCCTGTTTTCAACTCCCTAGACCAGAGGATAGAAAACCAAGCCGCTGTTTTGTGAACCCTTGAGTAAGAAAGGTTTCTACAGTTTTAGGTGGTTGAAATAAAACCAAAGGAAGACTTTTTCATGAGACATGAAAATGATATGAAATTCAAATTTCAGTGGCCATAAATGAAATTTTGTTGAAACATAGCTATAGTTTATTGTTTACTTATTTATCATCGATGGCTGGTTTTGTGCTATAAAGGCAGTATTATTTATTACTATAGTATTGTGTGATAGTAGAAACCTTTCTTACTCAATAGTTGCACAAAAACAGGGTTTTGGTTTTCTATCCTCTGGTTATTGTGCGGAATCCTGGTGTGGCACTGCGGGTTAATGCGCTGAACTGCAAAGACAGCTTGAACTGTAAGGTTGGCAGTTCAAGCTCATCAACTGTTCCTTGGAAACTCTATGCAGAGAAGCTGTGAGTCAGCGCTGACTTGATGGCACATAACAACATAGTATTGTGCATTCATGTTACAAAGGTGACATTGATTATATGGTCTGCAAAATAAAAATACTTTATATGTGGGAATTTTTAGAAAAAATAAAGTTTCCAATTTCTGGAGGAAATAAAACCTTGTCATTCATTCTTGTGGTTGTCTCCACAACATGAGTAAGTACCTAACACTTGATTCAGGGTTGGCTCACTCATGGAAACCCCATGTGCTGCAGAGTAGAGGTTTTCCAGGCTGTGACCTTTTGGAAGGTCACCAGGATTTTCTTCCAAGGACCTCTGGGTAGGTTTGAATTTCTAGCTTTTTAGATAGCTTTTTTAGTAGTCTAAAGCTTTTCTGTTTGGGCCATCAGGACTCCCTGATCCATGAGTACCTGACTTTATGTTTTTCACTGAATGATTGTACAATATGATTATAGATTTGATAGTTTACCTTTGTTCTGAAATATTAAAATGTATTCCTTATTATCTTACAACTTTAATAACATTTGGAGATTTAACAGGAATGTAAAACAGAGAATTATAATGTTAGAGTCCTGGTGTGGTGCTTTAGGATAAGTATTGAACTGCTAACCACAAGATTGCTGGTTCAAACCCACCAGCCACTCCTTGGAAACCCTATATTGGGTTACTATGAGTAGGAACTGACTTAATGGCACTTAACAACAAGTGTCAGATCCACCAGAAACATCAGCCAAAGGTGTTGTGAAGGAAGCTGAAGCTACAACTTAATGGGGAGCAAGACTCACTGTTTCCCAAGTCCAGTTTCTGCTCTAAATCAAGGATGTTGCTTTGTTTAGCAACTCCCCTGCAACCAGCCTTCTCCATACAGATCCCAAAAGATTTAGAGACTTTCAGCTAATTTTAACTCGTTTTCAATTTCATAGTAAGTTCTTATTATTCCTACAAAAAAAAAGACAACAAGTGTATATGTATCAATCATCTCTTTAAAAGAGAGAGTAAAGAATTGATTTCTGAATTATATTTAAAACAGAAGGAGAAATAGTGAAGAGGAGAGCATGAGTCAGTCTTAGATAAACAACAGTAATTCCAAAGTTCTACAGTTGCATTTAAGTAAGATCATCGAGGAATAATGACAGCCAACAACAGCTACTTCCTGAGCCAAGTAAAGCCTAAATTAAGGAATCAAACAAACAAAATTTCCTAACAAATTCATCTTCCTATGACCAACACATTATCTCCATTATTTTTGGAATCTTATGGGAAATGAGCAAAGTATAGAGCTTATATTCTGAAGTTCTAATAATCATTCAGTTGAGGACTAGTCTCATAAACATTTCTGTATATTTTATTGCCAATACTTCTGCCAGATATATGATATATAATTAATGCATCCGATTGCAAAGTTATTTGAACTGCAAGGTCAGTGGTTCAAGCTCACCAGCTGCTCCTTGGAAACCCTATATAGGTTCACTATGGGTCAGAATCGACTCAACAGATATATGATAAAACAATTCACAAGTCCATAGAAATGCTACTTGTTTTATATACAAAATACCACAATTATAAAAATGTACTAGTTTTATGCACTTCAATGTAGAGCAAACAAAAATCTTCACCACTGGACCAATAAATAACATCATGACAAATGGAGCAAAGATTGCAATTGTCCAAGACTTCATTTTGCTTGGATCCATCACCAACACTCATTTCAAACAAGAGTCAAGAAATCAAACAATGCATGGCATTAGGCCATTGGGTCTTGGTGCACAAGACCTCTTTAAAGTGTTGAAGAGCAAAGATGTCCATTTGAGGACTAAACTGTGCCTGACCCAAGCCATGGTATTTTCAATAGCCTCATATGCATGTGAAAGTTGGACTGTAGAAGAATTGATGCTTTTGAGTTATGGTGTTGGAGGAGAATATTGAAAGTGCCATGGGCTGCCAAAAGAACCAACAGATCTGTGTTGGAAGAAGTGCAGCTAGAGTGCTCCTTGGAGGCCAAGATGGCTAAACTTCATCTCTCATACTTTGGATATATTACCAGAAGGGACCGGTCCCTGGAGAAGGATATCATGTTTGGTAAAGTGGAGGGATAGGAAAAAAGAGGGAGATCTCCAATGCGATGTATTAGCACAGCAGCATCTTAAACAATGACTCAAGTGTAGCTGCAATTGTGAGGATGGTGCAGGACATGTTTGTTATATGGAACCGACTCAATGGCACTTAACAATAACAACTGGTTTCATAAACCCAATGGGTTTATGCTGCATCATTTCTTTGCTGCATCATCTATGTAGGAGCCCTAGTGCCACTTGACTTCTAACTAAAGGGTTGGTGGTTCAAACCCACTCTGTGGCTCTGTAGGAGAAAAATCAGATGATCTGCTCCCTTAAATGATACTGTGCAGCAAACCCTATGGGCAGGAATTGCTATAACCCGAAATTGACAACAACAATTTTCTGTGTAAAGTGTCAGTATTTCATGAAGGTGATAGAAATCTGCAATTACCATCTCAAAATATATGTCAAAATATATGGCAGAGGAAACGGCTACTCAAGAATATTATTTAGATTTTTCTTTTAAATCTTTGCATTTCTTTGAATGTAGGCCTTCACATAGGTATTGATCTCATTTCTAGAGGCAAGGTGGGGCTAATGACCATAAAACTTTATAGGAACTTGTGCTGGGCTGAAGATTAAACACATAGCAGGTAAAATGTCTACATGAGTAGATCTTATAAATAAATGATTCATAGCCTGCATGTCAAATGACTTTTGGTGGTGGTGGTGGTATGCTGTGGAGCCGGTTTTGACTCATAGTGACCTTGTATAAGGTTTCCGAGGCTGTAAATCTTTATGGGAACAGAAAGCCTCATCTTATTCCCATGGAACAGCTGGTAGTTTCAAACTGCTGACCTTGAGTTTAGCAGTCCAACTCATAACCACTATGCTACCAGCTAGAGGTAATGCAACAAGGATAGTTAAGTTACTTCCATCATCATCACTATTATCAAAGACAACAGTAACAGTTAAATCTAGGGAGTGTAGTGTGCAATGTATTGTCTTACTACCTTACATACTTACCTTGGTTCATTATTCATCTGGCACCTCTGCTAAATTCTTGATACGTTTGACCTAATGTTGGCTCTAACAGCATCAGTTTAAACAGGGAGAGTCAGAGAGGATTTATCAGTGGCCTATCCTAGCTCTTCGTACTCACAGCGCCAGGGGCATAAGGAGCAGAAGTGCTCTAGGATGAGCCCCATCCGGCCTCTAAAATCTCATTTCTTATAGCAAAGGCAAGCAGCATTGCAAAACCACGAGCACACATGTTCTCTTTTGACCCATGATGACATCCCTTGCTTACTCTAGGGTTGTTAAGTGTCTCGAATCAGTTCCAATTCATAGTGAAGCTGGATATGGTTTACAAGGAGCTGCTGATGGGTTTGTTCTGCCAATCTTTTGGTTTGTTATCCAGTGCGTATCCTACAGTGCCACACCAGAACTCCTAACTCTGTAGAGGTATGCCAACACCAAAAACCAAAAACCAAACAAAGAAATCCATTGCTATTGAGTCAATTCTGACTTATAGCAACTGTGTATTTCTGAGACTGTAAATCTTTACCGCAGAAGACAGCCTCATCTTTCTTTCAGGGAGCGGCTGGTGGTTTTGAACCATTGGCTTTTTTATTAGCAGCCCATCACCTAGCCCACAGAGTTTTCAGGGCCTCTTATAGAGAGGTATGTTGTTGTTGTTGTTAAATGTCATGGAGTTGATTTCAACTCATAGCGACCCAGTGTAGTGTTTCTGAGAAGTGATTGGTGAGTTTGAGCCACTGACCTAGTGGTTAGTAGTCTAGTGCTTATCCTATAGCATCACACCAGGACTCCCTTGTAGAAATATTGAGATGTCAATTTACGGATTCTCAGGGAAGCTGGAGAAAAAAACTTAGACATTTCATATACACCATCAGCTCCCTCCTGCCCTCCCCCCACACAAAGAGTTCTAACTTTAAAGTAATGAAAAAAGGTAAATGTAAAAATGGAACTTTGGTCATGACTCAAATAGAAAGGGCAAGTTTATTCCAGCCTCCAGTAGAGTTAAAAACATTCTCATTCATTTTGCCATTTTATGACAAGTTCGTGAAGTGGAAGAATCATGTTGTTACTGCTAGGTTCTGACTCACAGTGACCCATTGTACAAAAGAATTAAATACTGCCATTCCCATACATCTTTATTATCATTGCTATGTCTGAACCCATTGTTGAAGCCACTGTGTCAGTCCATCTCATTGAAGGTCTTCCTGTTTTTCACTGACCCACCACTTTACCAAGCATGATGTTCTTCTCCAGGCACTGGTCCTTCCTGATAATGTGTCCATTGTTGTTAAGTGCTGTTGAGTTGGTTCTGACTCATATCAACCATGCATAGGGTTTTTGAGAGTGACTGATGAGTTTGAACCAATGACATTGTGATTTAAACTGACCTTGCAGTTCAGTGCTTATCCTACAGTGCCACACCTGGACTCCATGTCCACAACTATATTAACTACTTCTTTAAAAAAACAAAGACAAAGCAAAAACAAAAACAAAAAACAAAAAAAACCCCAAAATCCTGATAACACTCATTGCTTGGTATATCCCACAGTGACTGATATAAAGCAAATTATTACATTAATTTATACATTTTAATATACATAATAGAGTAATCCTGAAGGACTGTTAAGCTAATGTTCTTCAGGTTTGTCTATATTCCTGGGAATTTACCAAAGAAGTAAATCATGGTAAAAAATCATGAATATCCTCAGACATCAATGTCTTAGGATGAATATTCTTAGACATCAATTCCCCAAGTGAAGTTTCTTGATTAGAGTAAAGCCTAACGGAAGGACAAATAGACAAAAAGTCCTTGGTTTGTCTACTATCTGTAAATTCTAGGCTCAAGTTGTCTACTTGAACTACTGTCTATTTTAGAATATTTGATAAATGAGCAATTGCTCCACTACTAAGATACCATATATTCCTGACAGATATTTTGAATAAAAGAGCTTGTGAATACAATTTATGCCCCGTGTTCCCAGGGATTAGATAACTGGCATTCGAAGTCAGCTACGAAATAATACTGTCTAGTCCCTTTCTTTATGAAGTAATAAAGTGATTCAGTCACTCAAGAGAAACTAATGTAACATGTAGACAAGCAATTTTAAAAAACAAAGCAAATCTGCAAAACTGAGGCAATTAAAAAAAACACAAGTTTTTAAAAATCTTTTTTCAGACACAAGGTAGAACAGAAAAACTGAACACTCTATTAGACCAATTAACTGGGATGTTCGATGAACTCATGATCCTAAACCTCTAAACCATGAGGTGTTCGGTTATAGACAGCAGCCTTAGCATTACTCTTATATTTATTTATTTCGTAAATATCACACAGCTTATGCCAATTCAACTTTTTACAGGTATACAACTTACAGTGAGCAAATACAATAATCAGTTCATAGTGACACCGTATAGGGTTTTCGAGGCTGTAAATCTTTATGGGAGCAGAAAGCCTCATCTTTCTCCCATGGAGAGGCTGGTGGATTCAAAGTGTTGACCTTGCGGTCAGCAGCCCAACTGGTAACATACTATGTCATCTGGGCTCCTTTCCTGCCCTGGATGTTGTTGTTAAGTGCTGCTGAGTAGGTTCCGACTCTTAGCAACCCTGTACAGGGTTTCCAAGGAGCAGCTGGTGGGTTTGAACTGCCGACCTTGTGGTTCACAGTTCAGTCCAGAGCTACACCAGAGTCCAACAATAGGAAGCAGACTTACAAAAGCCCAGTTTTGAGGTTAGGGAAGAAAAGAAACTATGTAATACTTAAAACAACTAGTCTGGTGAAAGTCACAGTGTGTTACATGTTATGATAAACTCAAAGGGTCTAGATCCACAATTTGAGTGTGGAACATAGCTTTCCCATCCCTAGTCTCTCTTTCCACTCCCCTCTTCCCTTTCTCTGTTTACTCATATTTCCTTCTCTGCCTCTTCTAATGGAGAGTCCCTTTTCCACATCATCTAAAAGAGGAGCTCTTCTTTTTTTTGTTAAGTGCTGTTGAGTTGGTTCTGACTCATACAGCAACCCTATATGGGTTTCTGAGGAGTGGCTGATGAGTTTGAACTACTGACCTTGCAGTTCAAACTGACCTTGTAGTCCAGCACATTAACCCATAGTACCACACCAGGATGCCAAAAAGAGGAGCTAGAATTATGATTTGTGACATGCATGGGACAGCTATAGGACCAGCAGCAACACCCCACAAAATCAGAGACTTATCATAAATTAGATAACAAGGTTGAATTTAGAGTTGAAAAAGCAATTTGGGCTACAAGCCGCCTTGTACCAATAAGGATTGATTGCTTTCCACTCCAAGCCATAGAAAACCTGACAATTTAATAGCTTAATACATAGGGATTCATTTAATATAAATCAATAAGTAGGCAGTTGGAGAAGTCTGTTTCTCCATCCCTAGAGTATTAGTTATCTATTACAAGGTGGCAAAGGAAGGCTATAATGGCTGTTTAGAAGAAAAAGCAGCCATTTAGAAAAATTTTAAAAAGAAGGGAAAGATTAGTATGTATGGGTTATTAGTGATTTCACAGATGAGGGCTACAAACCATGAGCGGACCATAGGTGTGACTTGAATAGTTTTGTTTACTAATCACAGTCACATGTGGCTTCCAGAAACAGGAGGCTACATGTACGTATATGAAATATGACTATACAGCAATAGGACAGAGTTAAAAAGTACAGTTAAAAATCCTTTCTACTTAAAGTTTCACATCTAGTAGTACTATTAATAAAGTAGCAAGGTAAATGGACCTGCATTGCATATATTTAAAACAAGTCGACTAGACCAAAATGTGATCTTGAACCTATCCCACCTGAGTTTAGAGATTATCTCACGACCAAATTTGATGTATTGGCCACTAATGATAGAAGAGTTGTGGGATGACACCACGAACCTCATACAGGAAGAAAGCAAAAGGTCATTAAGAAGACAAGAAAGAAGGAAAAACCCAAGATGGATGTCAGAAGAATCTCTGCAAATTACTTTCTAGCATAGAGAGGCTAAAGCAACTGGGAGAAATGAGGACGTAAAAGAGCTGAACGGAAACATTTAAAAGGCAGCATGATAACACAAATCAAGTATTACAATGAAATGTGCAAAGATCTAGAGTTAGAAAACCAAAAGGGAAGAACACACCCAGCAATTCTCAGATTGAAAGAGCTGAAAAAAAGCTTCAAGTCTCAACTTGAAATATTGAAGGATTCTTTGACACTGTAGGGACAGCTGTGGACTGCAAACCACAAACCTTTATAGGGTCCTATGAGTTGGAAATGACTCAATGGCACTTAAACAACAACAAGGGCAAAACATTGAATGATGCAGAAAGGATCAAAAGAAGATGGAAGGAATACACATAGTTACTGTGCCAAAAAGAAATGGTCTATATTCAACCATTTCAAGAAGTAGTATATGATCATGAGCCAATGGTACTGAAGGAGAAGTTTAAGGTGCACTGAAGGCATTGGCAAAGAACAAAGCTCCAGGAATTGATGGAATACGAGTTGAAATATTTCAACAAACTGATGCATTACTAAAGGCACTCACTCATCTATGCCAAGAAATTTGGAAGATTGCTGCCTGACCAACTGGTTGGAAAAGACCATATTTGTGCTCATTTCAAAGAGCGGTGACCCAACGGAATGTGAAAATCATCAGACAATATCATTAATATCACAGACAAATAAATTTTACTAATTCAAAAATGGCTGCAACAGTACATTGACAGGGAACTCCAGAGATTCAAACCAGATTCAAAAAAGGATGTAGAATGAGAGATATTATTGATGATGTCAGATGTATCTTGACTGGAAGCAAGGAATACCAGAAAGATGTTTGCTTGTACTTTATTGACTATGCAAATAATTTTAGCTGAGTGGGCCATGACAAGGTACGAACAGCATTGCAGAGAACGGTATTCCAAAACACTTTTTGTGCTCATGAGGAACCTGTACAAAGACCAAGAGGCAGTTGCTTGAACAGAACAAGGGTGGTTTAAAATCAGAAAAGGTGTGTTCCAGGGTTGTATTTTTCATCATACTTAGATAGTCTGCATGCTGATCAAATAATCCAAGAAGCTGGATCATATGAAGTCCCTCTTCATATAATCATATAATGGCATCAGGATTGGAGGAAGACTCATTAACAACCTACAATATGCAGATGGTATGACATTGCTTGCTGAGAGCAAAGAGGACTTCAAATACTGATGAAGATCAAAGACTTCAGTATGGTTGCAACTCAATGTAAAGAAAACAATAATTCTCACAGCTGGACCAATAAATAGCATCATGATAAATGGAGACAAGATTGAAATTGTCAAAGACTTCATTTTGCTGGGATCTACAATCAACACTCATGGAAGCAGCAGTCAAGAATCAAATGACATATTGCATTGGACAAATTTGCTGCACAAGACCTTTTTAAGTGGTCAAAAGCAAAGGAATTAGTTTGAGAACTAAGATACATCTCAACCAAGCCATGATATTTTTCATAGCCTTGTATGAATGTCCAAGTTGGCCAATGAATAGGGAAGACCTTAGAAGAACTGTTGCATTTGAGTTATGGTGTTGAAGAAGAATATTAGAAGTTACACAGAATGCTAGGAGAACAAACAAATCTGTGTAAGAAGAAGTACAACTAGAATCCTCCTTAGAGGCTAGGATGGCCAGACTTCATCTCCCATTATTTGAACACATTATCAGAAGCAACCAGTCCCTTAAGAAGGATATCATACCTGGTAAAGTGGAGAGTCAGCCAAAAAGAGGACGACCTCCAAAGGGATGGATTGGCACAGTGGTAGCAGCAATGTCTCAAGATTAACAATGACCATGAAGATCGTGCAAGACTGAGCAGTGTTTAATTCTGTTGTACATAAGGTCACTATGAGGCAGAACCATCTATATGGCACCTAACAACAACAAATTACATCGGTCTTACTCTTTATGCACACAAATTTAGCAGAGGGAACTTTTACTTTTTTCTGATGCTCTAAAATGTAATTCATATATAAATTGTGCCATCAAATGAAAAAATTAACTATTAAAAATATCATTGCTTTTGGTGAACTTTGTTGTCATAAGCATACCCTTAGTATTTCCTTTTAAAATAAATTGCTTACTTTTAACTTTGAATGAAATAGCTCTCAAAATTAAAGCTCATATTGAAAAGAATCAGTGCTCATCCCATTTTATGCTAGAAAGAAATCAACTGGATTGAAACTTTTCACCCAAGCAGTAGCTGTACATCAAGGTAAAGTTTTCCGAGTATAAATAATTTATAATCATGAAAGAAAATCAATTTGTCTGCTAGTAGTGTGCTCCTTGGATGTGGAAATTGTTACCCAAAAAGTAGGCTCAATCTTGCCTGTAATATTTTTCTTTGCACAGTTTATTACTACTTGATGAAATGAAGTCCAACATTAGCCATATCAAAGTTCTTTATAAAAAACTAGGATATTCTCTCAGTTTGAGAGATGACTGTCAACACAAAGGACTATTGTAGTTCAGTCCCCTGCCTTCTTTTTATTAACTTTCCAGAAAGATTGTAAACGATTTTCAAATGACGTTCTTTATTTTTTCACTTTTGGAAGATGTCTAGTTTATTATTTGAGCCAGTAGGCTAGAATATATTTGTGTGTTCTCTGTCTTTATTCATCTAGCACCTTTCCACACAAAATACAACACTATTTAAAAACTGTTTTGCTAATGTTCAGAGCCCACCATTCATCTTCCAGTTCGCAGTACTATAGTGACTTGTATGTGGCTGTATGCTGGAAGCTCTGCTATTGTATTTTAAATACCAGAAGGGTCACCAATGGTGGACAGATTTCAGAGGAACTTGCAGACTAACATTGACTAGGAAGAAAGAAAGGCAGACTAATTCTGAATGTTTAGTCATTGAAAATCAGAATATTGTCAAATACATTGCCAGAAGATGAACCCCTCAGATTAGGAGATATTAAAAATCTGGCTGGGAAAGAGCAGTCTCCTCAAAGTAGAGCTGACCATAATGATGTGAATGGAACAAAGATTTCAGGATCTTCATTTGCTGATGGGGCACAACTCAAAATGAGGGGATAACCCTGTAAACATCCATTAAAAATTGCACTATGGAATGTACAAAGTATAAATCTAGGAAAATTAGAAGCTGTCAAAAATGAAAGGATTGCATAAAGATCTGTATCCTAGGAACTTGCTATTGTGGTTAGGTGCCATCTAGTCAGTTCCGACTCATAGTGACCCTATGCACAACAATTAAGCACTGACCAGTCCTGCACCTTCCCCACAACCACCACTACACTTGAGACCATTGTTTCTACCACAGTGTCAATCCATCTTGCTAGTCATCTTTCCCTCTTTCTCAGATCCTTCACTTCACCAAGCATAACATCCTTCTCTAAGGATAGGTCACTCTTGATAACATGTCCTAAGTATGAGAGATGAAGTCTTACCTTCCTGGCTTATAAGGAGCATTCTGTCTGTACTTCTTCCAACACAAATTTGTTTGTTCTTCTGGCAGTCCATGGTACTTTCAGTATTCTTTTCCAACACTATAACTTACATATATCAATTCTTCTGTAGTACAGTCTTCCTTATTCATTGTCCAACTTGCACATTCATATTAGGCAATTGAAAGTACCATGGCTTGGGGTGGGTGTATCTTAGTTCTCAAACTGATATCTATGCTCTTGAACACTTCAAAGAGGTCTTGTGCTGCAGATTTACTTAATGCAACATGTTGTTTGATTTTTTGATTGCTACTTCCATGAGTGTTGATTGTGGATCCAAGCAAAATGAAGTCTTTGACAACGTCAATCCTTTTTCCGTTTATCATGATGTTACTTAGTACATCTAATTGTGAGTATCTTTGTTTTCTTTATGTTGAGAAATGGAGAAGAGATTGAAGTTGTAAGACTTCATTTTGCTTGGATCTATGATCACCATTTATGGAAGCAGCAGTCAAGAAATTAAATGACATATTGCAAGTGGAAGACCCCTCTGAGACGGATTGGCACAGTGGCAGCAACAATTGCTTCAAACATAATGGTTTTTTGTTTGAGGATGGGGAAGGATTGGGCAGTGTTTCATTCTGTTGTGCATAGGGTCAATATTAGTTGGAGCTGACTTGATGGCACCTAACAAAATGTTAAGGGAAACATCCATGCAGTGTTTTCCTGAGGCACATTAGCTATTAAACCTGCTATTAAAGTGTTGCTCCAAGTAGAAACAATGTACCACTTTGAAAATAAAGACTAAGACTTCCAGGGTGAGAAGAACATACCACACATAAAACAGCAAGAAGAAAGGAATACCTGTTCAGACCATTCTTTTGGTGGGCAGTCAAATGAAAGATATGGAATTGAAGGCATGGATGCACTTTTTTTTTTAAAACTTGGACTCTATAGTTTGTGCAATGTATAGATACACTTGTATTTCACATGGATTTCAATATCAAGCTTTGAAGGCTTTTTCAGCTCTGACTTTTTCAAATCAACAGGTTATCAGGATTCAGGATAAGCCAAGGTGTTTTCTGACATCTCCTGAAGAACATTGTTTCTCGGGTTCCCACAGAAGTTCCATGTGTAAAAAGGGAATGAGAATTGCATCTTAGACACAAAAATGATTATGTAGTAACAGTCAACATGTTTAGGAAACATTTTAGACACTAGTGGCTTTTCTTTAGTAACTTTCTATTTTCAAGTCAAATGTTGTTGTTGTTGTTATGTGCCGTGGAGTTGGTTCCTACTCATAGCGACCCTGTACGGGGTTTCCAAGGCTGTAAATCTTTACGGGAGCAGAAAGCCTCACCTTTCTCCTATGGAACAGCTGGTAGTTTCGAACTGCTGACCTTGCGGTTTGCAGCCTGATTCATAACCACTTCGCTACCAGAGCTCCTTTCAAGTCAAATAAACAACATAAAAAGGCACCCCTTTGGACTAATGTAGCTCCTTGAGTTCACAGATTGACAGATGCCTTTTGGCTCCTCTTCATTTAGGCAGACTCAGCCCTGTCCCAGGGTTTGGAGCTCAGTGAGCTACATACAGGCAAGATGTTGGCTTCTGCTTCTTCTCTTATCTGAGAACCTTGCGTTTGACACACATGAAATGACTCTTACTGTAGCTCTCTCAGACTTTCCCTCTTCTGATAACCCCTCTACTCTCAGGACAGCTTATCCCACATTAAGGTAATGAAGGCCAGGACTCTGGCACTTTGGCAACTCAAGACATTTGTTTCTTTGGAATAGGATTTCTCACTCTCTCACTATAGAAGAAACATTTAAAAGAAATAGACGGGCTTCTACACAGTGTGAGAATCCTCTAAGGAATTAGAGCATTAATATGTTCTATCCTAAGTAATGAAGAATGCTTCAATGGAAATATTCAGAATTAGAGAAACATAATGTGCTCTCTGTTCAAAGAGTAAGGGTTCAGGCTTAACCTAACTTGAACATTTCACTGACCTTAATATGCCATGAGTGTGCATGATTACTACTGATATCGAGTATATTCCACTTCAATAAATATGACATCTGTTAATTCCAAACCAGTGCCATGTTTAATGGTCCTTTTAAATTGGAGCAAGTCTCACACTTCATTCTTTGAGTTCCTCACAAGCATAGGAAAATTTCCATACGTGTTTAACCAAACTGGATTGAATGTCTTTTTTTTTAAGTTTTTATTGTGAATTATGTGATAGTTTACATGGGAGAACACCAGCTTTACATTCATCCTATCATATTTTGTTTCATTGCAATGATTATAATCCCCTTCATGCATCATCAAACAACCAAAGGGTACACCTTGCAAGTCTTTCCCCCAGCAGTCAGCACACAGCCCCTCTCCCTCCCTGAGTCCAGCATCCCCATCTGCTCCATCTCTCCATGTCATTGTCTCTGCCTCCATCTCTGGTGTCACTGCTTCTCTGGATAAGATCCTGTACTCCACTCTCTTTGATGGTTCCAGGGGCCTCCACTTCTGGACTGCAAAGTCAACCACTCCCCTCCTTTTGTTACAAAATATCTACCTTTACATTTGTGACCCTCACAGTCAGTCTTGATAGCAATTATTCACTATTGTACCACAAGAGTCCTAGCCCATCTCCTTTCATCAGCCCTGTCCCAACAGATTGAAAACCATGCAGTGGAGATTCTACCTTTCCCCTCACTCTCTGGAATGAGGCTCCCTCTTGAAAGCTTGTAAGCCAGTCACTTCTTGTTTTTGTAGCCCCCCCACTCCCTGTTTTGGGTGGTCAATGTCTAACTTGCCCATCCCTGTCAACCCTGTGTACCGACGGGGTGGGAATGATCCTCTATGTAAAGATGTGTTCCCTCTTTTGAGCTACCACATCCATAAGTATAGGTCAAGTTCATCAAATTGTAGTGGATTACTCTTTTTTTTCCTCTTCTTCCTTCTTCTAGTCGAGTTCTGATCATCCAGCCATTGAAGTCAGGTCAGGTGGGTACTATCTGCAAGTATGGGTGTTCTTGTACATCTCCCCGTACTTCATATCAGCTGGATGCTTCACTCTCAGCTCTAGTCCTCTGTGGCCATGTCACTGTCTCTTGGCTCGAGAGTCTCCGGGCCTTACCATACTGCTGGCCAACTAGGTTTCAACCCGGGTTCACAGGAGTCTATTGAACAAGGTCAGACCCAGCTCACAACTTCATTGCTGTTTTTTCCTGCACTTCCCCTTATTGGTGACCAACGTGGTCACTAGCCTGCTTGTGTATTACCCTTGAGTCTTAGTCTTGGAAGGGGGTTTGCTCTGAGGGGACCCGACCACTTGTCTTGATGGCTCCCAGGTGAACAACTTGCTTGTCCTTGTAGTAGTCAATCAGACTGCTGTTGTTGTTTTTGATTTTTCCTGCTGGTCTTTCTTTCATGAAGTATATTCTGTTCTTCTAGCCACTCCAGGCTGGTCTTCTTGTCCTTTCAAGTGGAAATTTCCCACCTCAGAAGATTCTGGATGGGGTTCAGGATTCCACCTATGGTCTTATGCAATGCAAAGGCTCTGCAGGAAGCCTCTTTCATCTGGCAAGTTCTAGCCCCCTTTAAGGTATTCCAATTAGTTATAGGCTGAAGATGGACTTACAAGGTTTCTGTTACGATGCTTCTGGCTACCTCCTTTCTCTCCCCCTCAAGTGTCTATTTTACAATGGTAGGCAAGGGAAACCAAAATTCAAAAGACATTCAAGCATCTTAACATTATCTCCCCTCTTTTACCCATCAGATTGAATTTCTTCTTTAGTTCACAGAAAGACTACACTTTCCAGGATCCCTTACAGTTAAGTGTGTCCATGTAACTGAATTCTGATCAGTAGATGGAAGCTGTAGATGGAACTCCCAAGACAAGATAAATAAACCTTGTCTTTCTATTGTAAACAAAAATTTCCTGGAGAAAAAGGAAAGTGGGTCGTGGGAAACCACAATCATTTATTGTTGTAAATAATAATGAATCTGGTCTATGATCCAGACACCTCATCTTTGCTTTCAAGATAAAATAAATATGGAGATTTAGGAGTGCTCGTGTGATCTCTTTATATTCTCTTCTGACTGGATCCAATGGAAGAGTGTGAGGTTCTATGGAAAAACATTCTCATCTTAGGCTATGATTTAGGAAAACATTTTCCTTTAAAATTTTAAGCCACTGGAATTCTTTTGTTGTTGTTGTAACAGGTGACCTTGCTTACTTTATTACAACACTGGTCTTGGCTCTCATATATCATGACATGAAAAACACTATTTGGGTTAGTAGAAAGCCAAAACTAAATAAATCCGACAAATTAATGAATATAACACTTTTACTTTTTTCCCTTAGTGTTATTTCCAGACATTTTACCAAAAAAATGGAAATGATCTTTAAAATATGTTACTGAAAAAACTTAGCATACTGTCTATAAACAGTAGAAGACATGTTATGTAATAACAATGCTCTTATTATTTAGGACATTGATATAATAGGTCTATTCACACTTCATTTAAATTTAAATATGCAAATGTCCCTTTTGAAGGAACAGTTTAGTGCATTGTATTGTAGTGACATTCAACCTCACTTTAAAATGTAGCTAATTTAGATCATTCCAGAAAAAAAAAATGACAACTGTTCTTTTGTTATAAAGAGCATAAATGAGAAGATTTATAATTTTTACTAACTAAAGTTAATCACTGATGTTAATAATACTTTATACTTACATAACACTTTGCTTCAGTATATCTAATGCCTATTATCACAAATCTTCAAAACATCTCTGTAGGTCAGGAAAGAGACAGGGTTTAGTGAACATTTGTGTGTATGTGTTTCAGGCTGCCCAACATCTGTAAACAAATGAGAGGCAAGTCCCATTGGGGCAGATGTTTCCCCCAAATCTCTGTGGAAACAGACAGATTATTCATATTGTCTGGGCAGATGTGAAAATGCAGCCAACAAACCTCACTCCTGTCGAGCTGATTCTGCTCATGGCAACTCAACAGGACAGAGTAGAATTGTTCCATACGGTTTCCAGGCTGTAGATCATTATAGAAGCATCATCTTTCTTCCATGGAGTGGCAGGTGGATTCAAACCACTGAACTTTCAGGTTAGCAGTCCAATGCTTAATCCACTATGCCACCAGGATTTGTTGAGAATGAAGCAGTAAGTGCAATATCCAGAGATAGCTGAGTCTGGGGCATGGCTAGTTGGGGTGGTACCAATGGTAATATTCATTATAAACTAGTCTTGTTGGGGGAACATTGGCTTTGCATTGCTTCCTTTGGTTTCCACTGTTTGTTAGGACTAGTTCATAAGTCCCTTCATTGATTCTATGAACTAACAAAATGCTTTAAATTGGCTCTGTTCATTTTTATTTTCGCAACCAAAACTTTGTCTGCCACAAAGAATTTTAAATGGGGTGAAATGGGAAAGAGAGGCAGTGCTCTCTCCAACCTTTCCTGAACTTCTCCATTATCTCACCATTTTTCCCAGGGTAAAATGGTTTTCAGAAAATTTTTGCTCCTTTCACCTCAGACACTTCTTCTTACAAAAACAAAACAATACTTATAACTGAAGAGAGGGAAATCATTTCTCTTCCCTACTTTTTCACCTTGAATCCCAAGAAAAGTTGTGTCTGGGTTCAGTATTGCTAGAAATAAGACTATCTGATAACAGAATCTTCCTGGTATGAAAGAGTTGTTTCTTTTGCCCAAGGCATTTTTGTGAAACATAAAGAGAACAAAGAAAAAGATTTGGTAAGGTTCCTATCCAGTTCAAGCAAGCTTATGAGCAGAAAAGTTGTCACAGCAAGATCACTGTGTGGGCAAGTTAGTACCCAGAAGGTTTTGCTGCTCCCATTGGGTCAACAAGAAAAAATAGGACAAGCACACCTGTCTTCATGAGAAATAGAGATAATTGTTAGAGTTCAAATAATTGGTCTGTATGAGTGGTGAGATGTCTTTATTCCTTAGCACAGCTACGGAAGATGACAATCCTATGAGTAAACTATAACGGAATCAGGGCTAGGAATAGCTGAAGGATACAGTACAAATAATTTACTAAACCAAGTAAAGACGTTCTTGAAATCTTATACAATTCTTATATAACATTCTTCTGTGCTAAGATGGAAAACTCTTTACAACTATTATTATTCCTTGTTAGTATATTTCTGACTCATCTTGCCAAATACTCATGCATTATTCAGCTCATGCTTTGTTTGAGTCCGGGCAGGCTTATTGTTAGGAATACCAATAACACTTAAGTTTCTGAGGAAATAAAACAAAGAAAACTTTAAAAACACAACAAAACAAATGGTGCATCTTTGAATTCTATCGGTGAATCATCCAGCGATTCCTGAATCCTACATAAGAAGACTGTATTTCTGTTTAAATATACAAGGATTTAGTATTGATAGAAAATGGTTGTGTTGGAAAAGTGAACTTTTGACAGCTTTGCAAAGATCCTGGACAAACAACAGAGGCAATTGCAGTCCTGGAGAAGTGATCAGATGACTCCTGAGTAGGGGTAATGGTGTGTTCCCGTCTCCCTTCCCAGAATGGCGCTGGGTACCTGGTCAAACAGCCTCAGCTGTTAGTGCCCCACCACAGCTCACCACCACTCTTCTTCACTCTGGGCTAGGAAGGCGTCAGGCAAAGGTCTGGTTTTCAGGGAACAACATCTCTTAAGCAGTGGGGTTGAGTGCAGACTTTGGAAGCTACTGTTTTGCTGTTGTATGCCATCAAGTGGATTCTGATTCACAGAGATATCATACGACAGAGTAGAACTGCTCCATGGGGATTCCTAGGCAAAGATCTTCACAGGAACACAGTACCACATTTCTCCCAGTGAATAGGTTTAAATTGCTGACCCTTTTTTGGTTCGGAGCCCAGCACTTTAACTACTGTGCCACCAGAGCTCCTTTTTTGAGAGACTATTCCAACCTGTGCTTGCTGAAAGTGAAGAGGACTTAAAATATTTACTGATGAAGATCAAAGAGCACAGCCTTATGTATGGATTACAACTCAATGTAAAGAAAACAAAAATCCTCACAATAAACAGCATTTTTCTCAATGGAGAAGAGACTGAGATTGTTAAGGACTTCATTCTTCTTGGATCAACTATCAACACTCACGGAAGCAGCAGTCAAGAGATCAGACGACGTATTGCATTGGGCAAATCTGCTGCACAGGAACTTTTTAAAGTATTGAAGAGCAGAGATGTCAGCTTGAGGACTAAGGTGCGCCTGACCCAAGCCATGGTATTTTCAATAACCTCATATGGATGCGAAAGCTGGACAGTGAATAAGGAAGATCGTAGAAGAATTGATGCCTTTGAGTTGTGGTGTTGGAGGAGAATACTGAAAGTGCCATGGACTGCCAAAAGAACCAATAGATCTGTTTTGGAAGAAGTGCAACCAGAGTGCTCCTTGGAGGCCAAGATGGCTAGGCTTCGTCTGTCATACTTTGGACACATTGTCTGGAGAGAATAGTTGCTGGAGAAGGATGTCATGCTGGGTAAGGTGGAGGGTCAGAGAAAAAGAGGAAGACCCCCAACTAGATGGATCAGCGAGGTGACATCATTGATGGTGTCAAGTGTGGCGGCGGTAGTGAGGTTGGCCCAGGATTGGACATTGTTTCGTTCTGCTGTGCATGGGGTCGCTATGAGTCGGTTCCGACTCGATGGCACCTGACAACAACAACAACATTCCAACCTGACTCCACAGCACACAACAACAGTAACAACTACCATCATTTCCTAAATATAAGACCCAGGACTGGGTAACTTTGTGAGGCCCAGTGCAAAAAATGAACATGAAGAACTTGTTGTTCATAAAGCAAGAAAACGGCAGGGGAGACACTAAAATATAAGCCTTTTCTTTACTTGTCTGGTCTTTCTTGACCAACAAACTGTTAGTATAAGGATGCTTGACAAGGAGGCCAGATTAGGAGCCTGTTGTAGGCAGGTAAGAAGAAGGCAGGAGGTGGAACTACTTGTGAGTTGAAGTTCAAGTCCCAGCACATGTTGCATCTTCTCATTGGACTTCTTGTAAAAAGCACAAAATCAAATTATTAAAGAATTTTAAGATGGAGAACATAGAACATACAAATCAAGCACACAGCTCTTCTGAGCCTTGAGTCATGCTTGGCACACCACGTGGCCAGCCTTGGGAAGACCTTGGGTAAGCTCCGTAACCTCTCCTTACCTCAGTTTCCTTACCTGCCAGTGTTATTGCTAACACTAATTCTGGCACCTGATTCAGAGGGTTATTGTGCAAATTAAATGAGTAATTATATGTAAAGTTCTTAGAACTGTGTCTGGTAAGCTCTAAGCATAGAACAAATGTTAGATTTATGATTTCATGAATTATTAATAAAACATCTGTGGTAAAGTTAAAATATATTAGAGACCTAGTTTTCAAGGATAATCAATGACAAATATTGGCTTAGTAACTCCAGTATGTTTTAAATAACTACGGCTGCAATTCAATATAATTCACAATTTAGATGCCTCATGTCTCTTCCTTTTGCTTTTCTGGTTGTGTGTTTGACTGTTAATTAATCAACCTAAGGGAGAATGTTAGGATTGTCAATCAAATACATTTTATTTTTATTCATTAAGAGATCTAGAACAAGTCTGAGGGAAGACAAATGCAAACATTAACAAATATAATCATTTTGAAATATGTGAGGTGGGAAGGCTGAAGTATTCATATTTTTTTTTTTTGTCTTTATTTTTGTTACTAAAGGATTGCTTATGTTGCTGAACTGAAATTGTTGACAGGTGGATGTTTTATGTGTATTTCATACCATAATGAAAATTTCAAAATAAGAAATAAAGGATTATTTACTTTGGTACCTTGAATTTACTTGATATTATTTTCTATCCAGTGTTTTCTTAATTCCCACCATGGGTGTGACCATGCAAATAAGGTGTACAAGACTCTGAGAGAAAACTCTCTTCACAATTACCAGCAGTAGAGGTGATAACCTCATTCAGGGTTTTGGAAGATTCCCATGGAGACTTTTATATAAAAACCATACCAATCAGAACAAGCCGATTTCTTCAGCTGTCTCTTTCTCTCAAAAATTTAATAAGAAAGTTTCCCCAGGAGAGAAGAATCAGTGACACAATACCCACAGTAGTAAGATAGTGATGTCAATGAAAATAAAATGAACCGTTCTAGCCAAATATAAAACAAAGCTGGTATGTCTCAGTATCACCCATTTGGATAATCTGTGAAGTAAAGTTCTCATTTGTTTTCTATTATCAAGTAGAAGCCTTTAAGACTAAATAGGAAAGCTCAGGAAAGAGAAATGACTATGATGAGGAAACTGCCATCAAGCATCTATTAGGAGAGGGGCGACAGTTACACAAAGGATGAAAATATTGTAATCAGGGTGTGTCTAAATTTATCCTTGTTTTGATTTTAAAATGTTATTCCAATTTCAATTAAAAGCCATAGATGGATGTGTAAAAAGTAACAATCTTGATATTGTTTTAAATTAGGAAATTGTTTTCCCTCTATTAAGGTCAAAGATTTACAGGTGATCCCTGCCATTATGAAAATAAATATATACTAAATAAAGTAGAGTAAGAAGAAAAGAATCTGTTAGGTCATTTAATGGTAGGATCAAAATGAATAAGAAAAAAATTTCATGATAAAGAAAGATAAGGGTAACCACTTAGTCCAAAAGCTGTTGGCTTTCTCTGTGTTCTACTTTCACAGGTGGGCTGACTGTACCAGAAATGCCCAGAGCTGTAATTTGGCACACACACACACACAGAGTCACAGGAAGTCAAATAGCTTGTTCCTCCCTAATTAATGCTGTTTTTCAGACATTAAAATTGATTGAAAAATCTTTTGCAATGACACATTGGAGAACGGACTAATATTTAAAATATATAGGAAACTACAACACTTTTACAAGAAAAAGACAGATAACCCAATTTGAAAAATGGGCACAGGCATGAACAGACACTTCACCAAGGAGGAGATCTGGGCAGCTAACAAACAGAAGAAGAAATGTTTAAGATCACTAGCCATTTGTTGTTGTTGTTATGTGCCATCGAGTCGGTTCCGACCCATAGTGACCCTGTATAAGGTTTCCGAGGGTGTAAATCTTTACGGGAGTAGAAAGCCTCATCTTTCTCCTGCGGTGCAGCTGGTAGTTTCGAACGGCTGACCTTAAGGTTCGCAGCCCGATTCATAACCACTACGCTACCAGAGCCATTAGAGAGATGTAAATCAAAACAACAATGAGATATCATCTCACACCAACAATAACAGCAAAGATAAAAAAAAGTAGAGGATAATAAACACTGGTGGGATTGAAAAATGGTCCAACCACTCTGAAAAGCAATATGGCGCTTCCTGAGAAGGTTGGAAATAGAAATACCTTATGATCCAGCAATTGCTCTACTTGGTATTTATGCACAAGAAATACGAGCCATAACATGAGTAGATATATGCACACCAATGTTCATAGCCACATTATTTACAATATCAAAAAGATGGAGACAGTCTAAGTGCCCATCAATTGAAGAATGGATAAACAAACTGTGGTACATACACACAATGGAATATTATGCTAGCTTGAAGAATAACAAAGAAGCTGCAAGCCACCGCATAACATAGATGAACCTTGAGGACATTATACTGAGTGAAATTAATTCGTCAGTCACAAAAGGAGAAATACTGCATAGGATAATTATTGTAAAATATTAAGAAAAAGAACCTACCCTAAAAGGGAAAAAAAAATGTATATATTTGCTGATCACCGGGATGTATGGGATGAGGTGAGGGGAGGGAGGGAAAGATGGAGCACAGAGTAGGGAATAGACACAGGATAACTTTGGTGCAGGAGGCAGGGGGCAATACACAAGAAGGGGGAGAAGAAAGGATAACCAAGGTGAATGGGAAAACAATTAGGCAGGTTTGCATGGGCTAAGTGGGATAGAAGTAAATAATGATGTATGCACAACCTTGGAACAACAGGGCTCTGGGATACAGGGATTGAGGCATGTTTTAAATGGATAAAAGAGGGAAATAATGTTAAGATACTTGGCTGTCTTTTGAATCTTGGTTTCCCTTGTCTACCATTATAAAATAGACACTTGAGGGGGAGAGAAAGGAATAGCTAGAAGCATCAAAATAGAAACCTTGTAAGTCCATCTTCAGCCTACAACTGATGGGAATAATTTAAAGGGGGCTAGAACTTGCCCAGTGAAAGAGGCTTCCTGTGGAGCCTTTGCATTGCATAAGACCATAGGTGAAATCCTGAACCCCATCCAGAATCTTCTGAGGTGGGAAATTTCCACTTGAAAGGACAAGCAGACAGCCTAGAGTGGCTAGAAGAACAGAAGATACTTCGTGAACGAAAGACTGACAGGAAAAATGAAAAACTATAATGGCAGTCTGATTGACTTCTACAAGAACAAGCAAGTTGTTCTCCCAGGATCCCATCAAGGTAACTGGTCAGGCCCCTCAGAGCAAACATCCTTCCAAGACTAAGACTCAAGGGGACTACATGAGCAGGCATGTGGTCTGGCTAGTGACCATGTTGGTCACCAATAATGGGAAGAAGGGAAAAACAGTAATGAAGTTGTGAGCTGGGTCTGACCTGTTCAATAGACTCCTGTGAACCTGAGTTGAGACCTAGTTGGCCAGCAGTATGGCAAGGCCCAGAGACTCCTGGGCCAAGAGACAGTGTGACATGGTCATAGAGGACTTCAGTGGAGAGTGAAGCGTCCAACTGATGTGAAGTAAGGGGAGAGGCACAAGAACACCCATACTTGCAGATAGTACCCACTTGACCTGACTTCAATGGCTGGATGATCAAAACTCGACTAGAAGAAGAAAGACCAGGGGAAAAAAGAGTAATCTACTACAGTTTGATGAACTTGACCTATACTTAAGAATGTGGTAGCTCAAAAGAGGGAACAAATCTTTACATAGAGGATCATTCAGACATCCTTGGTACACAGTGTTGACAGGGATGGGCAAGTTAGACATTGATTACCCAATATAGGGTGGGGGGCTACAAAGATAAGAAGTGACTGGCTTATAAGCTTTCAAGAGGGAGCCTCATTCCAGAGTGTGCAGGAGAAGATGTTGGGACAGGGCTGATGAAAGGAGATGGGGCTAGGACTCATGTGGTACAATATAGTGAATAATTGCTACCAGAACTGACTGTGAAGGTCACAAATATAAAGGTAGATGTTTTGTAACAAAAGGAGGGAGTGGTTGACTTTGCAGTCCAGGAATGGAGGACCCTGGGACCATTAAGGGAGAAGAGCAGAGTGCAGGATTCTACCCAGATAAGCAGTGACACTAGAAATGGAGGCAGAGACAATGACATGGACAGATGGAGCAGCTGGGGACTCTGGACTCAAGGAGGGAGAGGGGCTGTGTGCTAATGACCAAGGGCTGACTTGCAGGGTGTACTCTTTGGTTGTTTGATGATGCATGGAGGGGATTGTAATCATTGCAATGAAACGAAATATGATAGGATGAATGTACGCTGGTGCTCTCCCATGTAAACTATCACATAATTCACAATAAAAACTTTCTTTTAAAAAGTACGTAGTAAATGTCCATAAACAGAATACTTCCCATGTAACCAGGGTTAAGGCCAATAAACCAAGTATTACTAGGAGAAAAACACACAAAATAAATGAAAACCACGGTGCATAAATGGACTTCGAAATTTCATTTTTTATATTAACCTGTGCTGTTTTCTTTTCTGGAAAATCTTTCATTATTTCTATACATTATATATTATTACATTATTTCTGACTTTTCTTCTCAAATATAGGGATAAATCCTGTCTCTAAACAGGCTATGGAGTCCTGGTGTGGCACTGTGGGTTAATGTGTTATACTGCAAAGTTGTTTGAACTGCAAGGTTGGTGGTTCAAGCTTACCAGATGCTTCTTGGAAACCCTATATAGGGTTTCTATGGGTTGGAACTGACTCAACAACACTTAACAACAACAACAAACAGTCAATATATATATACTATAATTTCTATTTTGACCTGTCTGGTCTGCAGTTAAAATGGATATGCAGTTAAAATAAAGAGAGACTTAACACTTTACTATATTTTTTAAGCTAAACACACATGTTGTTGTGTGTCATCGGGTCCATTCCAACTCAGTGACCCTGTATAGGACTTCTGAGAATGGCTGGTGGGTTTGAGCTGTTGGCATTGCAGTTACCAGTCCAGTGCTTATCTTAAATATATACATTGTTCTTATGTGCTTTCAGACTGGTTCTGACTGATGATTACCCTTGTATGGGGTTTCCACTGTTTTGAACCACTGACCTTGTGGTTAACAGTCCAGTGCTTATCTTACAGTACCACACCATGTTGTTGTTGTTGCTAAGTGCCATCATGTCAGTTCTGACACATAATGACCCTGTATAGGGTTTCTGAGTTTGGACTACTGTCTTTGTAGTTAGCAATCCTGTGTTAATCCTAGAGCACCACACCAGGACTCCAGTTGTTGTTAAGTGCAGTCTAGTTGGTTCTTATTCATAGTGCCCCTGTATAGGGTTTTTGAGGAGCGGCCAGTGAATTTGAACTGAACCAACCTTCTGGTTCAGTGCATTATCCCACAGTGCCACACCAGGACGGTAATAGATCTTACAAAACCGCAATGCTTCTTAACTTTGGGATTTTAAGTCATTCAAGTTATTACTTTTCTCTTTGGGAAGTGAGCTCTGAACTGTAGTGTCCTAAATTAAAAATAAGTTCTAACACACCAATAACTAATCTTCAGGATGATAGCTAACACTTAAAGTGGAGTCAACATATTGTCCTCATCGACACTAACCAGAAAAAAGAAAATAGCATAAGGAACAGTGATCTGGAAATAAACAGGAGAAAGTGGCAAGGAATCAGTCAGCTTAATGCAAAGGCACAAAACCAATCACTTTTTAATCATTTCTGAAGATCCACTCAACAGTCAGCTGGATATATTTATTTAAATGCAAAATCACCAAATTATCATCCTAACTATGGCAGTGAAGAGTAGTTTTGGCAAAGAAAGATCTAGAATGTGTAAGACTCTATCTTAAGCACACAAAAAGAAGGCAAATTGAGAAAATGAAAGAGAGGTAGATTCGTCCTCTCTCCACACATACTTCCTTGGAGTTAGAATTGAGGAATTGGTGTGACACCTGGAGTTCTTACTTCTGAATGAGGTAGAAGGGACTCTATTCAGGCCCTGACCATATACTGTCTTTGACATCCTATATTGTTCTTGATAAACAATAGAAATAGCTAAGTTTATCTTAATTCTTGCCTGCCAACTGAAAAAAACAAAGTAAAACTATATATTTGTTGCTATATATTTGGAGTTGGTTCTGACTCATAACGACCCTGTACAGGCTTTCCGAGGATGTAAATCTTTATGGGAGCCGAACGCTTCATCTTTCTCCCACGGAACAGCTGGTAGTTTCGAACTGCTGACCTTGCGGTTCGCAGCCTGATTCATAAGCACTACACTACCAGAGCTCCTTAAAACTGTATATAAAACCAAACAAAAACCCCCAAACCTTTACCACTGAGTCAATTCCAACCCACAGCTACCCTGCAGATCAGAGTGGAATGACTCAAGGCTAAATACAGGAGCAGACTGCCACATCTTTTTTCCATAGAGGAGCTGGTGGGTTCGAACTGCTGACTTTTTGGTTATCATTGATGTGCTTGATCACTGTACCACCAGGGCTCATATTTAAAAAGCCATGTTGTTGTTGTTGGGTGCCACTGAGTCCACTCTGACTCAGAGAGGCCTTATGAACAACAGAATGAAATACTGCCCAGTCTTGCATTTTCCTCACAATTGTTATGTTAAACCCATTGTCACAGCCACTGTGTCAATGCATCACTCTAACGACAATTTAAAATTTAATTTTCAATGGTTTGCATATATATCTGACAAATATTGCTAATGTTTCTACAAGAAGACAATGTTTTTCAGTTGTTGATATTGTTAAGTGCCATAGAGTGGGTTCTGACTCATAGTGACCGTATGCACAACAGAAGGAAACACTGCCTGGTCTTGAATCATTCTCACAATTGTCATGCTTGAGCCCATTGTTGCAACCAACGTGTTGCAGCCATTCTAAAACCAGGATCAAAGAATGCCAATACTTAATTAGGAACAAGTTTGAGATCCAAAGCATTTTCAGGTTTCAAGCATTCTCTTCTGTTTACTGGATGCTGCCCAATTTTATTTTCTCTTTTTCCAGCAGCTATTGATTATAGATTCCACATGTTTCCTTTACATGCCCATTAAAAAAGTTGCTACTTTTCCGACGGAAATGAGATTTTGATGAACGTTCCAGCTACAAAGCAAAGGCTTCTCCTAGGTAAGTTGGCAACACAACTTTTAATGAACATAATCAGAAAGGAGATGCCACTTCTACCTCCATAAAGCAGATCACAGGGAGATGACAATTGTTATCCAGTCATTTTATCCTCACAAAGTGAAGAGAGGCCACGTGCACCAGTGGAAACCTAGAAGGGAGGTTGTTAATTGCCACCCACCATTCGCCTGAGGAGGTATGACTAACAGACTGAAATGACAATCAATGAGACAGTTGTTGAGGAGGAAGATTCCTATGACAGCTTGCCCACCAAATAAGACTTATGAACGAACAGATGCTGACTCTGAACAGAAGCAAAATAAACATGTTCAGGTGATTTATAGGAATTACTTTCAACATTGGAGGTTAAATGCTTTGCATCTCAGAACTTCTGGCAAGATGGCAGACTAGACAGGCATACTACATGAACCCGCTACAACAAAGATACTAGAGACCAAATACAACAGACACATGAAAATCCTGGAACCCTGAACTTCAGAAGAAAGGGTAGAGGAGTGGATTCAGTGATTTCTGGGAGGAAAAGCTGAGTAGGGACTGTGAGAGAGGGAGACTGACTGGTGAACAGTCAGCCAGGTGTTGAGCTTTGGTGAGTAACTTTGGCGACAAAAGCTGTCCTGGCAGAGCAGAGTCACACACGAGATGAGAAAGATGCAATTCCTTCTTCTTCCCCAGGTTTCCCTGGTGAGAAATTTCCACCCTCATGTCTCTAGACCGTGCTCTCTGGGAGTTTGGAGCAATGTGGTTGGAAGCCATGTCAGTATAAGGTGGGGGCTAGGTTTGGTGCCAGGAATCAGCTGGGATCGGCTTCAGACCTACAGAACTAGCAAAGCCACCAGATCAACATTAGTTTAGCATAAACCCTCATAATGAACCACCCTGGCCCAAGCTGCCCTGTGTACCTAACAAACACTGAAACAATCTCCATCAAGAGCCTCCACAAACTACTTCTAGATGAAGTGCCGTGAACATAGATAACATGTAGGAACTTCATCTAGGTCCAAAACTCTGCTGTGGCATCCCTCCCACATCCACCTGGTGAGCTCCACAGCTAGCAGGACTTCCCCAGAGTTTTCTTCTCTTGAGGCCCAACAGCTACACTGGTTTTTTGGTTTTGGTGTTATTCTTCTGCTGTTTTTGTTTGTTTATTTCTTCTCCTTCTCTTTCCATTCCTTTGAATTTTACCCTTTATGTCTCCACTTTTGTTTTTCCTGCTATTCTTCTGTTTGTTATTTCCCCTCTTTTTCTTTTTCCTTTGATCTTCCTTTACTTCTTTCTACTCTCCATCTTCTCTCTCCCTGGTTTTTCTAAGTGTTTCTTTTTTTTTTCTTCCTTTTACTTTGAGTCTTATTTTTCTCTTCTATAGATCCATTTTCCTGTACCTCTTTTCTCTTTTTGGTTATTATATTCTTTTTTTTAATGTTGCTGCTTGTTTATATTTCTGTTTTCTCTTTTCATTATTGGTTACTTGTATGTTTAATCTGTGTTGTTTTCTTGTGTGTGTGTGTTCTCCCCTTTTCCACCTGAAAGGAGACATGCCCATATAGCCCAGCCACAAACATGTCCTCTGCAACTTCACCCACTTGGCAAGAACCAATTCCAGTTCCTGTACCACCCAATCAATGATAGACAACCATCCAAATCCACTCTAAACAGAGGTGCACAAATGGTGACTACAGAATGGTGCACACTTCTCTACACCCACAGGTGACAGTTGGTGAGATCCTAAGAACACATAGAAATACACCTATCAATTAACTACAAATACAACAATACCACAATGTCCCAGAGATAACAGACAATCTTACTTCACAAGAAGAAACAAGGAAGCATGGCTCAAACAAATGACCAAGATACAGAACCAGAAAATGTTTCTGAGAAAGGAAAGGTTATGGAACTTTTAAATGGGAAAAAATTCAAGCAAATGTTGGTTAGGTACTTGCAAAGAATTAGCAGAAAGATCTAGGAAAGCAAAGAAAAAACAGAAAAAAAAAAAAAACTTTAAATGAATTCAGAAAAACACAACAAAAACAAATTGACAAAATAAATGCAAAATTTGAAGCAATACAGAATCTGCCATTAGAAATCCAAGATTAATTCTAAGATTTGTGTTGTGGACAATACAATGAAAGGGCAAAGGAGTAGATCAGAAGCAATGGAGCCCAAATTAATGAGCTTGAAGATAAATAAATACCTCAGTAGTAATATGCTAGAAGAACAATCAGAACAAGTAATGAAAAAAAAATCTGAAGAAAGCCAAAGAGTTATATGGGTCATTGTGAACAGGAATGACTTACGAGTGATCAGAACCCCAGAACAATGAGAAACAATAAAAAACACAGAAGAAATTGTCAAAGAGTTGTTGGAAGAAACTACATTAATATCATGAAAAATGAGAAGAAAGGCATATAAACAGGTGAATAAACCCCAAACTGGATAGACCCCAAAAGAAAATCACCAAGACATAACAGAAACAAATTCTCCAAAACCAAAGATAAAGAAAGAATCCTGACAGCAGCTTGGTAAAAAAGATAAAAGTTACCTACAAAGGAGAACCAATAAAATGAATCCTGATTTCTCAGCAGAAATCATGTAGGCAAGAAGGCAATGGGATAACATATATAAAATTCCAGAAGAAAAAATTTCCAGCTAAGGATCATATACTCAGCAAAGTTGTCCCTCACATACAACAGTGAAATTAGGACATTTCCAAATAAACAAAAATTAAGGAAATTTATAATAACCAGACTAACTTTACAAAAAATACCAAAGGGTAGTCTTTGGACTGAAAACCAACAACAACAGTCAACAACCTGACATTAACCTATATAACACCATCACCCAGAACTCAATTCAGACATGTTGTTGTTAAGTATGTTGATTTAGTTTTGACTCATAGAAACCCTGTACAAAATTTTGTATGTTATGCCTTGTGATTTTGGGGGGAATCTATCTGTCTGAGATTCACTGTGTTTCTTGAATGCATATTTTCTCATCTTTTAGATTAGGGAAATTTTCTTCCAACAAATCTTAGACAATTCTGAGTGTGTGTTTTGTATATTTCTGTTCTAAAATTCTGATCACATGTTAAGTTATACTTCTTGGTGTGATGTTGTTCCACAAAATTCTTAGAATTATTTTTTATTGTTCTTTTTTTCTGATTTTTCCTCTAGAAGATTACTAATGAGAGATCTGTTTTTAATCTACCTAAGTCTTTCTTCCTTTGACTCAATTCTACTACTACTCCTTTGCCCTTTCAATGTATTATCTATAAGAAAACTCCAAAAGGTTCATAGAAAAAAATGCAATGAAAGGATAATGGAATTTTCCACAAACTTTTAAAAGCTGCTTCATATTTCAGACATCTTAGTATTTGTCTTCTGGATTTCTTTTTTCTGTTTTGTATGTTTTTTTTAAATTTCTTATTTACTTATTTATTTTTTCAGTTTGTTGTTGCAGGGTTTTCCTAAATTCTTATGGAGTTTTGTCTGTGTTTTCCTTGATTTTGTCTGTGTTTTCCTCTATCTTTTGCTCAATCCATTGAAGGTAACTATATATCATTCTTTTGAATTCCTCATCAGGTAGTTCCAATGCCATGTATTCCTCAGGAATATTTTCTGACTCTGGATTTTTGATCACTTGTTTGAGCCACTCTGTCTTGTGTATTTGTGTGAATTTCTCTGGTCTCTGAGACGTTGTGTTGTTGCTTTGTTTTTATTTTATTGGTTATTTTATGTTGTTGGGGTTTACTCAGGTTTTTTTGTTTGTTTGTTGATATATATCTGAGAAAGTTGGGTGGTTGCACTGCTTTGCTTCCTAACTTGACAACACTTTGGCATTCTCCACTTGTCTCCTTGTAGGTATGGTAGAGGACAGGAGTGTGTATCTAAATCTCTTTTTTCTGTTCATATAGTGCAGATGAGGGAAGGTTGGTTTTCTATTGTCTACCATCTATCATTGATCAGGTAGTGCAGGAGCAGGTGGTGGCCTTTGTTGTAGGGCTACAGAATTTGTGGGTATTGCTGAACTGTGTTACTGTCTCCAGATAGATGAAAAGAAAGAAAAAAAAATAACAATAATTTAAAAAAAAAAAAGGGGGGGGGACAAACAGAAAAAGAAAATACTTTTTAAAAACAAAAGAAAAAGAACAAATAAGACAGTGGAGAGGGTGGAAGTGCAGTGAGGAGCTCTGTCAACAACTACACAGAACACCAGACCAAGCAAGCTCAGGGAATGGTCTCAGAGGTCTGAACCACATATAGAGGAATATTTAGAAAGTT
>NW_006408528.1:9512370-9542668 GCF_000296735.1 Chrysochloris asiatica | reverse complement strand
ATGATGGTACATGGAGGGGATTATAATTATTGTAATGAAACAATGTGTATGATTTGTTGAATGTGAAACTGGTGGACCTGCCCTGTAAACTTTCACTCAACCCACAATAAAAACCTTAAAAAAAAGAAAGAAAAAGGAAAGAGATAAAATAAGAGAAGGGAACAAAGAGAAGAGCAAAAACTACAGAAAGGGAGAACAAACGAGGAAAGAAACAGAACAATAAAGGAAAAATTTTAAAGAAGAATAAAATAAAACTAATGGCAGGGAAAAAGAAAAGAAAAATAATAAAAGAAAGAGATCAAGAAAAGAGAAAAAATGAAATAAGAGAAAAACAAAAACAAGAGCAAGAAAATGAAAAACAGGGGCAGGGTACTCCTCAGTGTTTACTGTTGATGGCTCCTACTGTTGACTGCAAGGTCAGCGGTTCAAGCTCACAAGCTGCTCCTCAGAAACCCCATACTGGGTCACTATGGGTCAGAATCGACTCGACGGCACTTAACAACAACAACAACCGTTGACCAAAGAGGGTGTTAGAGGACAGGACACCTGATAAAGTTGGCATACCTTGCTGGCCATGGTGACAGAGAACATGTGCCTCCACACACAGGGGTGGCATGTACCTAGTACCTTGTCCACAAGGGTGTGCCTCCAATCTCAGGTGAAGCAGAGGTTGCATACTGAGGCGGCTGGTGGGATGTGTCACCATCTACTAGGTAGGTAGGATTGGATACTGGCCACATTTCTGGTCACCGAAGAGTATAGAGAATCGGGGAAGATTGAACCTTCCTGATTGCCAGCTACCTGTGTGGGCACTGCTGCAGTCCTGCTAATTATCATCAGCTTGCTGCACTGATCAGAAAACTGCTTGCAAAATTTCAAAATGTTCACACCGAGTCAGGCCAGTTGACAATTCACCATTCTTTTGTCTTTTTGTTTGCTGTTCATGTTCATTTGCTTTTTCTAGTTGGTATTCCATCTACTTCTTTATCTTTTCCTTTGAAACTCAGGATTTCATAAGGATCATTCATATTTGTTTTTCTGGTTTCTTGTGTCTGTCTTCTAGAGGATCTGGGTAACTAGTTTGCCTAGTCTTCCATCTTGCTTGCTAGAAGTCCACTATTTTGAAATATATATAATTTTAAAATAAATAAATAAAATAATGTTTACTTGTGTTCATACATTCTTGACTTATTTCCTCAAAAAAGGAAGCCCCTTAATAGCAATTTTATATATATTTGCATTTTATACATATTTGCATTAAAAGTCATTGTATGTAATAGATAAATCATATGCATTAATACACTTTATTTATGAAATTATGTTTATTTATTGAATTATTCTATAAGAAAAAAGTGTTCAGTGAAAGTAAAATTCAGGTCAGTATTTTCAGCAGGAAAGAAAAATCCTTGCAATTATAAAGAGTCCTGATGTGGTGCTATAGGATAAGCATTAGACTGCTAACCGATGGTGAATCCTATATAGTGTCTCTATGAGAGGTAACTGACTCGATGGCACTAAACAACAACATCATAAGTATGGAAAGAACTACATATTGAAGATAAGTCAAGAAAGGAATACCAAATGTACTTTCCCCAATAATACCCTAAAGAATAGGAATCTTTGCTTATTTGCTCATTGGCACAAATGAATTATGACTAGAGATTCAGGAAGAGAACATATAACATGATATATCTGTCTCTCCCCAGTTGTGCTATCTGTAAGTCCACAGAGGCTTTGTATAAGGGTCCCATACTTGGTTTAATGTTCTCTGTCACTATCTTGAAATTCTTAATAATTTTGCACTGGTGGTGGTAGTGTGCCCTTGAGCCAGTTTTGACTCATAGCAACCCTGTATAGCGTTTCCAAGTCAGTAAATCTTTATGGGAGTAGAAAGCCTCATTATTTTCCTGCAAAACAACTAATATATTCAAACTTCTGACCTTGCGGTTAGCAGCCCGACATGTAATCACTACACTAACAAGTATGTAGCTGGTCTTTCTTACTACATTGACAAATGCCTTACAATTTAAGTTTACTTTCAACCTGAGCTGGGAGTATTGTGGGGGAGGGGAGTTCCTCACCCTCCCTCTGTAGGTTCTGCTCCAGGGGAAACACTTCTGAAGAGATTCTGAGATAAAATGGCCGGCCATGAGACATAACAAGGTAAACAATTTCTCTAGAAGTAAGTGAATGTCGGGAGACCAGAAGGAATTATATGAGTGCACGTACTGGAAACCACAAATCCAGGTTTCCTGTAACATTTTAAAAAGCATTTATGACAGAATACAGTAAAAGATTAGCACTTCAGTGTTGTGGGAAATTTCTCATTATACCCACATTGGCTAGGAGCTTATGTGATGTATCTGGCCTTGGTGCTTCATCTTGAGAGAATGAGAAGTCTTAGAGCAAAAAACAGAAATCATTAAAAGAGTAGGAAATGAAACCCATTAAAATGTTGAAAGTCTTGGATTAAATCACTGTGAAAAAATCTAAAACTTATAGTTTTCACCAAGTCTATAAAGAACTACAGCACTGGAGAGCAAGGTTGTTTTCAACCATAGGTTGGTGGTTCAAACTCACCAGCCACTCCATGGAAAACCCCTATACATGGTTTTTATGAGTCATACTGGACTTGATGGCACCTAACAACAACATAAAGAACTAGTATTTGGCTAATTATTTTCTTAGTTTGCAAAGATAATTCTAGATATGTAGATTTTATACACATATCAAAGGGAGGTGCTTGGGACAGGGAAAAGGGAGCAAGAACATTTGGTGTTGTTTATGCATGTAGTAAGTGGGACTTTATCAGAAGAATGTAACTTGTGGTAGCTAGGGAAACAGAGATTAGAGTAGCTAGATGTTTGTGCAGACTGAGCTGAAGGTCATGGCTGTGTACAAGGATAAAAGCTTGCAATTTCCCTGTCCCCCAGGCAGCCTTGCAAGTTCCTCACGGGGCAGCTTGACCTGGATGCAGCCCGAATTTCTGGATCACAACCGTTAATTTGCAATCCTTCGGTTATACCACTCCCAGGTCAGAGACCTTCAGCTCAGTGGCTCCCAACAGGTATAATGCAATCCGAGTACAGATTCCAAAATCATTTTTTAAGAGAGAGAAAAAAACTCATTGCTAACTTGATATTGAAATGAAAGATACCCTGGATAAGCAGAGCATTATTAAACAAGAACAAAGTGAGAGGCCTCTCACTTTCCAATCTCAAAACCTACCACACAGCCACAGTAGTCAGAAAAAAAAATGGTACAATGAAAGATCCAGATCTACGGAACAGAATTGATAACCCAGAAGTAAATTCATCCACCGTCCACCTATGGCCAGTTGATTTTGTACAAAGGGCCAGAATGCGTTAAATGGAGAAGAGATAGTCTCTTCAACAAATGGTACTGGCAAAATTGGATATCCATTTGTAAAAAAAAAAAATTGAAACAAGAACTGTATCTCATGCCACATGCAAAAAAGGAACTCAATGTGGATTAAAGACCTAAATGTAAAACCTAGAACTATACAGATCATCAATGAAAAGATAGAGACAAACTTAGGGGCTTTAATACCTGGCATACATACACTATCAAACCTAACTGAAAACATACAAACAGAAGACATAATATATGACTGGGACTTCCTAACATCAGACACTATATGCATCAAAGAATTTCAGCAAAAGAGTAAAAGGAGAACCCATGGACTGGAAAAAAATATTTGGCACAGACATATCAGACAAAAGACTACTCCAAAATTTATAGAACTCTTCAACACCACAAGAAGAAGATAAACAACCCAATTAAAAATGGGTAGAAGACATGAACAGACCCATCACCAAAGAAGACATTCAGGCAGCAACAAACATGAATAAATGTTCAAGATCATTTGCTGCTTAAGAGAAGCAAATTAAAATAACAATGAGATATCATTTTACAGCAACATTAAAAAACAAAGTTCCAAAAAAAACCCCAGAAAATAACAAATGCTGGTGAAGGTGTGGGGGCACTGGGACCTTCCTGCCCTGCTGGTGGGACTGCAAAACAGTGCAACCACTGTGGGAAATGGTATGACATTTTCTCAAAATGTTGGAAATAGAAATACCATTTGACTAAACAATCCCTCTACTTGGTATATATCCTTAAGAAATAAGAGCTGTGATATGAATGTATATATATATATATGCCCATTTCCAAGGAGCTCTGGAAGCATAGTGGTTATGAATTGGGCTGTGAGCCGCAAGGTCAGCAGTTCGAAACTACCAGCTATTCCGCAGGAGAAAGATGAGGCTTTCTGTTCCCGTAAAGATTTACAGCCTTGGAAACCCTGTACAGGGTCACTATGAGTTGAAACTGACTCCACGGCACATAACAACAACAACAACAATACCCATTTCCATTGCAGTGCTATTCATAATAGCAAAAAGATGGAGACAATGTAAATGAGGGTCAACAGAAAAATGATTAAACAAACTACTGTACTTACACACAGTTGAATACTAATCAACACTGAAAAATGAGGATGAATCTGCAAAACAGCTGACAACATGCATGAACCTTGACAACGTGATGCTGAGTAAAATTAATCAATCACAAAAGGACAAATATTATATGAGACCATCGTTATAAAAATTAAGAGAAGATTTTCTTGATAAAAGAAATATTCTAAGATGTTACCAGTGTAGAGGGTAGGGAAAATGATCCACAGGATAGAGAGTTGTTGTTGTTGTTAGGTGCCATTGAGTTGCTACCGACTCATAACGACCCTATGTACAACACAATGAAACACTGCCCGATCCTGGGCCAACCTCAGTACTGTTGCCACGCTTGAGTTCATCGATGCTGCCACTTGGCCAATCCATCTCGCTGGGGGACTTCCTCTTTTACTCTGACCCTCCACCTCACCAAGCATGATAGCCTTCTCCAGTGACTGGGCCCTCCTGACAAAATGCCCAAAGTATAAGAGATGAAGTTTGGCTATCACACATGTTAATATGAATGACAGGGTAGGCAATATTCAACAAAAGGGAGATTGACCCAAGAAAGATGAAGGTCATGAAAGTCACAGGAATGCAAGTGTTAAAGTGAATAAGATAAACACTGTTCACTGATGATACATGGAGGGTCCAGTGGTGAGGATTTTTGTTTTGTTTATACTGAGGTGCAACCCACACCAAAAGCTGTGGTCTTTAATCTTCATCAGTAAGGATTTTAAATCCTCTTTGCTTTCCGAAAGCAAGGCTGTATCATCTGCATATCGCAGGTTGTTAATGAGTCTTTCTCTAATCCTGATGCCACTTTTTTCTTCATATAATCTAGTTTCTCAAATTATTTGCTCAGCATACAGATTGACTAAGTATTGTGAAAGAATACAACCCTGCCACACACCTTCCCTAATTTTAAAACATTCAGTGTGCCCCTGTTCTGTTCGAACGACTCCCTCTTGGCCTATGTACAGATTCCTCATTAGCACAATTAAGTGTTCTGGAATATTTGTTCTCCACAATGTTGTCAATAACTTGTCATGATCCACACACTCAAAATCACAAGTAAACATCTTTCTGGTATTCTCTGCTTTTAGACAAGACCCATCTGCTATCGGCAATAATATTTCCCATTCCATGTCCTTGTCTGAATCCAGCTTGAACCTTGGACTATTTTCTGTCGGCCATTTTTGAATTCGCTTTAGCAAAATTTTACTTGCATGAGATATTAATGGTATTGGAAATTGATGATTATTGCATTTCATTGGGTCACTCTCTTTGGAATGGGCAAAAATATGGATCTTTTCCAATCAGTTGGCCAGGTAGCTGTCTTCCAATTTCTTGACATAGATGAGTGAGTGCCTCCAGTGTTGCATCAGTTTGTTGAAAGATTTCAATTTGTATTCTGTCAATTCCCAGAGCTTTGTGCTTCGCCAGAACTTTCAGTGCACATTGGACTTCTTCCTTTAGTACCATTGACTCTTGATCATATATTACCTCTTGAAATGGTTGAACATCGACAATTTATTTTTGGTACAGTGACTGTGTATACCTTCCATCTTCTTTTGATGCTTTCTGCATCACTCAATATTTTGCCCAAAAAATCCATCAATACTGTAAATTGAGGGTTGAATTGTTTCTTCATTTCCTTTAGCTTGAGAAATGTTGGGTGTGTTCTTCCGTTTTGGTTTTCTAACTCTATATCTTTGCACATTTCATTATAAAATTTGACACTGTCTTCTCAAGCAGCCCTTTGAAATTTTTACCTTTAGCTCTTTTGCTTCCTCATTTCTTTCATTGCTTTAGCTGGAGAGCAAGATGATTAATTGGGTTGAGGTGATAGAAAATAAGACAAGATATATATTCTTGTCTATATATTCTTAGGAGTCCTGATATGGCACTGTGGGTTAATGTGCCAGACTGTTGCAAAATCAGTTTGAACTGCAAGGTTGGGGGTTCAAGTTCACCAACTGCTCCTCGGAAACCCTATACAGGGTCTCAATGGGTCAGAACTGACTCAACAGCACCTAACAACAACAATATATATATTCTTAGACTTGTCTTATGTACTTAGAGAGGACAAGCCTTTCCTTTTTTTTTTTCTTTTCTTTTCTCTGGTTGTATACATGCAAAAAGAAGTTTTAAAGCATAGGAAACATCAGGAATCTTGAAATCAGATCAATAGTTTAATATATTAAATTTGATGGAACAACAGAACAAGTCATATCAACTCTTGGCTTTGTGTTTCAAATCCAGCAGGAGTACGAAATTGCTGGTAATACAATACTCGATGGATATTTACAGGCAGACTCCAACCACTTGACATAATTTGAATCCAAGGTACAGTTAAGAGTAAGAATGAAACATGGAGATAAAAGCTATGGTAAATAACTTTATTTTCTGCTTCTATAATATAGTTTGGAAATATGTCAGCAATGGCACTAAATTTGAAAAATAAGCTCCTATTGGAAGCATAGATGCTTTTATGCAGCCTTCAGTGATTTATCTATGTGAAATAATTGTCACAAACTTTTCCTTTGAAAGTGACACTGTTCCTGTTAAATGTGTTCAAAATACATTTACTATGAACTGCTACATGAAATATCCCAAATTGTTTCATTCACACAACTTCCTGTCTTGGGGTATATATGTATCTTAACCTACCTTGGTTTTACTAACTGCAAAAAATAACAACAAAACTAAATTATTTTTATACTTGGAGGTGTTGCTTAGTTCATAAGGAATTCTCCAGTAGCCTTGTCCATTTGACTCCTTTCCTCTTCTTTGGGAATTGAACTCCCAAACACCAGATTTAGACCCACATCTCAAATGAGATCTGACAGTTTTTCACATGACCTTGCCTCCCTTGACAAGAGGGGAGAACCTGACCCACCCTAGTCAAATGATATCCCATATGGATGTCCAGTGGTACTTCCACACCTAACCTTCATCAACATTTGACTCAAGTTAAGAGTTTCATGAGCCAAATTGAACAATTAGATTTCCTTCCCAGATTTTTTGACCTTCTCTCTTTTCTGGTTGTAGCACGGTGGGTGTGTGAACCGCTAGCTGCTGAAAGCCATGGAGAATTTAGTCTGAGAGAATGAAACAAATATGGAAAAGTAGTAATTAATAAGAGGCCTAGGAAGAAAGACCAGTAAGAGTAGCAGTCCTGGTTTGTTGCTGTTGTTAAGTGCCGTCGAGTCGATTCCGACCCATAACGACCCTGTATAGTGTTTCTGATGAGCAGCTGGTGAGCTTGAACCGCCTACCTTGCAGTTCAAACGGCTTTGCAGTCTGGCGCATTAACCCACAGAGCCACACTAGGACTCCAGTCCTGGTTTAGTTACCCTCCTATCAGGTCCAACCCTACTTTTATGTTGCCAGCTGTCTTATACCTAGGTGAGTGCTGATTGGGTTTTTATCACTTGATAATTAGAATCCAAACACAACCGTTAAAGTGCTGGTGGTGAAAATGGTTAAGCTCTTAGCTGCCAACCCAAAGGTTGGTGGCTCAAACTCACCCAGTGTCTCTATGGGAGAAAGAGCTGGAGATCTTCTTCTGTAAAGATTGAAGCCAAGAAAATCATATGGGACAGTTTCACTCTGACACACCAGGTCACTGTAAGTAGAAATGGACTTGGTGGCACTTAACAACAAAGAAAAATCTCTTAATTTATGTGTACCCAAATCCAAAGACTTCTTGTCTGTGTGTTCTTTTTACATTGAGAGGTTTCAGAATTCATTTCTCTATTTACAGATTAATTTGAAGGCTAAGACTGGCTGTTTTCTTTGACATAGAGCCCAATGCTCAAATATTCTGCACACACCAAGTCCTTGATGCAAACAAAACACTAGCTGATCCTAAGTTTCCCAACCTTACATGCATACTCACTAAATGAATGTCTAGATGGATTTTTTAAAAGGGGTTCTATATTTTTCAGCATCTACTTTAGTTTTTGTATTGTATTCCACTTAAAATACCTGTCCAACTTGTTGGTCCCAAACCCAGCAACCACACCTTTCGTCTCTTGGCTATTCTCAGACGTTAGTACTAGAGCCAATCTATTTTAAGCCCCTTAAATCATTGAAAACAAAGTAGACATTTTCTCCATCTATTATGCTCATCTATTCTGCCACATCCTTCAAAGAGCTCTAAATATTAGCAGATACTTGAGTCACGCATAATTTCAGCTGCATTGTTGTTATGTCCAAAATTTAGCACTTCCATCTCTCTTATAATAGAGGATAATTTAAGATATTGACTATGTGAGGATTTGACAGGAAAAAAAAATGTTGTTCAGACACATTTTACTCTGCTTGCCCTGGTATGAAGAGCATCAGTTTTCAAACCTGCCAAACTTTAAAGCTGTTAAACATTAAAAAACTAAGTATGCTTTAAAATTCTATATAATGGCTGTCCTAGAATTCTATTTTTAACAATTATGTAGTGTTTGTTTGGTTCATGCACATGTTTGCAAAACCTTTTTAGGTTTGAAAACTAATCAGGATGACTTGTTTGAGACCAGGCTGTGAGTGGTACTTTGGAAACAGTTGAAGTCTCAGTTCCCACAGAAAGCATGCATTCTGAACACACCTATCAAGCTTCTTGTTGGCAGATTTTTTTTTTTGTCTCTAACTATATAGAAAATGGAGTCTTGCTATGGTGCTGTAGGATAAACACTGGACTTGCTAACCACAAGTTCAATGGTTCAAACCCACCAGTCTCTTCTCAGAAACCCTATACAGGATTTCTGTGAGTCAAAACTGACTCAAGTGCACTTTACAACAATAACACAGAGAAAAGAAGAGTCCTGGTGGGGTACGGTCAAATCCTCACATAGTCAATAATTTTCATCTAAACACAGATGAAGTGAGTTGTAACAAAATGCAAGACTGAAAAAGTGGACCTTGTCTATCAGGTCAGTAGGTCCACATTGGTTTAAAAGTGACTGTTCTAATAACAAAACAAATTTTGGCTTTAAGTTTGTACATTTTAGATTCAGCACTCCCACTTTTCAGAATTTAGCTTAAGGAAATAAGCAAGGATGGTTGACTGCTAAACAGAAGCTTGGCATTTTGAACCCACCAGCCATTCTGGTGTTTCCCTGAAGATTTGAGGCCTTAAAAACTCTATGGAACAGTTTTACTAGAGTCACCAAGGAGTTCTGGGTGGAGCTGTAGGATCAGCACTGGACTGCTAACCACAAGGTTGGTGGTTCAAACCCACCAGATGCTCCTTGGAAACTATATACAAGGTTGCTATGAGTTGGAACCGACTTAGTGACAGTTAACAACAACCATAGGGTCACTATGAATTGGAACCTGGCTGTGGATTTGGCTTGGTTTGGTTTGGAGTGGATTCTGACTCCCAGAAATCCTATAGGACAGAGTAGAGCTGCTCCATCAGTAATCTTTTCAAGGAATCTTTACAGAAGTAGATCGCCATAATTTTCTCCTTTAGAGCGGTTAGTGGGTACCAACTGCCAACTTGTTAGATAGCAGATGATGCTTAGCCACTGCACCACCAAGGTTCCTTTAAACACACACATTCACATAAAATTTTAGAGACGAATGCATAAAGGTGTGATCCATTCTATCTCTGCAATGAGATAAATGACTGTTTATTTCTCTCTTTTCCCCCTATAATATCTGCTGCAATCATCTAGAGTAGGAAATCAAGAAATCGTACTTTTTAAAGTAACTTCTCTATTGTGTCATTTTCCGGCCACAGGCAAGATCGTCATCACTGACCACACCCAGTCCATGGACTGACAGGTAGCCAGGTAGCTTCAGGCTCAGCTCTCTCCCTTCGCTACCATCAGCTCCCCAGCTGGGAACTACTCTGAGGTGGGAACTAAACCTTAGGAATCTTTTGATTCTAATTGCTCAGCATGCTTTTTGGCACGCAGAAGGCACTTACCAATTGAGTGTCAAATACATAAAATATAGTGTATTTATATCCCTTCTACAGCTCTGGTAGCGTAGTGGTTACGAATCGGGCTGTGAACCGCAAGGTCAGCAGTTCAAAACTACCAGCTGTTCCGCGGCAGAAAGATTAGGCTTTCTGCTCCCGTAAAGCTTTACAGCCTCAGAAACCCTGTACAGGGTCGCTAAGAGTCGGAACCGACTCCACGGCACAAAACAACAACAACTACAGATTTGGGCACAAAAGAAAAAGATATAGTGTGTTTTCTCCTAAAATATTTTCTTCCCTTTGCCCTCAACAAACTACTAGTTTTGGGAGAAACAAACATCTACATTGGAAGGAGTATAAAAGCAAGGAAGGATGAAAACCTGAGTGGAAAATTAGTGAAACTTTGGTTTCAGAAACAAAGACGGGTGTGTGTGTGTGTATAGAGACCAGTGGATAAAGAGTGGGTGGTAGAGACACTATTGAGTATTGTCTCCTTGCCCCTACTACTTAATGCCTGCTCAAACACTCCTGCTCTTACAACTTAGAATTGCCAATGCTCTTCATTTTTGTTGTTGTTGTTGTTAAGTTCCACTGATTTGGTTCCAACGCATAGTAACCCTGGATAGGGTTTCCAAGGAGTGGCAGATGAGCTTGAACTGCCTACCTGATGGTTCAAACTGATCTTGTGGTCCAGTGCATTAATCCTCATCACCACACCAGGACTCTTCATTAGATGAGCTTAATTAGTACATTGATAGGTCAAGGATATAAAGTTCTCCTCTTTATGGATTATTTTATGTTAAAAATCCAAAGTAATATACTACATTATTTAATAATATGGATAACATTGATCCCAATCTGCTGGATGCTACTGTAAACACTTTAGAGATGTAATTATTTTTAATTCACACTATAAACTTATGAGGTAGAAGTTATCATTATTTCCATTTTATAAATGATGAACAGTCATAGAAACACCTGAGGTAAATCTCCAGGTCATGCATAACTTTTGAGTAAGAGAGTCAGATATTAAACCTAGACAATCTGCTGATGAGAACTGTGAGGTATGATCAGTCATTGTTAACTGGATTCAGCACATGCTAAAATAGAATTTTACATGTTAACTACCTTCTATTAGCTATTTCAAAGAAATTGCCCCCACGTAAAATGAGATTTTTAAGTATTCTAATTTTGAAGTTGCCATTTTCCACGCTCACTGTCTACTATGGAGCAGTTTATGTTGTTTCGTGTTAGGTCCACCTGCCTTAATCATAATTCCCAGCAGCATCTGGAACCTCTAGAGATTTTTCTGCCTAAGTCCTAGTATAGCTCCTTAAATTTACCTGTGATGGCTTTTCTATCCAAAGTCTTCTTAAGTCTCACCAAGTGATTGGGTGGGAACATGCAAATAAGGTATGTTTTTGTTAGGTGCCACTGAGTCCGTACCAACTCATAGCAACCCTCTGCACAACAGATCCTGCGCCAACCTCACAATTGTTGCCACACTTGAGTCCATTGGTGCTGCCACTTTACCAGTCCATCTCACTGGGTGTTTTCCTCTGTTTTCTGACCCTCCACCTTACCAGACAGGATATCCTTCTCCAATGACTGGTCCCTCCTGACAATATAAGAGATGAAGTTTGGCCATCCTGGCCTCCAAGGAGCACTCTGGCTGCACATTTTCCAACACAGATTTGTTGGTTCTTTTGGCAGCCCATTGTTGTTGTTGTTGTTAGGTGACCATGCATTTTCAATATTCTCCTCCAACACCATAACTCAAAAGCATCAATTCTTCTATGGTCTTCCCTATTCACTGTCCAGCTTTCACATGCATTTGAGGTGATTGAAAATACCATAGCTTGGGTCAGGCGCACCTTAGTCCTCAAGCTTACGTCTTTGCTCTTCAACGCTTTAAAAGGTCTTTGCAGCAGATTTGCCTAATGTAATTTGTCATTTGATTTCTTGACTGCTGCTTCCATGAGTGTTGATAGTTGATCCAAGAAGAATGAAGTCCTTGACAGCTTCAATCTTTTCTCTGTTGATAAGAATGTTGTTTATTGGTCCAGTGGTGAGGATTTTTGTTTTCTTTACAGTGAGATACAATCCATATTGAAGACTGTGCTCTTTGATCTTCATCAGTAAATGTTTTAAGTCCTCTTCACTTTCAGCAAACATGGTTGTATCATCTGCATATCACAGGTTGTTAATGAATCTTCTTCCAATCCTGATGCCACATTTTCCTTCATATAACTCAGCTTCTCAGATTATTTGCTCAGCATACAGGTTGAATAAGTATGGTGAAAGAATACAACCCTGTCACACACTTTTCTGAATTTTAAACCATTCAGTGTTCCCATGTTCTGTTCGGACAACTGCCTCTTGGTCCATGTACAGATTCCTCATGAGCACAATTAAGTGTTGCGGAATACTCATACTTTGCAATATTGTCCATAGCTTGTCATGATCCACACAATCGAAAGCTTTTGTGTAATCAATAAAGCACAGGTAAACATCTTTCTGATATTCTCTGCTTTCAGCCAAGATCCATTGGACATCAACAATGATATCCCTCATCCCACATCCTCTTCTGAATCCAGCTTGAACCTCTGGAAGTTCTCTGTCAATGTATGCTTGCAGCCGTTTCTGTATTACCTTTAGTAAAACTTACTCTCATTGGATATCAAAGATATTGTTTGATGATTTCCACATTCCGTTGGGTCACCTTTCTTTGGAATGGGCACAAATACAGATCTCTTTCAAACACTCGGCCAGATAGCTGTCTTCCAAATAAGGTATACAGGACTCTAAAGCTAGGATTGGTTAGTTTTGCCATACAGCTAGGTTTAAAAGGGACAGATGATCCTAGTACTATCAAGATGGAAGAACATGAGTGAAGTGTGAGAAACAGCGATGACAGAGGCAGTGGCATAGAGAGATAAAGCAGCTTCAGGCTCTAGACCCATGGACTGAGTAAAGCTGAGTACCTACCTACACGTAGGAGACTGGCTTGAAGAATGTGTCATTGGGCATTACAGACTGGCTGTAACACTTGCCAGAGCAGGGTACAGGCCAAGGGACCACAGGCCTGAGAGGCCAAGACAAGAATGAGGAGAGCCTGCAATATGGCAGACCAGAGGCGTTCCTGACTGGAGAATTGCTGCGCCCTGAGTTTTTCTGATTCTATTCACTTCCTTAATAAACCCCATAATCATGAGTATTGTTCTGAGTTCTGTATGACCAATGAAATGGATTCTCAAATGCAGATATGAAACAGAGAGTGCTGTGGAAAGAATGGTTGGTATCAGAATAGGGTAAAGAATGTTGTAGGAAGCATGTCTGAATGGTGCTTCATAGGAATTGGCCTTGGGCTGATTTCGAATTTGATTCTCTTTCCCCTTTGTGAAGCCAGGGGAAGTCAAACATGGTCTCCACATGTTTTTTGCACCTAGTATGTAGTGAATTCTTGTCTTAATTTGCAGTTTGTTGGTATCATTTCAGGTTCTACATGGATGTGGAGAGCTTGGTGAGCCAAGAAAACTCTTTTCTCAGTGGGTACATAGGATTAACTCAAACTATTGTGCCACCTCCTAGGCTTTCTTCACAACAGGGGAAATACGCTGTTCATTTTCAGAAGACCTACCTAATAGGCCTCACAGAAACTGAATATTAATGAGCTTGTTGTTGTTGTTGTTGTTGTTAAGTGCCTTCGAGTCGGAGTCGACCCATAGCGACCCTGTACAGGGTTTCCGAGGGTGTAAATCCTTACGGGAGTAGAAAGCCTCATCTTTCTCCCGCGGAGCGGCTGGTAGTTTCGAACCACTGACCTTCAAGTTCGCAGCCCGATTCGTAACCACTACGCTACCAGAGCTCCTAGTGCCGTCAAATCAGTTCTGACTCATAGCGACCCTGTATCGGGTTTCCAAGGCGCAGCTGGGGAGATTGAACAGCCGACCTTGCAGTCCAAATGGCTTCGCAATCTGATGCATTAACCCACAGTGCCACACCAGGACTCCATTTAATTAATTTAATTTAATTAATGAGCAGAATATAATAAACATTTCAAGACATGTTCAACCTCATTTATGGTCAAGAAATGCCAAGACAAACCCATAGGATATTTTGTAATTATGTGACTATTTAATTGCATGGCATTTAACAATTTAAATTGTGCAGTAGAAATTTAAATTGTGAGGCTCTTTAACTTGGAAATTTTACCTTTAGCAATTTGCTTTGAAACAAAAAATCTCATTTATATTTTGTATTATTTTGCCAAGTATGATGCTTTTATGCAGAGATTGGTCCTGATAATATGTCCAAGGTACAAGAGATAAAGTCACACCATTTGTACTGCAACAAGGGATTTAAACATCGCAATGATTGCTTACAGGATCAGGCAGTACTTTGTCCAGTTGTACTACGAATTTATCAGCACCTGCTGTGAACCTTAAGGTCAGTGGTTCGAAACTACCAGTCGCTCCATGGGAGAAAGATGAGGCTTTCTACTCCCGTAAAGATTTACACCCTTGGAAACCCTGTACAGGGTCGCTATGGGTCGGAACCGACTTGACGGCACTTAACAACAACAACAAGAACCACAAATGAATGGGGATCCCGGGGTGGTGTAAACAATTAGCGTGCTCAGCTGCTAACCAAAAAGTTGGAAGTTAGTGATTACTCAGAAAGGTCTTAGAAGAAAGAGCTGCAAACTGCTTCTAAAAAAGCAGTTCTACTCTGACATACATCGGGTCACCATGGGTCAGAATCAACTTGATGGCAACTGGTTAATGACATATCCTCCATCTAGGTCTAAGACTTCTAAAGGCAGTGTTTTCACTTCTATAACCTTTCCTCCAAGGAGCTCTGGTAGCATAGTGGTTATGAATCAAGCTGTGAACCTCATGGTCAGCAGTTCGAAACTACCAGCTGTTCCGCGAGAAATTTATAACCTCAGAAATCCTGTACAGGGTCTCTATGAGTTGGAACCGACTCCACGGTATGCAACAACAACAGCCCTTCCCACAAAGAATTCTGCAGTCTCCAATTGACAGCATGTCAAAACAGCAGTTTTGGCATCCTTGAGATCTTACATCATGTTCCTTTTACATGTTATTTAAGTTTGGGGAACAAAAAGAAATCTGAATGGGTCAAGATCAGGTAGAAAGCAGAGTGGAAGTTCTCAAGTCCTAGATGTGCCTTCAGTCAAATTGAATGGTGAGCCAGACAAAGTAGAGAGCAAATGTTAGGAACTGAATGCAAGTAGAGAAATAAATCCCTAAAGAAAAGTGAGTTACATCCCCTGAATATACTACAGGAAAGTAACATTTAGAGAAGTACAGAATGGTGCTAATTCCTACTCCTAAGAGGACATCCAAGTGCTGGTGGTTGTTGTGTACTGTCATGTATTAGGGCTCATAGTGATCCTATAGGTCAGAGTAGAACTGCCCCATATGAGTTCCTTATATTAGACATTGTGTATTGGTAGGAAGGGTCTGTATCATAAAGTTGAGATTATACAGCTGTGTTTCTTTCTTTCTTTCTTTCTTGGCTCACATATATCTATAATTTTTTAACAATGAGAATGTAGCAATTTTACAAAAAAAATTTTATTAAGTACAAATAAAAGAATTTTGAAGCATGTACAGTGCAAATTACTAAGTAGCTAAGTAGTTTGGCTGTTAACTTTGAATGAACCTGCAATTAACATTTGCCACCATAAATTTATCAATCAATCAAAATACATTCATTGAGCAGTGTATGAATGCACTACAGAATTTAATTTGGAAAACCATGAGTAATTCCAGAGATGATTGCTGGTTGCTACACATTATAAGCTGTCACTTGCCATTGTTAAAGGGGTAGGTTTCTTATTCAACATTTTGAAAGTTTTGTGCTAAAATATTCTTTTAAAGTGCTTATTAAAATATTGAGGTTGGATAAGAGTGGACTGATACTGTGATTCTGTATTCCTTTCTGAGGATGCTTTATGAGAGTAAATAAAATGATTTGATACAAAATCATATAAAGTTAATTAAACAAAATATCAAAATGTGAAGTTATTATTTCTTAACATATCCTCCATCTAGGCCTATAGACTTCTAAAAGTGGTTTCCATTTCTCCAACCCTTCCCAAGATCGGGCAGTGTTTCGTTCTGCTGTGCATAAGATTGCTATGGGTCAGTACCGACTTGATGGCACCTAACAATAACAACAACAACAACAAACCCTTCCCCCAAAGGATTCTGTACTTTCCAATTGACAGCACGTCAAAACAGCAGTTTGGCATCCTTGAGATCTCACATCATGCTCCTTTTAAATATTATTTACGTTTGGGGAACAAAAAGAAGTGTGGAGGGGCCAATATCAGGGCTACAGACTAGATAGGGTAAGGTTTCCCAGGGAAATTCTCATAGAACAAACAGTCTTTGACATCTGAGAATGAGCGTTGTCAAAACGGAAAAAAAACAAAAACAAAAAATTGCCTTGGTACAACTTTCCTGATCTTTGTCTCACTAATGCCGTTTTTTTCCTTAATCTTCTTCCTAATAAGCACCAGAGATTATGTCCTTTGAGAAAAATCTATCAGATGACCTCTTGGGAATCCTATAACATTTACTATAACTTCCTGAGTTGACCTCTCTGCCTTGAATTCTGGCCTAGCAGATCCCCTTAGAAGCCATTCTACTTTGAGGGGCCAATTTTTCTCTTAAGGCATCCTAATGAAATTAAGCAAGTGTATTAATGAGAAAACTTGAGTGCAGCTTTCAATTGATTGCAGAGACATGTTTAAACATGGCTACTGGGTGGTTTTTCTAAGATTTCTTCTAGCTCAACATTTTACAATTCTACGATCATAGGACGATATCATAGAATATAGTAGAGAATCATGGGTCCAAAAGATCTACATGAGTGCCTATTTATCAGTCCAGATTCCCAATTACAAGCAACAAAATTCACACTATACACCATAAGTTGACAAAGATTTATTAAATGGTAGCACAAAGATTCTCTAGAAGAGACTGAAAAGTAGATACGGATGCTACTTAGCAAGGAACATCATAGTCAGAAAGAACATTCAACCATACTATAGGATGGTTGCAGTGAAAACACCACTTCTACTGCTGTCTGATGCTTAATGCTGGTCATGCTCAACACTGGACATTGACCATCCCAGTGTGGTGGTGGTGATGTGCCATGGAGTCTGTTCTGACTCATAGCAACACTGCACAGGGTTTCAGAGGCTGTAAATCTTTATGGGAGCTGAAAGCCTCATTTTTTTCCCCACGAAACAGCTGGTAGTTTCAAACTGCTGACCTTTCGGTTCACAGCCCGATTAATAACGACTATGCTACCATAACTCCCAGTGTTGTTGTTGGTAAGTACTGTGGAGTCGGTTACGACTCATAGTGACCCTGCACAGGGTTTCCGAGGCTGTAAATCTTTATGGGAGCAGAACGCCTCATCTTTCTCCTGCATAACAGCTGGTAATTTTGAACTGCCAACCTTGAAGTTAGCAGGCTGATTCATAACCACTATGCTACCAGAGCTCCCAGTGTAGCTTCCTCCAAATAACAAATGCCTCCAGACTTTCAAATGCTAGAGCTCTGTGGATTCAGTCACCTTGTCATGCCCCTTCTTTCTGCATACTAGTCTCATGTAGTGTGATAGTTAAGGTTTTGTATCAACTTGTCTGGGCCACAATTCTCAGCAATTTAGCAGTTAAGATATAGTTATCACTTCCACGATAAGATCTAACATAATGCAACCAACCCCCTGATATGATCTGATGTGATCAGCTCTGATCTGATTATCCAATGTGTTATAAATTATCCAATGTGTTATAAATCCTAACTTCTATGTTGCTAAATGGAGTCTTGGTGTGGCACTGCAGGATAAGCAGTGGACTGCCAACCACAATGTCAGTGGTTCAAACTCACCAGTTGTTCCCCAGAAACCCTCTACTGGGTCGCTATGCGTAAAAACTGATTCAAAAGGCATTTAACACACAAACAACAAAAATGATGCTAATGAATTCGGATGCAATCTACAGGATTAGGTTGTCTTTTGAGTCATCATCTTTTGAGATACAAAAAGGAGAGAGAAATGAGTAGAGAAAATGGAACCTACTATCACCAAGAAAAAGAACCTGGAATGGAGTTTGTCCTTTAGATCTGGAAGTTGGGGTCCCTGAAGAGTATACATTTTTGCTTCTTAGAACATCCATTTCTGATAGTTATGTTATAGCAGTACTAGCTGTAGCAGCACTAAGACAGAATTTCATATTGAGAATGGGATACTGCTCTAACAGATTCCTAAAATGAACGTGGGTTTGGAATTGGAAAATGAACTGAAGCTAGAGGAGTACTAAACTGCCTCTTAGTAAAAACCTAGATTACCTTCAAGATTGTTGGCAAAAATACAGATGCCAAAGGAAATTCTGATGAGGGTTCAGAAGGAAGTGAGGAGATCTGTAACAGAAAAGAAGGCACAGTGAGAAGCAGTGACAGAGAAACTGCAGCATCAGACCAAGAGACTGACACAAGATGGCATGGGAGCCAACCCATGGAATGAGACATTTGAGTGCATTCATGCGGAGGCTTTCTGTCAGAGTGCGGTACCTGTGGGCAATCGTTGGTGAAGTTAGGCTATCTGACCACAGAGTGAGAAAGCTGAGTGCCTTTTGGCTAAGACTTACTGATGGAATGGGGTGCCTCTGGGCACTTATCAATAAAGTTGAAGAGATTTGTGACATTTAGCTGAGCAGAGCAGAGACCAGGCTGACCTCTTCTAAAGATAAAGGAACATGGGAAGCAAAGTTGACTGTTTCAGTCTCAAAAGGTAGGCCCAGGACCTCTGGGTTCTCAAAGGGTGACCTCTGAAGTCTCTAAGGGTGGGGTTACAGTTTCCTAAGTTTCAAAGAGTGGAATCTTCTTCACCAACTTGGTTTTGGAGTGTAGGGCTGCTATTAAGATGGGTCTCTGCCCAAAGTTGAGGAGGGGGTGGGAATGCCATGCAAGAGGAGGCAGAAAAATTGCGCCTGAAACAGCCGAGGTAGTAGGGTAACCACACACATAGATGAGGAGAATGGGAATGGCCAAAGCCCAGGGAACTCAGTTGCCATTCCAGTGGACCTGGAAGACAGAGCTGAAGCCCAGAGTTGAGGACTCTCTACCCAGAACCCAGAGTGCATGACTAACACCCTGAGTCTAGAGGGAAAGGCCATTGCCTAGATGGTTTTAGAGAACAGAAAATTGTTTTCAATCTAATATAAATTGTTCTGCTGGATTTTTAACTTGCTTGATGCCTGTTTTTCTTCTTTCCCTCCAATTGTTCCTGTATGTAATGTCTGCCTTTTGTCTGTTCCACCATTATTCTTGGAACCAGATAACTAGTACTCTAGATCCACAGATTAAAAGGAATTTTGTCTTAAGTTGGAATTCGGATGTGGAAGAATTTGGGGATAACATCATAGAGGCTGTATGCTTCTGGTTGTATGTATGTTAGTTGTACCATGTTAAATGCAAACATAACTTTATAATTGGATTATTTTTATGGTTTCAGGAGATGTACAGGTACCAAGTTAACAAGGGGTTGACTGTGATAGTTAAGCTTTTGTGTCAATTTGTCTGGGCCAACATTCTCTATGATTTATCAGTTAAGATGTAGTTATCGCCTCCATGATGAGATCTAATATAATGTAGTCAACCCCATAATATGATCTGATGTGCTCAGCCCTGACCTGATGTAATTGTCTAATGTGTTGTAAATCCTCACTTCTATGTTAATGAGATTGGATACAGTCTACAGGATTAGGGTGTGTCTTGAGCCAATCTCTTTTGGGATGTAAAAGGAGAGAAAGTAAGTAAAGAGAGAGCTACTGCCACTAAGAAAGGAGAGCCAGGAGTAGAGGGCATGCTTTGGACTTGGGGTTCCTGCACTGGATCCAAGGACAGATTCACGCTAAGACACATGGAGATCTCCACGTGACGATAGACAGACAGTTGCTGAAAGGAGACCAGGACCTTTCCCCAAAGCCAGTACGCTGAATCCGAGTGTCAAGCCTTCTAAACTGTGAACGAATCAATTTCTGTCTGTTAAAGGTATTCATTACAGATATTTCTGTTGTAGCAGTACTAGATAACTAAGGCATGTTGGTACATATTATTATTTGAACTTAGGCTGCATACTACAAGAGATCCTGGAAAAAACTACTGCTTTCAATTTTCTTTTGGAAGGCAGAATCACAACATGGGAATGCACCAAAATGCAGAGATGATAATCAAAAGATCCAGAAATACTTCTGAATAATAAACTTTATATATACTTTAACCTATTAATTAGTCTTATATTGATTTGACCTTAGGTGTAGATAATAAAAACCATTCTAGTGTAAATAAACAATGAGATTTAATTTAGCGATTTAGTGCTACACTTGGTGAGGTAGATGGGGAGACTCTCAGCTGAAGTCATCACTAAAGGAATTGCTGCCTCTGCTACGGTCAAGAAGCTGGAGCAATAGCTACAACTTCTTTCTCCAGGGCAAGTGCTGCTGTGACCGGTGACAGCAGAGGGGTCTAATTTACTGCTCCATGACACACATCTAAACTAAGTCTGGATGCTGACATTTCTGTTACAGATGCTGGAGGAAAATGATACGCCTCATGATGGTGTTTGGCAGCAGAAAGAGAAGAAACAGTAGCAGAAATTCATCTTCTGTTTTCTGTCTTCCTAATTTTGTTCAGGTACATCTGCTAGACAGAAACTTCAGAAGTAGAACTATGAAAGTCTGTGAAATTGTCTTGAGCATTTTCATGATGTAGCATGTGATACATATGACAAGGGGCTGGTGTGAAGCAGAGCAAACCAAGCTACAGCATCTGCCAACATTTGTTGAGCTGTTTTAGACAGTTGTCCATGGTCATTCTCATCCATGAACTTATTTCATGCTCCTAATAAAACTCCAGGAGTCCTGGTGTGACACTGTGGGTTAATGCACTGGATTGCAAAGTTGGTCTGAATCACAAGATCAGTGGTCCAAGCTCATAACCAGCCACTCCTTGGAAACCCTATACTCCTTGGAAACCCTATGCTATGAGTTGGAGACGACTTAACGGCACTTAACAACAACAACAACAATAATACTCTGGGGTCCTGGTGTGGTGTTGCAAGATAATACACTGGACCTCAAGGTCAATTTGAGTCACAAAGATGGTGGTTCAAACCCACCAACTTCTCAGAAATCCTATACAGAGTCGCTATGAGGTGGAACCGATTCCACGGCACTTAGCAACAACAGCGACAACAACAAAATTCTGAGGGCAATAGCAGTTCCGTGGTGGAATTCCTGCCATCTAATAGGAAGAACCAGAGTCCTGGTGTGGCGCTGTGGGTTAATGCGCCAGACTGAAAAGGTGTTTAAACTGCAAGGTTGGCGGTTCAAGTTCATCAGCTGCTCCTTGGAAACCTGATACAGGGTCATTATGGGTTGGAACCCACTCGACGGCACTTCACAACAACAACAATAGGAAGAACCAGTTTGCTCCCAGATCAATCAGCCTGATTCACAGTCACTGCCCAATTGTCAGTGTCGGACTGTGTGTCACTGGGGTGCTCGACAAATTTCAAAGGGCATCTGAACTAAGACCTACTAGAAAGAAGATCTGATGATCTGAAAATCAATCAGTTAAAATCTGACAGATCACAACAGTCTGATCCACAGCCATACATGGGATCATTCTGTTGTGAATGGGTTCACTACAAATTGGGGGCTGACTCCATGGAAGCTGGCAACAACAGCAAATCTTCAAGTGATTAGTATTCTTCAATGATGCATAGGGATCCAAAATATGAACAGAGTTGCCCAGGTTTGCACAGATAGGAAATGGAAGAATTGGGATTTGAATTGCAATGTTCTCTCTCCAACCACAAAGCTTTTCAATTCGTCACTTTCCTAAGCTGTAACTCAGCTTGGATAACTAGCCTCATTGCACACACACACACCCTAATTGCATATTTGCATATGGCATATATTTTTTTCTCTTCTATCTTGGACCTAAGCTTAGATAATAAAGCAGAGAATATATAGGGCTCTTAGGTTGTATTCATTAGTTGCTTTATTTGCTGATATTAAAATTGGTCACGTTCCTACTATAATAGATCATCATGAATCAACTTCCATTTATGGGGATATTAATGCAACTCTTAGCCTAGCTTCTAAAATGGTGAAAGCTTCAGATTAGAGCAGTCAAGGGCCAAAGTGACACCTCCGTTTTTTCTCCCGTAGGAGGAGTGAGGTTAATAGCAAATATAATTCAAATATTGCTCCTTATTAGAATTTTAATTATGGTATATTCTTAGGGAGCACGTTTAGTAAATGAGACTTCTAGTTTAGGTATTAGAGAGCATTGCATAGTTACTAACCAAAGAAAAACTCTGTTTTGTAATCTGAGTTACAATGAAATGGAGAAAATCACAAAGAAAGCATTGTGTATTATTTTCCGAAATTAGACTATAAATGTTAAAGAATCCTTTTTAACAGTCTTGAAGATGGAATTTTCCTAGAAAACAACAATATAGAACCATGGAAATGCACTAATTTCTGCTAATCAGGGCAAGCCAAGTAAACAAAGATGGCCTTGCAGCCACTGGTCTTAGAGGTGTGATTTTAAATACCTTTCCTAATATTTTGAAACAACACACTATAGCTTTCTCTTGAGAAAGGACCTGGGGGGAAGATATGGTCAGCATTTGATAAAACCAGTAGTTTCCAGACTGACTGATGGTGACCCTGTGTCTGCCAGAGTAGAAGTGTGCTCTCTACGATTTGCAGTGGCTATTTTTTCAGAAGCAGAGCCGCAGGGCTTTTTCCTGAGACAACTCTGGGTAGAATAGAATTTCCAACCTTTTGGTTAGTAGCTGAATGTGTTAACCTTTTGCACCATTCAGGGACTCCCACCTGCTAAGTTACAGTTAATTATATCCTGTGAAGAAGCTTCACTCTCTGAAGGAAGAGGAGGAGGAACACTTACATCATCATGATCTGTAATTTTCTCTCTGGATTTCAGGCAAAATCCAGAAAGTTTTTTTTTTGTTTCAAAATTTAAACTAAAGAAGCTGTTTTAAGAATTGAGGGAAAATGATCTTTATTACCAATATAAAATCATTTAGTTCTGTAATATGGGATTGATCTCCCTAAAAATACATATTTGTCTTTGTTTTTCATAACTAAGCAAAATGTAACCTATTTTTAAGTGAATTAGATGTCATATTTCATTTCTTCCCTTCCCTGGACACTTAGTTGCTATAATGCATAACATTCAGTGGCAAAAATCGCACCTGTATCTAAAGGTTGGCTAGAGGTGGAAACATTTAAGTCACGCAAGCACCATTGAAACCCATTATGGGGGCAGTTCTCAAACTTGAGTGTGTATAAGAATCACCTAAAGGGCTTGTTATAACATAGTTTGCTAGATCCCATCTCCAGAGGTTTTAATTTAGCAGATTTGAGGTGGGGCCTGAGAATTTGCATTTCTAACAAGTTCCCAAGTAATGTTGGTTTGGGGGCCACACTTTAAGAATCACTGGGCTATAGAGCATTGCTTTACCAAAATCTGCTGCCATTGAATCAATTCTGACTCCTCGAGAACCTATATAGGGTTTTTGAGACTGTAGACAAATAAAAAAATTTTTCAATTAAATAACTTGGATTTCCTGGAAAGTGAGTACTTTTTCACGTCTATTTCAGTTTTATTAAATTCCTGGCTTCTTCTCTTTGGCTGGGTTTTTGGGTCAGGTTCAGCTGACTCTTGTTACACTCTGTTGGTGTCCTGTAAAGTTAAGTTGGTTTAGGGGTCTAAAGTTAGTTTGTTCATAGTGCCCCCTTAATTTTTTTTTTTTTTTTTTTGTAAAGTTAAGTTGGTTTAGGGGTCTAAAGTTAGTTTGTTCATAGTGCCCCCTTAATTGTTTTTTTTTTGCTAAGTAGTTTCCTCGAATGAATGTTTGGGTGCTAGTGATACCATTGACCTGTAATTTAACCTTTCTGAGATGTTGTTTCTTTGTCTCAGGAGGCTTGCGTGTTGCTCCAATATTGGCAGCTATGTCATGGGTATTTCAAATATTAGAAGAGTCATTCATGTTGGACAGATTTCAGCAGAGCCTTCAGATGAAGATAGGCTAGGGGGGAAAGTGGAGAATGAATTAGGACGACAGTAGGAAAATTGATGCATTTAGTTATGGTGTTGAAGAAGAATACTATGTTCTTCTGGACTGCCAGAAGAACAAACAAATCTGTATTGGAAGAAGTACAGCCAGAATACTCCTTAGAAGTCATGAGGGACCACTTCCTGGAGAAGGATATCATGCGTGGTAAAGTAGTGGTGGTGGTTATGTGCCATGGAGTTGGTTCCAACTCATAGCAACCCTGTACAGGGTTTCTGTATATCTTTACAGGAGCAGAATGCCTCATCTTTCTCCCATGGAACAGCTGGTAGTTTTGAACTGCTGACTTTGCAGTTCCCAGCCCGACTAGTAACCACTATGCTACCAGAGTTCCTTTGGTAAAGTGGAGGGTCATTAAAAAATAGGAACATCCCTAATGAGATGGATTGGCACAGTGGCAGCAGCAACGGTTCAAGCATGACAAAGATTTTGAGGAAGGGGCAGGACCAGGTAGTGTTTCATTGTGTTGTGCATAAAGTCAGTATGAGTTGGAACTGACTTGGTAGCACGTAACAACAACAAGGAAAAATGCCTAGAGATCAGCTTTATAAGATTAGCCTCTGAAAACCTTAGGATACACAACAGCATGTTATCTAATAAAGTGCTGGAAGATCTAGTGCTAGAGTCCCCTAAACTGGAAAGGACTACACAGTAGCTACAACAGTGGGCTGAAACATACCAGTGATCATGAAAATGGTGGACTGGGAAACAGTTACATCCTATTAGACAAATGAGTTAGAACCAACTTGATGGCTACCAACACACTGGAAAAAATGAGAGGAGTGCCATGAGTGATTTCTAGGGATCTTACACTCAGTGTCAAAGGAAGTTCAGCAACCCAATTTAAGCACAAGGAGCTCTGGTAGCATAGTGGTTACTAATTGGGCTGCTAATCTCACGGTCAGCCGTTCAAAACCACCAGCTGTTCTGCAGGAGAAAGAAGAGTCTTTCTACTCCTGTAAAGATTTACAGCCTTGGAAACCCTTGTACAGTGTTGCTATGAGTCAGAATTGACTCCACGGCATGTAACAACCACAACAGCAATTTAAGTACAATCTGCAGAACATTTTGTGCCACATCATATGAAGTTTTAATGCTGTACACCTAAGCATTTTCATGTAAAAACAATAATTTTGGTCTCACTTCTCGCTTTATAGATGACTCTTACCCTTCATTTATAACTTTCTGAACCCTAATTAGTAAAAGTCTGATTTTATTGAGTGTTTACTGTGCATCAGTTATAAGCTTTAAACTACATGCATTAACATATTAAGTGCTTGCTACAACTCAATGAGAATTGCACTGGTCATTGTTGTTGTTGTTAGTGCATTGGAATCAGTGCTGATTCATTGTGACCCTGTATACGTTTTCTGAGGAGCGGTTGGTGGATTTGAACCACCAAACTTGTGGTTCTAACTGACCTTGTGGTCTAGTGCATTTTCCTGCTGTGCCACACCAGGGCTCCTTATCATTATTCCTATTTTATTAATGGAGAAACAGATGCAAAGAGATATTAAACAACTTGTCCAATGTCACAGAGGTGTTGAGTGGGGATGTCAGGACTAGAAACCAGAAATTTGGTTCCAAAGCCTGTGCTTTTTAGCTCCTATGCATTTGTCTCAGAAAGGTTCAGTCAAATGATCAAATGACTGTTTCTGAATTTGAAAGTAAAACCTGGGGAATCTCTATGATCCTTATATCAAATGAACGAAAATACACTTATTACTCTACTATAATAATACCCCTCATGCACACCTGGAGTGGCATGCTGTTCACTGTTCAGGTAGTCCCTGACTTAGAACACACTGATCTCCAACAGCCCAGTCACTTATAGTCCTTTTTTCCCTTTTTAAGCATCACATTGTCAGTAATATGCACTACATACAATGTTGCAGTGAGGTAGTCAACTTACATCAAAACCAATTCACAGTGAAGTCATTGGGCTGGAACCTTGTAATAAATTACTTGTAGGACACAGGTACTGGTGAGAATTCATCCTTGTCAAGAAATAAGTAGGAAAGAATTAGAATATCAGATTGGGCTCATTGGGACATCAGATAGCAGTGCAGGCAATATTTCTTTTTATATCCACAGCTTCTCTTCTCTGAGGAAAAGAAAATAATATACAATATTTTTCTTATCATCATTAATGTTGGTATCATTGCTTGGCAGCACATAGATTGAGTTTTTATGCTGTTTCTCCTCAGTCCTCTCTTCACAGGTCTAGTAGAATTCCCTCAGACTGCCAGATGCCATCAGTCAATCATCTTCCAGATGCTTCAGCAATTAGGAGGTTTCAGAATTAAGAAAGGAAACTCTACTCAGAATGATGGTGAAGAAGCAAAATCAAGTGAGGTGTGAACGTTTTCTCTGCATCTACGTATTTCTAGAGGACAGGGACTGGAGCATTATTTCACGTTCTTCCAGAGAGAAATAGAGAGCGCTTGGGTGAGTGTTTTAGAAAGTCAGAAAGGATTATTTGTGCGTGGTACATGCAAACAATGTTATATATAGTCTCTTTTTGAGATGCCATTGAAGTTTGGGGAGAGTCATATATTAAGGTTTGAAAGTATTTTCCCAGGTAAATACTTCACACACTATGAAAAACTTTTCAGGGTCAAATGCTTCAAGTATGTGTAAGGAGAAGTTGATATACACCAAGAGTTAACTGTACTCATTCATTTACTGAAGAATTCGTCACCATAGAAGAAGATGTACTTATGAGAGAACACATCTGTGGTCACCTTCTCCATGGTCACCAATTATTTTGCTGTATCAAGGATTAGCTTTCTTAGGGAGTAAGACATTGTGTAAGCAGGTATTCTTGTCATATTTCTGCTTAAAATCTAAGTGGAATAGTTGTGGTATTAAGACTGAATGAAAATATCACAAGGTGCCTATCTGTAATACAAGATCAACAGTAGCAGAAAGACACTCACAGAGCTGGATCGAAATTGAAATAAAACAGGTGCTTTCTCTTTCAATTTTGCATCCTGTTTTAAATTATATCAGCAATGACTCGTGTTTCTTATATTGGATATTTTTCTGTTCGGACTGGGAAGTGTAGGAAAGAAATATGCCAGGAACGATTCACACTAAATCAGTACCAAATTGATTTTGCCAACAGACATTTTTTCACAATTCTGATTTCCTTTGGCAATGATTATCAAATTGTTTATTAAATGTACAATACAAATGGAAAAGTCTACATTTTATTATTTTTTTGGGGGTAGAAGTGAGATGGATATTTTACAAATTAGTAAGAGGTGGATAATGAGAATGACAGTGTTTCAAGTAGGGTGGAAAAAGTTGTATTAAGTTGACAGTGAACACTCAATAAGAGAAGAGCACCAAGCCAGATAAAAGCTAGGTAGGAGAGCAAGTGAGGAAGCAAGCCAACAACCCAGGAGCTCTTTCAAGATGTTCTGTCAAGACCCACCCTGATTCAGAGTCTGGGCCTCTCCAGTTTTAGAGGCTCCTCTGACAAGTTTGATTCATCTTTCTATTAGAGAGTCACTGCTGCAAGATCCTCAGAGTGTGGTACTTTTTAGTTTGAAAGAAAGTTAGCATCTCATGCAGTCACGAGGCAATTGTTGTTGGAACTCTATCTGAAGCTCTGACTTTATACAATACCTTCTATCTACATTTGGAAATACCTTGCCATTTAAAAATCTAAAATGTATTAATGGCTCAAAAACTGCTTTCCTATTATACTACATGTACTAGTGAATGGCCCTGCCTTTCTACTTGCCATTAAGTCTTCCTGTGCTCCATTATCTCCTAATTTCTTATCTAGTTACCAAACCTGTTTTTTCTGCCTCCTTGTTGCTGTTAGGTGCCTTAGAGTTGGTTCTAACTCTTAGTGACCCCATGCACAATAGAAGAAAATACTGCCTGGCCATGCACCATCTTCACAATTGTTGTTCTGTTTGAGCCTATTGGTATTGCCACTGTGTCAATCCATCTCACAGGGACGGGGAGTCTTTCTCTTTTTCTCTGATCACCCACTTTTCCAAGCATGATGCCCTTTTTCCAGGGACTGATCCCTCCTGACAACATCCCCAAAGTATGAGCCCAAGTCTAGTTATCCTCATTTCTACGGAGTATTATGGCTGTACTTCTTCCAAGACAGATTTGGGTATTTTTCTGACAATCCATGGTACTTTCAATATTTTTCACCAACACCATAATTCAAATGCATTGATTCTTCTGTGGTCTTCCTTGTTCATTGTCTAATTTTCACATCCCTATGAGGCAGGTAAAAATACTATGGCTTGGATTAGGGGTACCTTAGTCTTCAAAGGACCTCTTTGCTATTTTAACATTTTGAAGAGGTCTTTTGCAGCAGATTTGTCAAATGCGATACACTGCTTGATATCTTGGCTGCTGCTTCCATGGTTGTTGAGTGTGGATCAAAACAAAATGAAGTCTCAGACAACATCAATCTTTCCTCAAATTATCATGGTGTTATTTATCGACACAGTTGTGAGTATTTTTGTTTTCTTTATGTTGAAAATGTAATGCATATTGAGACTGAAGACTGCAGTCTTTGATCTTCATCATTAAGTATTTCAAGCCCTCTTCACTTTCAGCAATCAAGGTTGTATCATGTGTACATCACAGGTTGTTAATGAATCTTCCTATAATTTTTGTCACACTCAAACATACACAATCATGATAAACTCACACCTGTACACATTCTCACATCTATAAACACATATTCATAACCACACATACAGTATCATACCCACACTTGTACACATACACTCACATGTCTGATGACACTCACACATGTACAATGATCATATACTCATCTCATACACACAATCACTCTTCTTCCTAAAAGCAGCTTCTTGGATTATTTGATCAGCATACAAATTGAATAAGTATGGTGAAAGAATAGAACTCTGGCTTTTCCTGATTTTAAACCATTCAATACTCTCTTGTTCTGTTTTAACACCTGTCTCTTGTTCTATGTACAGTTTTCTTATGAGCACAATTAAATGTTCTGGAATACATTTTCTTTACAATGTTATCTATAATTGTTATTCACAAAGTTGAATGCCTTTGCACAGTCAATAAAGCACAAATAAGCATCTTTCTGGTATTCTCTGCTTTCAGCCAAGATTCATCTGACGTCAGCAATAATATCCCTTATTCCATGATCTCTTCTGAACCCTGCTTGAATTTCTGGCAGCTCCATATGGAGGTACTGCTATAACCAGTTTTTAATTATCTTCAACAAAATTTTACTTGCATGTGATATTCATTATTTCAATCACCAGTAATTATCAATGCATCTTGATTGCATATTTGATCAGTTTCAGACTAAAGAAGTTACATTGTTGTTGTTGTTAGGTGCCATTGAGTCGGTACTGACCCATAGTGACCTTATGCACAACAGAACGAAACACTGCCCCATCTTGGGCCAACCTCACTACTGTTGCCATGCTGGAGTCCATCAATGCTGCCACTTAGCCAATCCATCTCATTGGCGGTCTTCCTCTTTTTCTCTGACCCTCCACCTTACCAAACATGATATCCTTCACCAGTGATTGGTCCCTCCTGACAATGTGTCTGAAGTATGAGAGACAAAGTTTGGCCAACTTGGCCTCCAAGGAGCACTCTGGCTTAACTTCTTCCAAAACAGATCTATTAGTTCTTTTGGCAACCCATGGCACTTTCA
>NW_006408528.1:9508605-9511881 GCF_000296735.1 Chrysochloris asiatica | reverse complement strand
CTTAATGTGTTCCATTTCATTTTTGACAACTTCCAATTTTCCTAGGCTTATACTTTGTACATTCTACTTTCCAATTATTAATGAATGTTAACAGTCCTTTCACAAGCCACCATAGTACAATAAACTGACTACCTCCATAATATTGGTAAGTTTTGCCTCTTTCTCTCTAGTCCTAACAGCTGAATCTTAGTTAATTGGTTTCTATTTGCATTACCATAGTAACCTCTTTAGGAGTCTTGGTGTGGTACTGTGGGTTATTGCACTGGACTGCAAAGTTGGTTTGAACTGCAAGATTGGCAGTTCAAGCTCACCAATTGCTCCTTGGAAACCCTATACAGGATTGCTATGGGTTTGACTCGATGAGTCTCGCTATGAGAATTGACTCAATGGCACTTAACAACTACAACAAGTAGCCTCTTTATGGAATTCTGGTGTGGTGCTTGCTGTAAATTAAAGTGCTAGACTACAAGGTCGGCTTGAACCACAAGGTCAAGAGTTCAAGCTCACCAACTGCTCCTCGGAAACCCTATTCAGGGTCACTATGAGTTGGAACTGACTCAATGGCACTTAACAACAACAAAATAGTTGCCTCTTGCATTGGTTTACCGACCTCCTGTTTTAAATTATCTCTAATTTTCTGGACTTCTGGTGTGGAGTGATAGGATCATCACTGAACTGCGAATTACAAGGTTGGCAATTCAAACCCACCAGCTACTCCTCATAACCTTATACAGGGTTGCTTTGAGTTGTAAGTGACTTGGCAGCACTTAACAACAACAATTCATTTTCTAAGGGGCATTGGGCTACTGACCACAAGGTCAACAATTTGAATCCACCTATCACTCTGTGGGGAAAGATGAGGCTTTCTGTTCTAGTTGTATGTTAGTTTGCTGTGTTGTGGTATCTTGTGTGTTGCTATGATGCTGGAAGCTATGTCACCAGTATTGTAAATGCCAGCAGGGGCATCCATGGTCAACAGGTTTCAGTGGAGCTTCTAGACTAAGATAGACTGGGAAGAAGGAGAGGCAGACTATTTCTGAATATTTAGCTACTGAAAATCTTACGAGTAGCAGTGGAATGTTGTCAGATATAGTACACGCAATATGCGATAGGGGAAGACCAAGCTCCTCAAAATAGAATGGATGATAGTGATGTAAATGGAGTAAAGCTTTCAGAGCCTTCATTTGCTGATGGAGCACATCTCAAAATGAGGAGAAACAACTGCAAACAACAGTTAATAACTAAGTAGAACATGGAATGTACAAGGTATGAATGTAGGAAAATTTGAAGTTGTCAGAAATGAAGTAGAACACCTAAAGATTAATACCCTCAGCATTAGTGAGCTGAAATGGACTGGTATTGGCCATTTTAAATCAGACAATTATATGGTTTATTATGCCAGGAATGATAAATTCAAAAGGAATGAAACTGCATTAATTTCAACTGTGTAGATCAAGGGTAGAGAACCTTTTCTCTGCCCAAATTTATAACATCATTTTGGGCCATACAAAATTATGAGCTTAGAAATTAGCCTGGTAGATTTGTTGAAACATTTAATTAACTTACTCTTAATGTTATGGCTGGAGTCCTGGTGTGGCACTGTGGGTTAATGCACTGGACAGCAAAGTCGGTTTGAACCACAAGGTCGGCGGTTCAAGCTCACCAGCTGCTCCTCAGAAATCTTATACAGGGTTGCTGTGAGTCATAATCAACTTGACGGCACTTAACAACAACAACAACAATGTGATGGCTAAGGAGCTTTGGTAGCGTAGTAGTTATGAGTTGGACTGCTAACCTCAAGGTCAGCAATTTGAAGCTACCAGCATTCCATGGGAGAAAGATGAGGCTTTCTGCTCCTGTAAAGATTTACACGGTTGCTATGAGTTAGAACTGACTTCACGGAACACCACCAATGTGATGGCTGGAACTGCAGTTGCCTAGTCAGGGCCTGACCAAATGATTTCATGGGCCTTATATGACCCGTGGGCTGGATGTTCCCCACCTGGGATACATCATGATAGACTATGGATAACTTTGTGAAGAATGATATTCCAGAACACTTAATTGTGCTAATGAAGAACTTGTACTTATACCATGTGGCAGTTGTTAGAACAGAACAAGGGGATACTTGTTGTTACGTGTCGTGGAGTCGGTTACAACTCATAGAGACCCTGTACAGGGTTTCCGAGGCTATAAATCTTTACGGGAGCACAAAGCCTTATCTTTCTCCCATGGAACAGCTGGTAGTTTTGAACTGCTGACCTTGAGGTTCGCAGCCCGATTCGTAACCACTACAGATGGTTTAAAATTCTGAAAGATGTGCACCAGGTTGTATCCTTTCATTATACTAATTCAATCTGTATGATGAGAAAATAATTCAAGAAGCTGGATTATATGAAGAAGAACATGGCATCAGAACTGGAGGAAGACTCATTAACAACCTGTGATATGCAGATAATACAACCTTGCTTGATGGAAATGAAGAGGACTTAAAATACTTACTGATGAAGATCAAAGACCATAACTTTCAGTATGGATTGCACCTCAATGTAAGGAAAAAAAAATAATCCTCACAACTGAACCAATAAATAACACCATGATAGAGAAAAGATGGAAGTTGTCAAAGACTTCATTTTGCTTGGATCCACAATCAACAGCAGTCAAGAAATTAAATGACGTATTGTGTTCAGCAAATCTGTTGCAAAAGACCTCTTTAAAGTGTACAAGAGAAAATATGTAAGTTTGAGGACTAACATGCACCTGACCCAAGTCATTGTATTTTCATTTGCCTCATATGCATGTGATAGGTGGATAATGGAAGAAGAATAATTGAGGCATTAGATAATCTTGTTGAGAAAAATACTAAAAGTACTGTGGGCTGCCAGAAGAACAAACAGATCTTTCTTGGAAGAAGTACAGCCAGAATGCTCCTTAGAAGCCAGGTTGGTGAGAGATTATCTTTCATATTTGGGACATGTGATCAGGAGGGACTAGTCTCTATTGAATGACATCATGCTAGGGAAGGTCTGCAAAAAAGAGGAAGACCCCAACAATTTAGATTGAAGCAGCAATGGGCTTAAATGTAACAATTGTGTGGATGCTGCAGGACAGGGCAGTGTTTTGTTCTGTTGTGCATAGGGTTGCAAATAATTGAAATCAATTAAAAAAACAACAAAGATTTACAGCCTCAGAAGTTCCATACAGAGTGAGGACAGGTTTCAGCCATGAGTAAAAACCAGTTCAGTGGCACACAACAGCAATTCATTTTTGAGGAAT
>NW_006408528.1:9505646-9507958 GCF_000296735.1 Chrysochloris asiatica | reverse complement strand
ATGAATCGGAATTCAGTTGTTGGCAAAGAATTTGGTTTGGTTTTAGTTAGTCCTTTCTCCAGAGTCCCTGTATGATGCAGATGCTTAATGTGTACTCTGCTGTTAGGTAACAGAATAATGGTTTGGATCCACCCAGATGTTCCTTAGAAGAAGAAACTAGTGAACTATTTCTTTAAAAATGACCTAGAATATACCTTCTGAGGCATAATTCTACTATGATGTGCATGGGATCACCATGAGTCAGAACCGACTGGACAACAATGGGATTGGTTTTCTTGTTTAATCCGTTCTTCATAAATGTGATCATTCTCTTTTTCCCAATTAAAATGCTCTCAATTACCTCTAGAATAAAATTTAAGCTTAACATCCAGCATTCTCCATGGTCCCAGTGGTTTAATTGAAAATCCAAGTCAAAAAGTGAAGGCTACAAGCAGGCTGACTGTAATAGGGATTTTAGCTTAGTAGGCCTCCAGCTCCCACGGCTCACGGTCAAGCAGTAATGGAGCACAATAGTGCTGATATAGCTTCCAGTTTCCAACAGAGTCTAAATTTATGTGCTCTTTCCAAATTTTAAATTAAACGTGAAAACACTCTTCTGTCTCCCATCCCCAATTCTATGGGATGAATCCAGTCCAAGGTGGCCCCTTTGTGCATTCTGTTTCAGACCCTGGCTCCATCTGAATATGATTATGTCAAGGGATTACACACCCCTTTAAATCATATAAAAAAAATACTCCTTACTAAGAGACTTACAACCGGTGTGATGCTGAAGGATAAGCACTGGACTGCTAACCTAAAGGTTGGCAGTTCAAACCCACCAGCCCCTCCTGGTTGGAAACCCTATACAGGGTCGTTCACTATGAGTTGAATCCAACTCCAAGATACTTAACAACAGCAGCACGCAAAGAGGCGCCAGAAAGTTAAATAAACCTTTAAAATGTCTACATTTTCAAAACCTATTTTTTCTCCATTACATCATACATTCACCTTTAAATTTGATCACAAAATAATTGTCTTCAGTAGCTTTCTGCTCATTTTTCTCATTTGCCCAAGTTGTTCAAAACTTCCATGTAATGGGAGGCAATGAATTGATTTGATGTAAAAATCTTCTCTTCCAAGAAGAATGCAGGCTGCCTTCATCATAAAAATAGGTAAGAAAAAAATGTCCACAAGGTTTTCAGATAGCAGGCTCAGGTGTCCATTTGTGAGGAAATCTGGAAGGAAGCTCTGGATCTGGTGCTCATACAGGTGAGGCCAAGTTCACCTACTGCATTCCCTCTGCCCTGTGCTCTTCAGGGAAAGTCAAAGGTCACCTCTCCACTCCCAGCTTCCTGAAATAAATAGAGACGTATTGATTTTCTCAACATCTTCTTAGGATGCCATCCACACCTCATTTTATATATTAACAAGAGAACATCTCAAATTTCTTTGTTCTTAACCTTTTTGAACATGGACTGCTTTGAAAACCTGAGGGAATCTATGAATGATTTTCTCAGAAAAATATATCTGCACACCAAATGTTATAAAACGCTTATTATCAGTTTCATTGTATTCTCAGCATAACCCCTGTAAAGCATCTCTCTGTAGGACAGCTAATTATTTATTATGGCCCTTCTAAGCCAAAGTTCTCTATTTTATCATGTATTGTAAAGCCTAGCCTCTATGCCTGTGATTAGGAAGTCCTGGTGTGGTGTTGTAGGATAAACAGTGGACTGCGAACCACAAGGTCAGCACTTCAGACCCACCAGCTGCATCTTGGAAACCCTATACAGGGCCACTATGAGTCAGAACCGATGCAATGGCACTTAACAACAACAACAACAACAACAATATGCCTGTGATTATGGATCCATTTTGAAATTAGTTGTTAATGATTAAAGATTAAGGTGGGACTAAGGAGTAAAGATACAGTGGAACTAAATATTGAGAATGCCCCCACCTTACTACATGGCATGACTCGTCACCACCTTTAGTTTTTCTGGGGGCCATGGTGTGACTCCAATTTATAAGAGAACAGTTTTTCTCTTGCCCTGGATCTTGCATCTGGCTTATTAAGTCATGAGACTTTCGGTCCATCACCTGACCTGATTCACCAGTTCTTGCAACCTTGTGCATCAACTGTTCTCTGACCTGCCAATTTGAGCTCTTCAGCTCTTGAGACTATGTGGGCGAGATGATTCCTCCAGACTGATCTCTGAACTATGGATTTGGGACTTGCCAGCCTCCACAATTACGTGAGCTATTTCATCTGACAGTTGTGAATTTTGTGACACATTGCAGTGGGTTGTAGAACTCTGGGACTTGAGGGAAGT
>NW_006408528.1:9486488-9505116 GCF_000296735.1 Chrysochloris asiatica | reverse complement strand
ATCTCAGAGTGGTATAGCATGTTGGAAAAGTCAAACAGCTGAGATATCTTTAAATTCCAATTCATAGAGACCAGCCTTGTGCTGATATTTCTAAAATAAATTATTCTTGCATTCCCTTAAGGACTCTCACCTATAGAACACCGAGTTTATTCCAAAACAATAATTCCCCATGAGAAAGAACACTGTGAGCAAAAATGTAAATGCCATTCATTAAATCTCCCTTAGTCCAGCAGCTAAATAGGTCAAGGATTTTATAGGTGGCATATTTTATTTACTATAGTTCCCAGAAACATCTCTTGTTTGTGAATTCCTGTTCAAGCTTCTGGTTTAAGAATATTGGTTTTGATTTAATTTAGATGCTTCTAGTTATGTCTTCTTGAAGCCAGACAGGGAACATGGTATCTTTCATCAGATGGCTTCTAAATTGAACTGGAATCACTCTGCTGATGAAGATGAGGGAGAGAAAGGCTGATTGTGTGGAAGAAGCCTTCAGCTTGCCAGCCCTTTTCTGAGGAACCCAGGGCTGAGAATTTGGTCCTCAGCTGTAGAGGCTCAGAAAGTTGCTTTTATCAGATCATACTAGGAAATCAGCCATACATTCCACAAAGGCAGACTAATTTGTATAGAATGCTAGAAATATATCTGTAAGTGGATTGAAATGCTGTATCGTCTTCTCACAAGATAGCAGTTTCAGTAATCTAATGCTGCCCTAACAGAAACACCACAAGTGGATGGCTCTTTTCTCAGTTTAGGAAGCAAGACGTACAAATTCAGGGTGCTGGTTCTAGAGGGAGTTGCTGTCTCTCTGTCAGCTCTAGAAGAAGGTCCTTGTCTCTGAGCTTTTGTTCCTGGGCAATATAGGTCATCTCTGGTTCCCTCTCTCTGCTTCATATCTTGCATTTGATCTGTTTTATATCTCAAAATCCACCATTTGTCTGTCAGTTTGTCATACTGTGGTGACTTGCATGTTGCTTTGATTCTGGAAGTTATGCCATCGATATTTTAAATACCAGCAGGGTCACCCAGGGTGAACAGGTTTCAGATGAGCTTCCAGACTAAGATTAGGGGGAAGGAAAGACAGACTACTTTTGAATATTTCGTCATGAAAACCTTATGAATAGTAGTGGAACATTGTCAGTACAAGAATACTAAATAGTGAAACCTGTTGAAGAACAGTTGTTTGAACAGAACGAGGGAACACGGAATGGTTTAAAATTAGGAAAGGTATGCCAGGGTTGTATTCTTTCACCATACTTATTCGGTCTGTATGCTGAACAAATAATCTGAGAAGCTGGATTATATGAAGAAGAATGCACCATCAGGATTGGAGTAAGACTCATTAACAACCTGTGATATGCAGATGATACAGCTTTGCTTGCTGAAAGTGAAGAGGATATAAAGTACTTACTGATGAAGCTCAAAGACCACAGCCTTTGGTATGGATTACATCTCAATGTAAAGAAAACAAAAATCCTCACCACTGGACTAATAATTAACATCACAATAACTGGGGAAAAGATTGAAGTTCTGAAATACTTCATTTTGCTAGGATCAACCATCAGCATTCGTGCAAGTAGCAGTCAAGAAATCAAATGACGTATTACATTAGGCAAATCAGCACAAGCCCTTTTTAAAGTGTTGAAGAGCAATGATGTCTGTCTGAGGACTAAGGTGAGCCTGACCAAGCCATGGTATTTTCAATAACCTCATAAGCATGTGAAACTTGGACAGTGAATAAATAAGACTGTAGAAGAATTGATGCATTTGAATTATGGTGCTGAAGGATAATATTGAAAGTACCAGAGATCACCAATAGAACAAACCAGTCTGTATTGGAAAAATATAACCGGAATGTTCCTTGGAATCTAGGATAGCCAGACTTCATCTCTCATACTTCAAACATATTATCAATAGGGACAAAACCCTGGAGAGGAATATTATGTTTGGTGAAGTGGAGGGTTGGAGAAAAAGAGGAAGACCACCAAAGAGATGGAATGGCACAGTGACAGCAGCAATAGGCTCCTAAGTTGTAGGGACCGTGAGGTTAGCGAAGGACTGGGCAGTGTTTCATTCTGTTGTGCATAAGATCGCTATGAATCGTTCTGACTTGAAGGTACCTAACAACAACCTAACATATCTCAAAATACATTGTCTTAGTCATCTAGTGCTGCTATAACAGAGATAATACAAATGAAATGACTTTCGCAAGCAGATATTTATGTTCTCAAGTTTAGGAGGCTAGAAGTTTGAATTCAGAACTTCAGCTCTTGGAGGAGGCTTTCTCTCACTTTTTTTCCTGGGCGATCTTCATGTAGCATGGCGCCTCTCTCCCCTTTCTCTACTGCTAACTTATGTTTACATCTCAAAAGAAACTGACTCAAAAGGCAATCTATACTAATCCTGCCTTATTAATGGGATTATAACTTCAGGCATAGAGGCTAAGATTTGCAACACACATGTTTTGGGAACACAATTCAATCCACAATAATAACAAATTTGAAAAGTCAAATAAAGATCAGAAAGTTCCATGGTGCCCACAGCCAAGTTGAGGGAAGCTGGATGGTCAGGTAAGCATGAAGCCTTCACCCCAATATGGCAGGATGGACTCCCACCTAAGTGATAGACCCCATCTAGGAATTTGCAGGGTCCCACTAAGGAATGGGCTGATCTTGTGGTTGTAAGTTACATCTTCCAGGGAGCTACCAGGACAGAATACCTGTCTTATCTAGAACCAGTTCCAGACAGCACAATGTTGCCCTTCACATGATTCTGGAATGATCATTTGCCAGAAGGACACCTGCTTTATGATACATCCACACACCTGAACCATTTCAGAACTGAGGTGTTCATTCATCAGGATGTCTGTCCCAGAATGACTCACCCAACTTGGGTAAGGGATCTTTCCCCTAAACTCAGAACAAATCCTCTTTAAAAGCTATCCTTGTTGGGGAGATTGCATTTTCAGGGCAATAGACCCTGCATTGCTCCCTGTTTGTGCAAACAATAAGCACACTTTCTGATTCAGCGGTAAGCTGTGTCTACCTTGTTTTGATCAGCTATTAAGACAGGACAAGGAACTTAATGTGAGCAGGCAGACCAGGATGCTCTGGTGTTTGTGCTGTTCTCCAACATGGGAATATGTCTGCCAAGGAATCTTCTTGCTTGGAAATATGAGTTATCATTAATTTTTAAATAATATTTTCTCTATAAAATATAACCATGTAAAAGTAACTATTGATAACAAACCCATAATCTTTTCACTTTAACATATCACAACTGTCAATATTTTGATATGCATTTTCAGTCCTTTTTATATATACACGCTTGTATCCCATGGTTACTAAAAACTCAATCTGATCAAGTCTCTGCATCTAACTCATGTTATGGTAAAAATATAAACATGGACAAATTCAACATCAGGGAAGGAATCAGCAAATCCCAACATGTGAAAAAAGTCTATAAGACAATTGTCTCAATTTCTTCAAGAGATAAAAGGTAAGTTGAAAAATAAAGAAAGGAAAAAGATGAGAGAACATATAGATTAAAAGAAATCTAAGAGCTACATCAACCAAGTGCAATGCCTGGATCTTGCTTTTAATAAACCTAAAACATTTATAAACATAATGTTGAGCTAAACATAAGAAGTGCATGTTATGTGATTCCATTCATATACAACTCTAAATCAGTTTAGCGATTATCATTGGTCAGGATGCTACCTGGAAATGGGGGCTTCTGGAATGCTGCTGATGTTCTGTTCAACCTAGGTTCTGGTTATAGGGATGCATTTAGTTATAAAAAATATATCAAGTTGTATCTTTAAAGTTTCCATACTTTTTTAGATATTATATAAGGTAATGTTTATGAGACACTCTGGGCACTGTAAATTTGATGATATGAGGAATTGCTGGTTTTCTGTTTTTAATTGATAATGATACCAATGTTTTGTCAAAAAGGAAGTCTTAGATTTTAATGACACAGACTGAGATATTTATGAATGTGAGCCATGTGGTTTGCATTAAAAAGTAAAGGAATTAGAAAGAGTGAAATGGGGTTTAGTTTGTTAATATGTTGATAAGTATTGAAGCCTGGTGATGGTTATATAGTATCTTGGACTGTGACCTCCAGAGATATGCTGAAGTCCTACCTCTGGCATCTGTGAATATAACCTTGTTTGGAAATAGTGTATTTGAAGATGTTACATGTTAATATAAAGAGTCCTAGTACGAATCGGGCTGCGAACCTTAAGGTCAGCAGTTCGAAACTACCAGACGCTCCATGGGAGAAAGATGAGGCTTTCTGCTCCTGCGAAGATTTACAGCCTTGGAAACCCTGTACAGGGTCGCTATGAGTCTGAACTGACTCGACGGCACTTAACAGTAACGGTGGTGCTATAGGATAAGCACTGAACTGATAACCAAAGAGTTGGCAGTTTAAATCCACCAACTGTTTCACAAGAGAAAGATGAGACTTTTTGATACTGTAAGCTTGGAAACCCTATACCAGGTTGTTATGAGTCAGAATTGATGGCATTAAGTTTGGTTTTTGTTGTTGTTTTTGGTAGTAGTTAACATGAGGTCATACTAGAGTAGGGTGGATTTTAATATAAGAACACAGGATAACCGATGTCCTTATAAAACAGAAGAAAGAAGACCATGTAAAAACGGACGCAGAGATTGGAGTGACCTACAGATGAAGGAAACTCAAGGATGCCCAGCCATCACCAGAAGCTAGGAGAGAGACATGGACAGATTCTCCCTGGAAGTCCTTAGAAGGAGGCAGCATGGTCAATACCTAGGTTTCAGACTCCTAGTCTCCAAAACTGTGAGACGATAAATTTCTGTTTCTATAAACCAACAAATGTGTGGTACTTTGTTATAGCAGCCCTAGGAAATGAACACACAGGGGTCCATTAAAGTATTCTTTAATATATGTGTTGAAATTTCTCTTACAAAAAGCAGTTGCAAAATCCCCTTTAGATGCCTCATTGCCAGAGGCTTCCATCTCCCTTTCTTGTCTCACCATTGCTCTAGCTTGCAGGATCTGCAACTCTCTATTTTCCTTCATATGCAGTACGCCTGTGTTTTCCTTACCTGAGTGCCAGCTCATCCTACAGACCCTGAGGGCTCAGCCTCCAACTTAGTGAGTTTATACAAAACAGTCTTTCAACAAAGGTGGACCTTTTTCTGGAAGGGAATAGTGGTAGACAATTCTAACTGCCAAGAAAAAAAATTTAATTTCTCATCTTTATTATTTCATTCTCTCCCTCTCTGTCAGTGTATGCAGTCATGCATGTACAGGTGAGATGTGGAAGGCAATTTAATCTCTTGATAAATGTGAAAGTCTTGTAATAGCCTTTCCTTAAGGTAAGCTACTTCGACTGATCACTAATCTTGACCACTTCATGATGATCCTCACAAGCAATATCAAAACTGATCTTTAAAATTGTTCCAAATTCTGAGAATGTGTATTTTTTGAGTCTTCAATCCCTGCCATCTTGGATTCAGTTGGAGAATTTTCATCAGAGAAATTTTGGATTTGGAGGAGGAGGGAGGAAGAAAAAGCAGTTAAGAAATATCAATTGATCGATGACAAGTTTCTGTAGAGTTGGCCAGGTGAGAACACAAACAAGCCACATGAAGGCAAAACATTCACTCAAATAAAATCATATCTGTTTCCCAGGAATGGGGGTGGTGCAGGATAATTTACTGGAATTAGTCTCAAAACATACATTTTCAGTCTAGAAACAAAGTACCGAAATTCGTGTTTGATTTAGGAATTAATAAACAGATGTGGGTGGGGAAAATTAAAGCATTTTATCAACCTCTGTGAAATCCTCGACTCTGTGTGAACCTAAGTGATGATGCATTCTATCACATGCTCCCCGCTTAGGGGCTTCAGCCTCAGTGTTCCACTGACAACCGCTCACCAGTGCCCAGCCTTCCAGTTCTAACATAGCTCACGTAAAGACTATAACAAGCTTGCCTCTGCCATTTACATTTCTGTGGTGCTTCCTCCTCCAGATTACCTCCATTCACATAGACTCTCTCTTCATGACTTTATTGAGCAAACATCTACACAACAGTCTGCTCCTATGGGTCAGAAATGACTCTTTGGCACCAGGTTTCACTTGGTTTTTAATGCCCAAGCAGGCAACAGGTTAGGTAATTGCAAAATTCTCTGAGAAGTACAATGTACCTCAAATGTCAGAGATTGTATTTGACTCTAGGCAACCTGGACAGAAAAGAATTGTGAAACAGGTAAAATCTCCAGAGAGTTCAGGACCTGGACTGCTAAACACAAAGGGCGCTCACCACATTCTTGCATCTTCTCACAGTCTGTGCTGTTTAAAAGGGACTTAATTTCAATGCAGGTATGAGCCACAAGGTTGATGGTTCAAACCCACTAGTAACTCCTTAGAAACCTTGTACAGGGTCATTATGGGTCAGAATCAACTCGACAGCACTTAACAACAACATCGCAGATGGGGGCGGGGGAAGCTGACAATCAAAATGTCACACAAAATATGTCTCAAAGAATAACCTCTAAAGGGTACACATAACCACCTTCCTGAATTCACACATAAACCCAAACCAGAAAAGCCAACAACCCTCCTAAGGAAACAAAAGCCTGGTGTACAAGCGTGCATTCACAGCTTCTGCAGCTCTCTCCCTTGGAGAAGCAGGCCTCATTATCAATTCAAACTTTAATCTGATGAATTCACCAGGAAGGATAAATTCAGTGTTAAAACTCCTCAGGTGTAAAATGTTCAACTGTACATAAGCACCCTGGCATTTCTGTGTAAGATACAGCTACACGATAAGCAGGACTTGCTTACAAAAAAAAAAAAAAAAAATCAAGCAGAGCTAACATTTAAAAAATATCCTTAATGAAGATTGAATTCTAGAAAAAATGGACGTAATGTGCAAAAGGCAAAGTCTGAGGTAAGCATGGCATCCATTCTTCAGGTTTGTATACACTCTTAGTTCAAGGAAAAGGTCTTAGGAAACTTCAAATTTGTTACTTACAAAGATTTCACATTCCTGGTAAGCAAAACCCAATGAACTCAATAGAATTTAGTTGTTGTGTTAAGTGTCATCGAGTTGATTCTGACCCATAGCGTATAGGGTTTCTAAGGAACAGCTGGTGAGTTTGAACCACCGACTTTGCAGTTCAAATGATTTTGCAGCCTGTCGCATTAACCCATAGCACCACACCAGGACTCGAGATTTAGTTGAGCTCTATAAAAATCTAGGTATTGTAAAGACAAGGTGCCCTGGTTGCACCTGGCTGCTAACCCTTTAAAAGTTTGTTAGTTCAAATCCATCAGCCACTCTGTGGGAGAAAAATGTGGCAGTCAGCTTCTGTAAAGATCTAGAGTAAAAGTTAGGGTTCTACTCTGTGCTGTAGGGTCACTCTGAAGTGGGTTTGGGTTTGGCTGCAGTGGGTTTGGGTTTATTATAAAGCTATCAAAGATAGAAAAGGCAAGAATTCTACCATTGTTGTTGTTGTTGTTGTCAGGTGCCATCGAGTCGGAACTGACTCACAGCGACCCCATGCACAGCAGAATGAAACAATGCTCGATCCTGGGCCAACCTCACCACCGCTGCCACCCCCGAGTCCATCAATGATGCCACCTGGCCGATCCATCTCGTTGGGGGTCTTCCTCTTTTTCTCTGACCCTCCACCCTACCCAGCATGACATCCTTCTCCAATGATTGTTTCCTCCGGACTACATGTCCAAAGTAGGAGAGACGAAGCTTAGCCATCCTGGCCTCCAAGGAGCACTCTGGCTGCACTTCTTCCAAAACAGATCTATTGGTTCTTTTGGCAGTCCATGGCACCCTCAGTATTCTCCTCCAACACCACAACTCAAAGGCATCAATTCTTCTATGATCCATTGTTGTAGTAAGGAGAATAAGGGAAAGAATACACATGTATCTGAAATACAAAGCAGACTGTGATAAATACCATAAGAAGGACTCACAAAATGCTTGGAGGTGGTTGTGTTTGAAAAGAGATTAGATTTGAAGGAATAAGAAAAGATTTTTCAAGGGACTAAAGTGTTCTGACTGCTCACTTTTGAGGCTATGGCACACAGCAACAACAATGACAAGGGTTAAAGCAACAAACAAGTGACTAGGAAGAGGCTATTTTGGGTGACTGGCATAAGCAAAAGAATGGAGGTATCTGAGTATTACCCTATTTGGCTTGAATGTGGGTACATCTTGGGCACACCAGCATGACTGAATACTAGATTGCAGATGGTTTGTAGACAGCTAGCTCTTAGAATAATTCTTTGTTCTATGGCCACTCCTCCTCTAGAATTTTTATGTCATGATAAGGAACTGAGTAATTCTTAATAAAAATAAATCTAATTGGAAAAAGAATGGATAGGGAAGAACAATTGAAGATATAAAGAAGACAGGACATCCACTGAGACATCAAACAGTCTTGTCAGGAGTACTTGGGATCCACCAGCTGGGATGGAGTTAGGGGTTTCTGTAAGGAAGAGTGTCACTATTTCTTTAGTATAAGGACTGACAAGCTTTCTAGCAAGAGCTATATGGTAAACTGTTAGATTTTTCAGGTCACATGATTTCTTTGCACTATTCGACTCTGCTGTTGGAGCATGTGAACATAGACAATATATAAATGAATATGTATGTTCATGTCTCTAGTTTTCAATAATTTTTGTATGTGTAGCATGAGCTAGGCACACAGAAAACAATATTTCGTATTCCTGTGTGGTGGTGGTGGTGTTAGGTGCTGACTCATAGCAACCCTATGTACAACAGAGCCATCACAATTGTTGCTACGTTAAAGTCCATTGCAGCAGCCACTGTGTTAATTCATCTTATTAAGGGTCTTCCTCTTTTTCACTGGCACTTTGCCACATATGACATCCTTTTCCAAAGACTGGCCTTCTTGATAACACATCCAAAGTACATGATACAAAGTCTCCCCATCCTCACGCTAAGGAGTATTCTGGCTGTACTTATTCCAATACAGATTTATTTGTTTTTTAGGCAGTCCATATATCCTTCACCAAATGTAACAATTCTTTTTCAGTTTTTCTTATTCAGTGCCCTGCTTTTACATGATTATGAGGTAATTGAAAATACCATGACTTGGGTCAGGCACACATTATTCCTCAAAGGGATAGCTTTGCTTTGAACACTTTAAAGAGATCTTTTTAGTTTTTTTTATTTTTGTTCTTTTTTTTTTTTTTCCCCAAAGTTTTTTATTGTGAATTGAAGGGTAGTCTACATGGGAGAACATCAGTTTTACACTAATCCTATCGTATTTCATTTTGTTGCAACAATTACAATTCCCTCCATGCATCATCATTCAACAGTATTTGCTTCTATTCCCTCTGAGTTTTTTTTTTTTTTTTTAATGTACAAAACCCCCCCACTCAGGAATATATAATCATTTAAACAACGAAAGGGCACATTCTGCAAGCCAGCCTCCTAGCTGCCAGCACACAGCCTTTCTCTTTCCATGAGTCTGGAGTTCTCAGCTGCGCTACCTCTCCATGTCATAATCTCTGCCTCCATCGCTGGTGTCGCTGCTTCTCTGGTTAGGGTCCCACATTCCACTTGTGCTCTTCTCCCTTGATGGTCCTAGAGTCCTCTGTTCCTGGACTGTAAGATTAACTACTCCCCCATTTTTGTTACAAAACTTCTACCTTTACCGTGTGACGATCGCAATTAGTCATGATAACAATTACTGTCGAATCATAAGAATCTTCTCCCCACCCCATCTCCTTTCACCAGACCCATCTAGACATGATAAAAGCTATTCGGTGGGGGTTCCACCTACCCCCACACACTCTGAAGCTAAACTTTCTCTTGAAAACTTGTAAGCCAATCACTTAATGTCTTTTTTGTTACTCCCCCAACCCCCATTTTAGGTATGAGCTGAGTGTGACCACGTTCCATAGACTCCTGTCGGCCAATGTCTAAGTTGCCCATCCCTATCAATCCTGTGTACAGAGGGGATAGGATTGATCCTTGATGTGAAGACTCCTTCTCTCTCAGTTGGTATTTTGAGCTACTACATCCATAAGTATAGGTCAAGTTCATCAAATTGTACCAATTTACACTTGTTTCCTTTAGCAAAATTTGTTTGTCTTCCTCTAGTCGAGTTCTGATTGTGAAGCCATCAAGCTAGGTCAAATGGGTACTATCTGCAAGTTTGGGCATTCTTGTACATCTCCCCTCACTTCATATTAGCTGGACACTTCACTCTCAGCTCTAGCCCTCTGTGGCCATGTCCTTGTCCATGGACTCAGGAGTCCCAGGTCTCATATTTCAGATCAACCCGTCCTTCCTCTTTTCTCTTTCATTTCCAGGCTGACAGGAGTCTATGGAATGTGGTCACACTCAGCTCATACCTTCATTGCTGTCTTGCTCCCACTTACACTCACCAGCAGACTAACATGGCTACCAACAGGCTTAAATGACTGCTCATGTGTTCCCTTTGAGTTTCAGTCTTAGAGGGGGGCTTTGCAGTAGCTTTGTCGTATGCATTATGTTGTTTGATTTATTGACTGCTATTTCCATGGGCATGGATTGCAGATCCAACTGTACAATCAATTGTGGATTGACAAATTCCCATTTCTTTTCTCCATTTATCATGATTTGCTTGTTGGTCCAGTTGTGAGAATTTGATCTTCATCAGTAAATTCTTCCAGTTTTCTTCTTTTTCAGCAAGCTAAGTTGTGTCATCTGCATATCAGAGGTTGCTAAAAGTCTTCCTCCGATTCTGATGCCACATGTAGTCCAGCTTCTCAAATTATTTGCTCAACATACAAATTGAATAAATACAGTTAAAGGATATAATCCTTATGCACATCTTTCATACAGTACCCCTTTGCTCTGCTCTAACAACTGGCTGGTAGTCTATACTCAGTCTCCATCTGAGTACAATTAAGTATTCTAGAATTCTCATTCTTTACAGTGTTACCAATATCCATAATTTGTTATGATTCACGTAGTCAGATGCCTTTGAATAGTTAATAAAACATAAGCAAACATCTTTCTGGTATTCTCTATTTTCATTCAAGATCATTTAATATCAGCAGTGATTTTCCTCATTTCACAACCTCTTCTGAATCCAATTTGAATGTACCACAGTATCCTGTGTAGTGACAAGAAATGAATAGATTCCAACAGGAATAATTTCTTCTTATTTCTTCTTAAAGGTCTCAATTCAACAGTCCATTTCAACCTCAGCCACACAGAAATCCAAACACTGCATTCATGAAACAAGAATCAAATAGTAGCTAGCACCAAAAAAGGAAATGATAGGTAGTGAATAAACTACTAAGTATTTCTCAACCATCATGTTTACCAAGAATACAAGTCAAAATTGGCATAAAGGAATTTAATTATCAATGTTTTCTTTCTATAGTCTCAGATATGGAGAGATCCAAGGCAGAGAAAATGTATGAAGCTATTTCCACAACAGTAACTCAAAAGTCTTAGAAGATATCTGACACTGAGTATTCCAGAAATGTAACGCAATGAGAGCTAAAAGCAAACAGAAAGCGCTTTCATTTAGAAAAAAAAAAAAAAAAAAAGGCTCCTTTTAAAGTAACTTGGGATTTTCACATTTCCTGTAAGGACAAGAGGCTAGTTCTGGGTTTCCCACATACTGTGAGGAAGAGTGTCACATGTCAGTCAAGAACAACATATGACGGGAAAGATTGGCAGGAACCTGGTGGCGATACTTCCATTTCCTTTTAATGATACCCTAGAGAAATGGATAAGGCTTTTAGGCATTTTGATCAGGCAAGCAGCTAAAAGTATCACACTGAGTTTGAGAATCACCACAGCTGGAAAGACAGGAATAGTTGCCACCCATGTGAACTTGCTAATTTGCCTAAAACTGACAAGAGCAAGCCTTGTCAAAGAGGATTCTTTGGTACTGTCAGTCTCTCCCTAAGAGGATTTCCGTCATTAGTCATTCAGCCTTCAGTCCCTGTTGGTTAAGAACAGTATAGAGCAAAGTTCTTCCTATATTTTGTCACCTCAAAACATTTCTTTGTTTCACTGAGTAATAATTCATATCTTAGCACCACTATTACAAAATGGGATTAGAGTTCTCTATGGTAACAGTGGTTGTAGGCAACAACTGGGATTTTAGAGTTGTCTCTGCATGAAAATCCCAGTTCACAATGCAGAACCATTCAACTCCACAAAATCAAGAGTTCTATCTTCCCCCCTGTTGTCAATGGGGTGCCTCAGGTTTAGGCCCCAGGAATGCCAACTCAAGAGGAATCCTGAGAGATCTGGACAGTCAGCCCAGAGCAGAAGGAGCTCAGAATCTTACACATAGGGGCTTTCAATATATTTTCTGATTAATTGAACAAGGTTTGCAGTAAGCATCTCTTCCTACCTGGCTTCTCACTGTTATTTGCCTTCCTGTGGAGCCTTGACTATTGAGTCCCTGCCTGAGGCTGTACACAGTGTCTCTCATGAGTACTAAAGAAAAAACTGTACCAGTTTTAAGATCGCATAGGTATAGCAATTTGGGATTCAAGACCACATGTGTCTGTCCCCCAAACCTGGGCTCTTAACTACATACTATTCAGTGGGCTCTGAGAAGTTTGTTCAGTGACCTGGGGTTTCTTCCCAGAAAGGGAACAGCCACAGGGTGTGTGCACCCACAGAAATACAGCTGGCTCTCCTAGCTTTGCAGCGTATGGAGAAAGCTGGCTTTAAGAAAAGAGTTTGAACATTAACAACATAATCAAATGTGTGCTAGATCTTGGTTCAAAATCAGAATGAGGCTTGCCTCTGTAGTTTACACTGATAAAAGCATTTGCAATATGGTTACAAATCGGGCTGCTAACCTCAAGGTCAGCAGTTCAAAACTACCAGCCGTCCCACAGGAGAAAGATGAGGCTTTCTGCTCTGGTAAAGATTTACAGACTTGGAAACCCTGTTCAGGGTGCCACAGCACTTTACAACAACAACAACAACAACAGGCTGGTTTCATGTACAAAGGCTCATTTTCTTCCGTGTAGCAACCTCGGGAGGAGTATAGGACAAACACCCTTTCCGTTATGTAAAATTCAAAGAGAAAGAAAGACATTTCTAAGAAGTTAGAAAATACACCTAAGATTACATGGCTAATAAGTGGGAAAACCAGGATTATAAGTATTTTTCTGGTTCTGAGTCCAAATTTCCCCTCTAATATCAAGATGCTTCTGTTCTGTGTGTTGGTCACTTAATATAACTGCAAAGAAATTTCTCCAGTCTCAGGTTTTTACCTCAAGTTCCTGAGAGATGACATTTGCCAGTACCATAATCCTATTTCCAGGGTAATTAACATAGCCTTAAAAAAAGAGGATAAAGCTGTTTTGCCTTAGTAGGCTACAAATGGATTTAACTGATAAACAAAAAAAGTGGGAAAGGTAGATATGTTATACACTGTAAAGACAATAACTCCAATATTATATTAAGAAATAAAAACAACAATAAAGAAGTAAAATGAAGGTGGAAGGGTTAGGCAGAGTCTCAGATACATCTGTCATTGATTCATTCCTAGAGAAAAACCTTGGAGAGCCAGAAAGCACAAAGATGAGTGGGCTTGTTGTTTGTTGTACTTGTTAGGTGCCATCTAGTAGGTTCTGACTCATAAGGACCCTGTATGGGGTTTCCGAGGAGAAGCTGGTGAGTTTGAATTGCCAACCTTGAGGTTAGCAGTCTACAGTACCACACCAGGGCTCCAATAAGAGTGGTAGATAAGCACAACTATACAAGACATTTTAAAAAGAGAAAAACAATAGAAAACAGAAAAAAAAAATGATACTTGAAAATGGTATCTTGATCATTACTGAGAAAACGCTGTATAAAAAATTAATCATTAAATGTATAAATATGTATATGCATTCTGTTATATAATCCTGGAATTGTCATGGTTTTGGGATAGGATATCACTGAAGAAAATAAATAAAATAGAGCAGAGAGAGCTTGAGGGAGAGTTGAATCCTAGAAACTCAGGAAGACAAAAAGTATTTAATATGAAGAAGAAACTCTCCTGAAATAGGGGCATATTTCTCCATTGTTTTCTGTGCTATTAGTAACTAGACTTGGGGTTAAGGACTGGAGGAGGACTTCTGACAATCCTAGCTGTCAGTCCTCTCGACAGTTGCTATATTTTCCTGTTGCAGTTTCATTCCTCCTCAGTGTCTCCCTTTCTTATAGGTGAATGAGCTGAGGGTTCCACTCCCACCCAGCATGTGACTATCTTTTGGCTGGTGGAGAAGCAGTGCTTGTGGGTTTCGTGGGGAGTCCACACGTACTGTGCAAAGAGCCTGGGGTCCTCAAAATTTTCACACAGCAAAAACAGTAATGGCAGATTGGAGTTAAAGTTACAGGATATTTGAATGCAGGTAGTTATTAAAGAGATTGGCAAGAAACTTGAGAATTAAACTACTAGGGTTGTTTTTGTTATGTGCCGTGGAGTCGGTTCTGACTCATAGCGACTCTGTACAGGGTTTCCAAGGCTGTAAATCTTTACGGGAGCAGAAAGCCTCATCTTTCTCACAAGGAACAGCTGGTAGTTTCAAACTGCTGACCTTGCGGTTCGCAGCCCAATTCATAACCACTATGCTACCAGAGCTCCTTGAACTACTAGGGTAGGAGTTCTTTAAGAGCTTAGTGTTTGAGATCAAGGGCTAGTTTCTTTGTGGCCTTAAACTTTTCTGATCAGTATAATAACAAACAATGACATACTAGCTTCTACCCTGTAATTACTAAAGTCCCTAAATTCAAACACATTTCAGTAAAGATCTAAAATAATAATGTGCACACAAAAGAACTTACAGACTTGTCAAAGGTTTATAAATGATTTATCCTAACAAAATCTACTTCATTTTGAAATGTGATAAGCTCCCCCTCAATTAACTGAACACATTTTCTTTTTAAACTATCTCCCCACAACTGTACAATCCATTCTAAAAAATGATATGTATATTATAATTCCCAACTAAGTGTTTGAGCAAAATAGTTCTGAAAAAAAAAACAACAACTTAAAATTAGCGTATGTGCTACTTTGGGTAAGTGCCATAGAGTTAGTTCTGACTCATTGTGTGCCTTTATATTATAGAGTTTTCAAGGACCAGCTGGTGAGTTTGAAGCACTGACCTTGTGATTATCATCAGTCCAGTGCTTATTCGATGGCACCATATCAGGACCTCAGTGAGTTCTCTTTAATTCTACTTAGCAGGGACCCATTCTACAAGCCAAATCACTAATAAAACAAATCCAGATCTTTGCTGGGAACCTTCCAACATCTTTCAAATTGATAAACTTTCCCACTCTCTTCTTTCAAAATGTATCCTGGCAGAAATTGCAAGCAAAAACATCCAAACATGGACATTCATTCTTCAAGTGAGAAATTCCAAGGCAAACTCCAAATTCCCTTTATGGTTTCTATTACATTCTTTCAAACATGTAGGTAAAGCAACACTTAATTCAGAATTTCAATTTGCAAATAACTCTTCCAACTCACAAACTATAGACTACTAAAACTTCACTTACTGATTTCCAAAAAAGCACAGAAAATAAAACAAAATCAATTATGTTGAATTTATTATGTATTGGTCATCGTGGCATCAACTCTTTGACAGTCATAGGAGAAAATACATGCATTATTCAGAAAATAAAGCTAGTTTACTTTGCTAATAGAGATGGAGGACAGAGAGTTTGCACTTAAATTCTGAGGCTAACCACAACAGTGGTTTGGCAGCAGCAGCATCACCTAGGAGCTTGTTGGAAATGCAAATCATCAAGTCCCATCCTAGATCTGATCAATCAAACCTCTTGGGACGGAGCCCAGCAATCTGCTTATCAGCCCACTAGATTATTGTGAAGGGACTTTGGTGGTGCGGTGAGTTAAGTGTTGGGTTGCTAATTGCTAGGTTGGCGGTTCAGACCCACCAGCTGCTATCTGTTCCTGTAAAGATTTAGAGTCATGGAAAATCTTTAGGAGCAATTCTACTCTGTCTTACAGGGTCACTAGGAGTCAGAACCGACTGGATGACTATGCATTGGGGGTTTCTTTTTGGATAACAGTAGGAGCCCTGGTTACACAGTGGTTAAAACTCTAGGCTGCAAACCAAAAGGTCAGTGGTCTGAACCCACCAGTCCCTTCTATAAAGAATGAAATGGCAGTCTGCTTCCCTAAGGATTTACAGCCTTAGAAGCTCTTCAGGGTTGTTCTACTCTAGCCTATAAGAGGAGGACTCAACTCAATGGCAGTCATTTTAGATTGGGGATGCAACAGTGTTCAGTCAACACTGAAGCTAAATGAGAACAGTTGCCACTTAAAAATTTTATCATGCCATGATTTTTCAAAATAAAATTACTTTCAAACTTGATGTTTTACAATCATACCACTTGTTTTAGAATGATAGAAATGTTGGTAAGATGGTATACAGTTCTCATATACTCCACTTCCAATTTTCCCTCATGTTAGCATTCTTTCGTTAGTATGGTCTAGTTCCCATCATTAATGAACTCGTATAGACACATCATCATTAATGAAAGACAATATTTTATTCAAAATGTCTTACTTTTAACCTATTGTCCTTTGTCTTTTCTTTGTTCCTATGTAGGATTGTACACTGCATTTAGTTGTCATGTCTCCCTAGATAGCTAATTTCTGAAGGCTTTGACTGCTTTGAGAACTTATTGTTATTGTTGTTGTTAGGCACCTTCAGGTGGGTCCTTCTCATAGCAAGCCCATGTACAACAGGAGGACACAGTCCAGTCCAGTGCCATCCTCACAGTCTTTGTTCTGTTTGACTCCATTGTTACAACCACTGTGTTAGTCAAAATAAGACTTCCTTTATTTTGCTGACCCCCATGAAATACAATGTCTTTCACCAGAAACTGCTTCCTCCTGATGACATGTCCAAAGCACATGAGATGAAGTTTCACCAACCTTGCTTCTAAGGAGCATTCTGCATTCTGACTGTACTTTTCCCATTACAGTTGGAAGTCCATGGTATACTCAGTAATCTTCACCAATATCATAATTAAAATATGTCAACCCTTTTTGGTCTTTCTTACTCATTGACCAGCTTTTGCATGCATATGATGTGATTGAAAATACCATAGAAATAGTTCACACAGGAACAAGTTATGGGGGAATGCAGGTACCTATGCACTTACCATATCCATGAACAGGTAGTCTCTTTTCCCATAGGTTCCTACCCTGAAAAGTTGACGGATCCAATAAATGCATGGACAATGACCTATGAACAACTTTCTGCTAACCAGCAAAAGGCTACTTGGTTCACAGATGGCAGATCCATAGTACATGGACAATGTTTGATGGGGAAAGCTGCTGCTTTAAGACCAGCAGATGGAAAGACTCTTACTGAAGAAGGTAAAAACAAGTCAGTAAAATGAGCTGAACTGCAAACTGTCTTCCTAGCTGTGATGGAAGAATTAGGCAATGGTAGGATTCCATATGTTTGGAATTTTACTGATTCATGGGCAGTGGCCAATGGCCTAACTGTGGTCAGACAAATGAGCAACAGAAAACTGGACTATTAAAGGGACAAATGTGTGGAGCAAGGACCTATAGAAAGCACTCTGGAAATTTAAAGTGCGTGTCAGAGTAGGACTTATCGATGCCTATCAGAAAAGCTCTCTCCCTGGATAAGAAGGTGATTTGAATCAGAAAGTAGACATGTTGGTGGCCAGTTGGGTCCATGGAATGAGTGGCCATGGAAATGCTGCAACAATGATGAGATGGGATGAATCTAGAAACATCCTTTTTGCATCCTCTGAGGCGCAACATGCCAATAAGGACTTGTGTGTCTTCCCTGGAGGGAAAGCCCTGTGCATAGCTGTCTGGTAGATTCTATAGGACCAATTGTACCAGTAAAACCAGGTAACTACAAATGTGTTATCATCATAGGAATAGATATTTACTCTGGACTGAACTTTGCATAACCTGCAATGAATGTAGATGTCAAAAACACCATTAGAACAAATGATACTGTACCAATTTGGGTCACCAAGTTATAGTTCCTCAGATCAAGGAACACACTTTACAGCCCACAGGGTAGAACAATGGGCCAAGAAATGTATTAAATGGTCATACTATGTTGGATACCACCCTTAGAGTAATGGTTTGATAGAGAATTGTAATGGGCAATTGAAACATTTGTTATCGAAAATAGGGGGAGATAAAGACGTGAAGGCCTTATCCACCATCATGTTACCCCACATAGCATGCCTCAGATCAAGGGACCCACTTCATAGCAAATGAAGTGTGGCAATGGCCCCATGTTCATAGAATTCATTGGTCCTACCACGTTTCTCATCATCCTGAAGCAGCCAGCTTGATTGAAGGATGGAATTGTCTTTTAAAGGCATAATTATGGTGCCAACTAGGTGACAATACCTTGCAGAGCTGGAACAGTGTTCCCCAGGAGGCTGTATTAGCTCTAAACTAGCATCCAATAGATGGTGGTGTTTCTCCAATTGCCAGGATCCGTGGTTTCAGGATCCATGGGGTGGAAATGATATTGATATCACTTATTGTTACTCCTACTGACCCATTTGAAACATTTTTGCTTCCTGTCCTTGAGACCCTATGC
>NW_006408528.1:9484778-9485835 GCF_000296735.1 Chrysochloris asiatica | reverse complement strand
CAAGGCAAGCGATCGGTCCTCTCAGAGCAAATCCTCCTCCAAGACTAAGACGCAATGGGAAAACGCGTTCTCATTGGCGACCATACACGTCACCCATAGAGAGAAGTGACCGAAGAACATCGAAGATGCAGCGAGCTAAGCCCTGTATCGTTCAGCAGACTATGGTGAGCTCAGGTAGAGACCTGGTCAGCCAGCAGTGAGGCAAGACCTGGGGACTCATGGGCTCAGAGTCAGTGACACAACCACAGAGGACTAGAGAGGAGACTGAAGCGACCAATTGATAAGAAGAGGGCGGACAGACACAGGAACACCCACACCTGTAGATGATACCCACTTGCCATGGCTCCAATGGTGGGATGAACAAAGCTCAACCCGAAGAAGAAAGAAGAGGGAAAAAAAAAAAAGCGTCATCTGATACAGTATGATAAACTGGACATCCATCTATAAATGCAGTAGCTCAAAAGAGGAAACAAATCCCTGCTCCAAGAATTAGTCCCACTCCCTCCACACAAAGAGTAGATAGGGATGAACAGCTTGAACATTGACTAACCAAAAATGGGAGAAGGGACACAAAGGTAAGAAGTGACTGGCTTACAAGATTTCAAGAGGGAACCTAGATCCACAGGGCAGGGAGGATGGTGGAGTATCCAGTGAGTAATGTCTGACCTGTCTGGGAGGAGCAGATGAAAAGAAAAGCGGATGGGTCCCTTGGGATGCAAGCGTGAATGATTGTCACCAGGACTGATTGTGAGGACTGGTAATGTAAAGGTGGACATTTTATAGCAAGGTGGGGAGTGATTAACCTTTCAGTCTAGTATAGCAGGGCCCTGGGACCATCAATGAAGAAGAGCAGAGAGTGGGACCCCACCCAGAGGAGCAGTGAGGACAGAGACTGAGACAGAGAGGATGACTTGAAGAGATGGAATGGCTGGGGACTAGGGATCCAGAGAGGGAGAGGGGCTGTGTGCTGAGGACTGTGAGGGGAGGGTGGGAGGAATTATAGGGTATACCCTTTGGTTGGGCGATGATGCATGGATGGGATGGTAACTATGACAAT
>NW_006408528.1:9471520-9484143 GCF_000296735.1 Chrysochloris asiatica | reverse complement strand
CAAATGGATAGTTGAAGAAGGTAGTACTAAGTACCAGCGATGGCCACATCATGTTGCAAAAATGAAGGCTGTAATTGTTATTAATCTAGATATATTTTTTGTTTTGTTTTGTTTTATATGTGTGCATTGGATATTTTTGCTTTGTTCGTTTGTGAAATATAAGATGCAAATGGCGTTGTACATGCTTTGGTTTGTAGCATGTTAGGGACAAATATGACTTTTTAATGATCTTTAGAGATTATAAATATGGTTTATAGGTGTCAAGTTGGCAAGGGATGGATTATGATAGTTAAGGTTTTGTGTCAACTTGACTGGGCCAGGATTGGTTATCCTCATGATTATGTCTAATATAGTGTAGTTAATTTTATGATGATAGACTATACACAGTATAGCTAACTCTATGATTTGTTATGGGCAGGCATAGTTAACTCTATGATTATTGGCCATGAGCAGCCAATCAATTGAAAGGATGTTTCCTCAGGGTGTGGCTTTCTTTAATAAAATGAATACTCAGATAAAACATGCTTGCTTTCTGCTGGGTGTGGCTCTTGCATCTGGCTTGTACTCTAATTTTCATTTCTTTGGACTTGAGCCAGTGGCCTCCTTTATTATCTGCCTGCCTGTCAGACCTGTCTTCCTGCTTTCCAGAGCTGTCTGCGAGCCTGCCAGACCTGCCTGTCTGCCTGCTGGATGTTCATGCCTGCTGGACCTGCCTACAATCTTGGTTCTTCTGACTCAGACACGGGACACTTACATCTCTACAATTGTGAGCCATTTCATTGATATAAACTTCTCATTATATATGTGTGTGTGTGTAGTCCTGGTGTGTTGCTGTGGGCTAATACACTGGACTGCAAAGTCAGTTTGAACCATGTCGGCAGTTCAAGCTCATCAGTTGCTCCTTGGAAACCCTACACAGGGTCGCTATTGGTTGGAACTGACTCCACAGCACTTAACAACAGCACTTAACAACAACAACAACAACATACACACACACACAAAATGGGACTCACATGTCTTCATGAGTGTGTGCTCATACTCAACATGATGGGTGCAAAGGGAGGATCATCACAGGATAGATTCCTGCATTTCTCATGAGAATCCAGAGAAAAGGAGCTGGGGAGGATGCCGGTTCTACTGTACAATTCTTACCCATATCACCTGAAAGTGCTTTTATCCTGCTTGGATGCTGCAGTCCATGACCAGGAATGCAGCTATGAGTACCAGAAGCAAGAGCAATCCCTCAGCAAGACACTGAAATTATAACCCTGAACCTGTAGGCCAGAATTCCCAAAGGCCTGATGGGATGAACTGTATCTTGCCCCCATCTGGCAAAATTGAAATTAACAGTGAATAGTACTGTGTTGCCTAGTTGAGCTAGCTCACTAGTCTTGTATTTATGTAACCCTAGGAGTACTGCTGTGGCATGTGGTTTAATGCACGGGACTGAACAGTCAGACTGAACCTCAAGGTCAGTGGTTCTAGCCCTGCAGCCATTCCTTCGAAGCCCTATACAAAGTTGCTATGGGTCTGAACCAACTTGACAGCAATAAACAACAACAACCCAATTTGAATGGAAGTGGTTAAGGGAGAAGCTAGACTGGTCTTACTACCAGCAATCTGAACTAGCCATGTCATTTACCAAGGTGGAAAAGTTTGGGTAAAAGCAAATGATAAGATGATCTGCCCTGTAACTTTAACTCAATTCACAATTAAAAACAACAAAAATAGTAAATGATAAATGGAAGGAAGGAAAAGTAATAGCTGAAGGTAAAGGAATGCATAAATGGCCTATGTAGCAGGGAAAAATCTAACATTATGTTGATACTTCAAGAGAGACTGAGATCCAGGGAATAATCTTCTCTCAGTAAAAACTTTTCAGGACCAAGAAGGATGAATATGAGACAAACTTCTGGAGAACCTGACCAGATCAAATTGATGCAAATAGCAGACCTGAATGGCTGGTACCTGATTAACTATGCCTGCTCATCCTAAGAACTCTTTACTATAGTGAAGGACTAATTATTAATGACTGGTTTGGATGGGTAAATGACTGGAAGGGGGAAGTTAATTCTTCAAGTATGAAAGGGCAAATAGCTAGAAGAGCCAGGGGCTAGCCTACAGGGCAGTTATTAATTTATTATGACTTTTCTAGCCAATTACTCCATTTTGCGATGTGTCATAAATCCTAGTCTCCATGCTTGTGATTATGGACCTATTTTGAAATGAGTTGCTAAGAAACAAAGATTAAGGTGGGGCTAAGTGTGTAAGTGGTGTGGTGCTGTAGGATAAAACACTTGATGACAAGATTGGTTTGAACCACAGGGTTGGAAGTTCAAAGCCACCAGCTGCACCTTGGAAATGCTATACAGAGTCACTATGAGTAGGAACTGACTTGACAGCACTTAACAGGAACAAAGTAGTACAGATTACAGTAGAACTAAGGATTAAGGATGCCCCACCATAGTAGAGGGTGTGACTCAAGTCACCGTCCTGAGTTTCCTTGAGGACATGGTCTGACTCTAATTTATAAGACTGCTTATCCAATTTATAAGATAAGCTTACTCTCTTGCCCTGGATCTTGCATCTGGTTTATTACCTCCATCCAGTTCATGGTACTATCAGTCCATCATCTAACCTGATTCACCAGCTTCCCTAATGCCATGAATCAACAACTGATTGTCTGACCTGCCAATTTGGGTTCCTCAGCTCCTGAGATTATGTGGGTGAGAAGATTCCTCCAGACTGATCTCTGAAATACAGATTTGTGATTTGCTAGCCTCCATACCACGTGAGTCATTGCTTTTGACAATTGTAAGTTTGTAAGATATTGCAGAATCTTGGGACTTGAGAAAAGGAAGGAGTGATAGTTGATATCAAAGACTAGGTAGGGGTATAACATATTGGAAAAGTTAAAAAATTGGGATATCTTTAACCAACTCTTAGGGACCAGCCTTGTGCTGATATTTCTAAAAGAAAAATTTCATTCAACGGGTTTGCTTCTCTAGAGAACCCAGCCTAAGACAGATGGTATTGAAGGAAAAAAACCAAAGTGCACTGAGACATTAGTGGAAAACAAGGACCCAGTAATTGACAAAAGACAAATTAAAATGTTTCAACAAACTGATGAAGCACTGGAAGCACTCACTAGTCTTTGCCAAGAAATTTTGAAGACAACTATCTGACCAACCTAATGGAAGAGATCTATATTTGTGCCCATTTCAAACAGAATGTGTGGAAATTATCAAACAATACCATTAGTACCACATGCAAGTAAAATTTTGCTGAAGATACTTTAAAAATGGTGGCAGCAGTACATCGACAAGGAGCTTCCAGAAATTTAAGTTGGATTAAGAAGAGGACGTGGAACTAAGGATATCATTGTTAACATCAGATGACTGTTGACTGAAAGTATAGAATACCAGAAAGATGTTTCTTGTGCTTTATTGACTATGTGCAAAAACATGTGGGGACCATGTCTGTCTTCCCCTGGCTTTACAAGGGGAAATGAGAATCAAACTCAAAATCACCCCAATAAAAGAGGGGAAATAATGTTAAGATGCTTGAATGTCTTATGAATTTTGGTTTCCCTTTCCTACTATTGTAAAATAGACATTGGAGGGGGAGAGAAAGGAATAGCCAGAAACATCACTGTAGAAAGCTTGTAAGTCTGTCTTCAGCCTATGACTGATTGGAATACCTAAAAGGGGTGCTAGAACTTGCTCAGTGAAAAAGACTTAAGATCTTTGGTGGAATCATGATCCCCATACAGAATCTTCTGAGGTGGGAAATTTCCACTTGAAAAGACAAGCAGACCAACCTGAAACAACTAGAGGAACAGAAGATACTTCTTGAAAGAAAGATCATCAAGAAAAGAAAAAAAAAGGCAATCTGATTGACTATCACAAGAACAAGCTAGTTGTTCACTGGGGAGCCATCAAGGCAAGCAATCAAGTCTCTTCAGGGCAAACTCCCTTCCAAGACTGAAAATCAAAGGGAATACATGAGCGTGCATGTATTCTTGCTGGCAACCATGTTGGTCTACTGATGAGAGGAAGTGGGGGAAAAGCAGCAATGAAGATGTGGGCTGAGTCTGACCACGTTCAGTAGATTCTCATCAACCTGGAGTGAGACCTGGTTTGCCAGCAGTATGGTGAGACCTGGGGACTCCTGAACCCATGGACAGGGACATGGCCACAGAGGGCTAGAACAGAGAGTGAAGCATCCAGTTGATATGAAGTGAGGGAAGATGCACAAGAACACCCATACTCTCAGAAATTACCCATTTAACCTCACTTAAATGGCTGGATGATCAGAACTTGACTAGAGGAAGAAAGAAGAGAAAAAATTGTGTAATCTGCTACAATTTGATGAACTTGACCTATAATTTTGGATGTAGTAACTTAAAAGAGGGAACGAATCTTTACAGCAAGGATCATTCCCACCCCCTCTGTACACAGGGTTGTCAGGGATGGATAACTTAAGCATAAGCTACCTAAAATAAAACAATGTATTTCATTGGCAAATCTCCTTCAATGAACCACCTTAGAGGATTTAAGAGCAAATACGTCAGTTTGTAGACTAAGGTGCACTTGACCCGAGCCATGATATTTTCAATCATTTCACATGCATATTAAAGTTGGACAAAGAATAAAGAAGATTGGAGCAGAATTGATGCATTTGAATTATGGTGTTGGAAGAGAATGCTACAAATACTGTGTACTGCCAGAAGAACTAACTAATTTGTCTTGGAAGAATTACAGTCATAATGCTTCTTAGAAGTAAGAATGGTGCGACTTCATCTCTGGTACTCTGGAAATGTTGCCAGGAGGGACCAGTTTCCTAGAGAAGGACATCATGCTTGTAAAGTGGAGAGTCATCGAAAAAGAGGAAGACCTCCCCGACCCCCAACTAGATGAATTAACACAGTGGCAACAACAATGGGCTCAAACATGACAACATTGTGAGGATGGCACAAGACCAGGCAGTGTGGTCTTTGTGCTGTGTTGTTGGAACAGACTTGCTGGTACCTAACAACACAACAAAATGAACATTACTATTTTTTTTTTTAAAGAATCAAATTAAAATAATAATAAAAACTAATATTTATTGAATGTTTGTGATATGCTTGGCACAATGGTTTATATATTTTACCTCATTTACTCCTTGCCGTAGTCCTAGGGTGCCGATTCACCATCCACCTATCAATATTACTGTAGTGGCTTTTGCACTGCTATAATGCTGGAAGCTTTGTCTCCAGTACTGCAAATACTGGTAGTGTTATCCATAGTGGATAGATTTCAGTGGAGCTTCAACAGTGAGACTAGGAAGAAAGGCCTGACACTCAGCTTCAAAAAATTATTTGGATCTTTATGAATCACATCAGAATATTCTCTGATACAAAGGGACTTCTGATGTGGAGCTGTGGGTTAATGTGTTGGGCTGCAAGGTTGGTTTGAACCACAGGTTGGAAGTTCAAACTCACCAGCTGCTCCTTGAAAACCCTATACAAGTTTGACTACACAGCACTTAACAGCAGCAGCAAATTACAGGGCTGTAAGTTGAGCCCCATAGTTTAGAAGGCAATACACAACGATTGACACAGGGACTTAAACATGCTAGCAGTCATGAAGACAGCATAGTCCTGGTCAACACACTTTATGTTGTGCACAGTAGTAATCAGCTCAGTGGCAATGAAAAGCAACATCGTGTTCATAATATCATTAGCCTCATTTTACAAATAAAGAAAAGGAGACTAAGTGAGAACAGTTAGCATACGAAGTAATGATGGAGGCCCAAGCTGGGCTCTACGTGGGTAGTGGTTTTGATATGTTTGCTCACGTTTCATCCTTTTCTTTGCTCTTGTTTCTTTTTTACTTTTTCTGTTTTTCTTCTCCCTATTCTCTTCCCATCTTCCTCTTCTTCCTCTTCCTAATAAATAGATACAAACATCCTTCAGAACACTTCCTATATCCAGGATCGTGTGCTGCATTATGGGGATAAAGAAACTTTTAAGATTGAGTTCGTGATTTCTAGCTGGACTATGTAGATCATGCTGTGTATTATTCATTATTATTAAAATAAAAAAGGAAAGCACAAGATAGCATGTATTTGTACCACTGTAAAGATATAAGAGTCCTGGTGTGGCACTGTGCGATAAAACACTGGACTGCAAGGTCAGTTTGAATCTTAAGGTCAGCTGTTCAAACTCACCAGCTGCTCCTTGGAAACCCTAGACAGGGTCATTATGAGTCAGAATTCACTCGATGACAACAAAAACAAAAAGGTATAAGCAATGAATGATACAGTAGTTCAGAAGACAGGATAATTAGAAAAGTCAGGTGGGGAGAAAACATTTCTTACAAAAATTGGAATTTGAGATACAACATAGAAAGATGGTCTGGCTTACATAGAGGAGATGTGGTAGTGTTCTTTGCAGTTAGTTATTTAAGATCTGCTTAGAGTGATGTTTCATGAGACTCTAGTAAAATTTCATGTCTTTTGCCATCCAAGATAAAATTATTGGTCTCCAGTGACCGGGAGCACCAGAGAAAATAAGGCATCTCTATAATTGCTCTGTATATACAATGAAATGGCTTGTCAGCATTTAATATGTCTTGTTCTATTATATCTGATTCCCTTGAAAAGTTTCAGTTTCAGAATTAGAATTAGAATGTGTCACACAGCACTCTTAGTGAATTTAAAACCTTGGGCAAAGGTTATTTTCTTAATCATAATTTTCTTATGTTGCATCTAAAACTGTTGAATTTTCCCTGTTAGGCCAAATTCCCTTTGCAATTAAATAATTTAGAGAAAAATCTCTCAGTGAAGTCACATTAATGTTCAAATCCACTCATGAACTGATGTTTATAAAATGTGTTGCATTATTGCTATAAATGAATAGATCCTAAAAGTCATGTTGCCTTAGCTGTTGTCCTGGCTCAACACAGTGTTCTTACCATGCCAATGTAATTTTAAATCAGTCATGTAATTCTAGGGTTAATATCTATCTCTCCCACAAGACTACAAAACTGTTGTTGTTGTTGTTGTTAAGTGCTGTAGAGTCAGTTCTGACCCATAGCGACCCTGTACAGGGTTTCCGAGGGTGTAAATCCTTACGGGAGTAGAAACTGTAACAGGGCTTTATTTAGTTTACCTGTCATTATGTCCCCAAATCTTAAGACAGTGCCTGACACAAAGTAGGCATTTAATGAATGTTTGTTGAATGAATAATGAGAACTTAATTGTAGAACAAAATTTCCAGATTTTTGAAAATAAAACAAAAAGGTTTATTGAGGAATACTGCAATTTATAAACTGTATTTCAACAGCACTTAAAAACAACAAATTATTAAGAATACCTACTAGGTACTCAGAAGCATGGAGAAAGTGGTGTGTATTTATGTTGTAAATGGAGAATTCATGTCTTTGACCATGAACCAAAAGATAGGAGCATAGGGCAGCATCAGGCCTCCTCAGCACCCCTGCCTGAGACTCTGTATCTCTAGAGAAGCTTCTGAAGGACTTCTCCCAACAAAGTGATCTTTCAAGGCAAAACAAGATAAGACACTATCCTACTATGTTGTTGTTAAGTGCCATCCTGTCGGTTCCGACCCATAGCAACCCTGTACAGGGTTTCTGAGGTTATAAATCTTTGTGGGAGCAGAAAGCCTCATCTTTCTCCTATGGAGGCGCTGGTAGTTCCGAACTACTGACCTTAAAGTCCGCAGCCCAATTCATAACCACTATGCTACCAGAGCTCCTTATCAGAAATTGGGTGGATTCAAATAAAAAAGGAACTCCTGTTGTTCTTCTTAAATGCCACCAATTCAGTACAGACTCATAACCACCCTCTGTGTTGTTGTTGTTGTTGTTAAGTGCCATCGAGTCGGGTCCGACCCATAGCGACCCTGTACAGGGTTTCCGAGGGTGTAAATCTTTACGGGAGTAGAAAGCCTCATCTTTCTCCCGCGGAGCAGCTGGTAGTTTCGAACCGCTGACCGTAAGGTTCGCAGTCCGATTCGTAACCACTACGCTACCAGAGCTCCTTTACTGACTCATAGCAACACTAAGCACAACAGAAAGAAATACTGCCCAGTCCTGGGCCAACCTCACAATCGTTGCTACATTTAGCCCATTGCTACTGCCACTGTTCCAATTCACCCATTGGGGGGTCTTCCTCTTTTTCTCCAGCGCTCCACTTTAGCAGACATGATATTCTTCTCCAGTGACTGATCCCTCCTAACAATATGTCCGAAGTATGAGAGACAAACTCTGGCCATCCTGACTTCCAAGGAGCATTCTGGCTGTACTTCTTCTAAGACAGATTTGTTTGTTCTTTTGACAGTCCATGGTACTTTTAATATTCTCCTCAAACATCATAACTCAAATGCATCAATTCTTCTACAGTCCCCTTTATTCATTGTCCAACTTTCATATACATATGAAGGTATTGAAAATACTGGTGACTTCAGTCAGGCACTCCTTAGTCCTCAAACTGATATCTTTGCTCTTGAATACTTTAAAGAGGTCTTGTGCAGCAGGTTTGCCTAATGTAATATGTCGTTTGATTTCTTAACTGCTGCTTCCATGAGTATTGATGATTGATTCAAGCAAAATGAAGTTTTTGACAACTTCAATCTTTTCTTCATTTATCTTGATGTTATGTTGATTCATTATTGAGGATTTTTATTTTCTTTACATCAAGGTGCAACCCATACTGAAAGCAGTGGTCTTTGATCTTCATCAGCAGGAATTTTAAGTCCTCTTTGCTTTCAGCAAGCAAGGTTGAATCATTTGCATACATCCTTTAATCCTGATGCCATGTTGTTTATATAATCCAACTTCTCAGATTATCTGGTAAACATACGGATCAAATGTTGTTGTTGTTGTTAAGTGCCATTGAGTCGGTTCTGACCCCTAGCAACCCTGTCTAGGGTTTCCAGGAGCAGCTGGTGAGCTTGAACCACCGACCTTGCCGTTCAAACCAACTTTTCAGTCCAGCACATTAACCCACAGTGCCATACAACCTCAATACAACCCTGATACACTCCTTTCCTAATTTTAAACCATCCAGTGTTCCCTTATTCTGTTTGAATAACCACCTCTTGGTCTATATACAGATCCCTCATGAGCACAATTAAGTGTTCTGGAATACCCATCCTCTGAAATGTTGCACACAGCATATAATGATCCACACAATCAAAAGCATTTGCATAGTCAATAAAGTATAAGTAAATACGTTTCTGGTATGCTCCGCTTTCAGTCAAGATCCATCTCATGTCAGTAATGATATCCTTCATTCCACGTCCGTATCAAGCTTGAACCTCTGTCAGTTCTTTGTCAATGTACTGTTGCAGCCATTTTTGAATTATCATCAGCAAAATTTTACTTGTAAGCAATATTAAAACCAAACTAACTGCCTTAAATTCAATTCTGACTCATAACTTCCTTGTGTAAGGTTTCCAGGCTGTAACTCTGTGTGGGAGCAGAAATCCTCACCTTTTTCATGTGAAGTGGCTGGTGGGTTTGAACTGCAGACCTTTCAGTAAGCATGCAAGCAGTCCTGGGCTTATCCTACAGTGCCACCAGGGTTCAATGTTGAGAATGTTGTTGTTATTGTTGGTAAGTACCGTGGAGTCGGTTCCGACCCATAGTGACCCTGCACAGGGTTTCCAAGGCTGTAAATCTTTACAGGAGCAGAAAGCCTCATCTTTCTCCTACGGAACAGCTGGTAGTTTCAAACTGCTGACCTTGAAGTTGGCAGCCCGAATCATAACCACTATGCTACCAGAGCTCCTTAATGTTGAGAATAGCACACAGTACAATGAAAAGAATGAATCTATTGATATAATGCATTCTGATGCTCATCTACCAGTTTTAGATGAATACCTTAGTAATGCAAATAGCAATGGGATTTTTTTTTTTTTAATTCATTTGAGTTCCTTGCCCAATTTTTTTTAAAAAGCAATTTTTAAAAAGTTTGCATCTCTTGGTATTTCATTAAATGACTTCCAGGAAGTGCAAAATGCTGAACAGTCACTTGAAACTTACTATTTCCAATGGAATATGACATGGTAGAAAACAGGCGAGCAATAAAACATTTGTATTATGATTTATACCCTTAAGATTTATGCAAATACATCATCTCTTATTAGTCACCACATATGATAGGTATCAAATTTTTACTATGAAAATAGCCTTAGAGAACTGTTATTTATTAGGGTAGCTACAAAGGTTATACCAGTTATTTATGAAAGCATTCTGGTAATATTAAGTTATCCTTGTTTTTTTCCCTAGTCCCAAACCACAAAATCTGCTAGTCTGCTTTAGGCACACAAACAGAGAAAAATCAAATAAAAATACAGTCTGGCTTTTTATGCTCTAGGGAGAAACCAGAACTTCTGCTGCTTTTCCAATGTAATTTGACTGTAATATAAAATAAGAAGGAATTATAAATAAGATTCTAACTGAATGCAACTTTATTGTTGTTGTTGATAAGTGCTATTGAGTTGGTTCTGACCCAATGCAACCCTGTATAGGATTTCCAAGGAGCAGCTAGTGAGCTTGAACCAGAGATCTTGTGATTCAAACCAACTTTGCAATCCAGCACATTAGCCCACAACACCACACTACAACGAGACACTGCCCGATCCTTGGCCAATCTCACTATTGTTGTCACGCTTGAGTCCATTGATGCTGCCACTTGGCCAATCCATCTCACTGGGGGTCTTCCTATTTTTCTCTGACCCTCCACCTTACCAAACATGATCTCCTTCTCCAGCGACTGGTCCCTCCAAGAATACATCCCTCCTGACAAAATGTCTGAAGCATGAAGAGAAGAAGTTTGGCCATCCTGGCCTCCAAGGAGCACTCTGGCTGCACTTCTTCCAACACAGATCTGTTCATTCTTTTGGCAGCCCATGGCACCTTCAATATTCTCCTCCAACACCATTTAGAGATGACCAATACAGCTTCATCCTGGTGTTACTCTGTGGGATAAAACTGACTCGATGGTACTGAACAAGAACAACAGTATATATAGAGTCCTGGTGTGGCATTGTGGGTTAATGTGCCAGATTGCAAAGCCGTTTAAACTGCAAGGTGGTGGTTCAAATTCACCCAACCGTTCCTCAGAAACCCTATACAGGGTTGCTCTGGTTTGGAACCAACTTAATGGCATTTAACAACAACAGCAACTGAGCTTAATTTACTAATGTAAATATCAATTTTGCTTATCAAGAAAGCATGGTTAAAGCCCTAGTCTCCCAGAAATGATATCTCATGGCTAACATTAATAAGAATCAGAAAGCATTATACACTGGAGAAAGTGAAGAAGTTGGCTCTAATTTTCTTTATATCCAAGGGATTTTATTTGAATGCAAAAAAAGAAACTAGAAATAATTGGTTGATTTTGAAGCCACACTAAATTTTGGCTTTGTTCTTAATTTGAAATACATGGAATTGTATGAAAATAGTAAAAATAATTTCTACCTTTTATTGAAGGTCCCCATGTGTCTGACATTCAGTCAGATGCTTTATTTACATTTCTCATGTAAATTTCACCTGTCTTCATGACAGGATCTCTTCTAGGGAGATGGGGAATTGGGGAAAAGCTATCAGATACTGGAAAAGAGTTGTGACTGTCTGTGGCAAAGGGAGAAGTAATAAACAGCTTGTAATGCTTTTTGCTACCACTCTTCTGTCAGTTTGTTGTACTGTGGTGTCTTGCATGTTGCTGTGATGCTGGAAGCTATGCCACCAGCATTTTAAATGCCAGCAGGGTCATCCACAGTGGACACATTTCAGCTGAGTTTCCAGACTAATACAGAAGAGGAAGAAGGGAGAGGGGGACTATTTCCAAATGTTTAGCTACTGGAAACCTAATGTATGGCAGCAGAACACTGTCAGATTATAGTGCCATTCACATATGAGCTACTCAGGTTGGAAGGCACTCAAAATACAAGCTACCTCCTCAAAGTAGACTTGACAATGATGACGCAAATCCAGTAAAGCTTTTGGGACCTCCATTTGCCAATGGAGCACAACTGGAAATGAGGAGAAAGAGCTGTAAACTTCCATTAATAGTTTGAAGATGGAATGTATGAAGTATGAGTCTAGAAAAATTATGGAACACATAAACATTGATATTCTAGGCATTAGTGAACTAAAATGGACTGGTATTGGCCATTTGGAATTTGAAAATCATATAATGTACTATCCTGGGGATGACAAATGAAGAGGAATAGTGTCACATTCATTATAAAAAAAAATTTCAAGATCTATCTTGAAGCATAATGCTGTCTGTGATAGGATAATATCAGTATATACCTACAAGGCAGAACAGTTAATGTCATTGTTATTCAAATTTACACACCAACCACTAAAGCCAATGATGTTGAAATTTAAGAATTCTACCAACTACTTCAGTCTGAAATTGATCAAACATGAAATCAAGATGTATTGATAATTACTGATGATTGGAATGCAAAGGTTGGAAACAAAGATGAAGGATCAGTAGTTGGAAAATATAGTCTTGGTGATAGAAATTATGCTGGAGATTGTATGATATAGTTTAGCAAGATCAATGACTTATTCATTGCAAGTGCCTTCTTTTTTTTTTTT
>NW_006408528.1:9462239-9470836 GCF_000296735.1 Chrysochloris asiatica | reverse complement strand
TTTTCCCCTTTCTTCTTACTTCTGGTTGAGCTCTGATCATCCAGTCATTGAAGCCAGGACAAGTAAGTATCATCTGCAAGTGTGGGTATTCTTATGCATATGTCTGTCCTCTCTTCTTTTCAGCTGGTCAAGTGCCTTCTTTAAACAACATAAGAGACAATTATACACAAGGACCTCACCAGATGTTTTGCACAGAAATCGAATTGACTACATCTGTGGGATGAAATGGTGGAAAAGTTGCATATCATCAGCCAAAACATGGCTAAGGGAAGACTGTTAAATATTGCTCATATGTAAGTTCAGGCTGAAGCTGAAGATAATTAAAACAAGTCCACAAGAGCCAAAATATGACCTTGAAAATATCCCACCTGAATTTAGATATCATCTGATGAACAGATTTGATGCCTTAGACACCAGTGACCGAAGACCAGAAGAGTTGTGGGATGGCAGCAAGAACATCATACAGGAAGAACGCAAAAGGTCATTATAAGTTATTACAAAGGCACGAAAGAAGGAAGAGGCCAAAATCGATGTCAGAAAAGACTTTGAAACTTGCTTTTCAGCATACAGATGCTAGAACAAACGGGAGAAAGGAGGAGGTAAAAGAGCTGAATAAAAATTTTCAAAGTGCAGCTTGAGACAAGATATGGATAGCATTGGAAGAATGAGTATTCTAAAATGCTTAATTGTGCTCATGAGGAATTTGTACAGAGACCAAGAGGCAGTTATTTGAACAGAATAAACAGTTTAAAATCAGGAAAGGTATGTGCCAGGTTGTATTCTTTCAAAATATTTATTCAGTATTTATGCTGTATAAATAATCCAAGAACATGGATTATATGAAGAAGAGTAAGTGGAAGAGAGTAAGATCCCCAGTGAGATGGATTAGCACAGTGGCAACAGCAATGAGCTCAAATGTAACAAGGATTGTGAGGATTATGCTGAATAGCCAGTGTTTTGTTCTGTTGTGCATAGGGTTGCTATGAGTTAGAACTGACTAGACATCACCTAACAACAACAACAATGCTGTCTGGGGGTTAATGCTGACACACATAAAACACCTGTACAATGCACGGTATTCCAGAGTTGCTCTCTGAGCTAGTCGTTAATGGGCATCAGTGGCTCTTCAGGCACAGTGCAGAATGATAAGTCTCAAGTATCATTAAACAAAAAGCCAAGTGGCATCCAAGATCTTGGACTTCTATTCAAGCCAGTCAGCCTAAATATTGCACAAAGCCTGAAAAGTTAAACTATGGAGACTGGAGACCCTCACATTAGGAAAATGAAATATAAGAGAGAAGACCTATGCAATGAGGGCTTCCAATGCCAGACAAAGCTTGACAGAGGTTCACTACACTTACCGAGAAGATAAAATGGTGGTCAGGAGCAAGGCTGACATGGTGCTTGACTAATAAGCTACTTAACAAGAATCCTTGAAGTGTCTGGCCCAGGAGGATAAGCACTGGACTACTAATCCAAAGATCAGTGGTTCAAACCCACCAGCTGCTCCTTGGAAACTCTATATAGATCACCATGAGTCAGAACTTACTCAGCGACACTTAACAACAACAAAACCCAAGTTGGTTTTATTACAAGAGGCTTAAATGACTCAAGCTAACAAAATTAGTTGAAAACTTGAGGTGGTAGCCAAGAGAACGGATGAATACCAATGAAACACTCATCTAGATTAACAGACACAAATGATGTTACTTCTGGTTATTGCTTCTAAAATTTAGGTTAGCTCTACATAGACTCCTAAGGAGCTCTGGTAGCGTAGTGGTTACGAATCGGGCTACGAACCTTAAGGTCAGCGGTTCGAAACTACCAGCCGCTCCGCGGGAGAAAGATGAGGTTTTCTACTCCCGTAAAGATTTACACCCTCGGAAACCCTGTACAGGGTCGCTATGGGTCGGAACCGACTCAACGGCACTTAACAACAACAACAATAACAACATAGACTCCTGGGCTGTGCCCTATGAAGCTCTGTTTCCTATATGACAGGTCCTACTAAATATCCTCTTTGCAAAGCAGTGACAATAGTGTTTTGGGGGCCTATTGCAAAAGCCCTACCTCTTTCGGCAGGCTATTCCTTGCCTCTCTTTCATCGCATGTCACTAAGATTATCACTAGGAAAAAATGATTTAAATGCAGTTTTGCCAATACAAATGAACAAAACTTAAGAAGTTTTCTTCTTTTATGATTTCATAAAAGTGTTAACATTGTTCTGTCCTTCTTGCATATAAAATTCTTAGAAGGAATATTTATTGAAGGCCTCCAGGTATTCTTCAGGGCTCAGAGGAATGATATTGAACTATACAGACTGGAAGCTATGCCACCTATATTTGAAATACCATCAGGGTCACCCATGGTGGATGAGTTTCAGTGATGACTCCATACTAAGGCAGAATATGAAGGAGAGGTGGACTACTTCTAAATGTTTAGTCACCAGAATGGCACCTGAAAATTATCAGATATAGTGCTAGAACATGTGTCCCTGAGGTTGGAAGGCATTCAAAATATGACTGGGGAAAAGCTGCCTCTACAAAGTAGAGTGGATTGTGATGATACAAATGGAATAAAGTTTTCAGGACTTTAATTTGCTGCTGGTGCACAACTCAAAATGAGTTGAAACATCTACAAACATCCATTAATCAGAACATGGAATGTATTAAGTATAAATCTTGGAAAACTAGAAGTTTTCAAAACTGAAATAGAACTCATAAAGATCAATATCCTAGACATTAGTGACCTGAAATGCACTGGCATTGTTAAATAAGACAAACACATGCTTTACTGTGCTAGAAATGACAAATTGAAGAGGAATGGTGTCACATTCATGGTTAAAATTTTTTTAAGAATTGTCTTGAAGTACAATGCTGTCAGTGATAGGATAATAGCAGCATGCATACAAGGAAGACCAGTTAATACCAGTATTTCTCAAACTTATGAACCAATTACTAAAGTTGATGATGAAACTTAAGAATTCCACCAACTTCTTCAGTCTGAAATTGTTCAAACATGCACGGAAGATGTATTGCTCATTACTGTGATTGGAAAGTGAAGGTTGGAAACAAAGAGGAAGGATTGGTAGCTGGAAAACATGACCTTGGGGATAGAAATGATATTGGAGATTTCATAATAGAATTCTAAAAGATGAATGACTACTCATTTCAAATACCTTTTAAAATAACATAGACAGTGACTATCCACATGGACTTCACCAAATGGAATAGACACTAACTGCATCTGTGAGAAGAGATGGTGGAAAAGCTGCATATCATCAGCCAAAACAAGGCCAGGGGAACAGACCATCAGTTGCTCATATGCAAGTTCAGGCTGAAGCAGAAGAAAATTAAAACAAGTCTACAAGAACCAAAATATGACCTTGAAAATATTTCACCTGAATTTAGAGACCATATCAAGGACAGATTTTATGCATTAGACAGACTCTAATGGCTGAAGACTAGAAGAGCTGTGGGATGACATCAGAAACATCATAAAGGAAGAAAACATTAATATCATTTGCAAGTAAAATTTTGTTGAAGATAACTAAAATCTGATTGCAAGATTACATGGACAGGGAACTTCCAGAAATGCAGGCTGGATTCAGAAGAGGACTTGGAACTAGGGATGTCATTGCTGAAAGCAAAGAATATCATAAAGACGCTTGATTTTTCTTTATGAACCAACCACTAAAGTCAGTGATAATGAAATTGAAGAATTCCACCAATTTCTTCAGCCTGAAATTGATCAAACATGCATCAAGATGTATTATTATTGGAAGAAGTACAATCATAACGCTCTCTAGAAGCCAGGATGGTGAGTCTTCATCTCTCATCTTCTTTGATTATACAAAGACTTTCAACCATGTAGGTCATGACAAACTATGGATAACATTGTGAAGAATGGGTATTCCAGAGCATTTCATCGTGCTCATGATGAACCTGCATATAGAACAAGAGTCAGTAGTTTGAGCACAGCACGGGGATGCTGAATGGCTTAAAATCAGGAAAGGTGTGTGCCAAGGTTGTATCCTTTCACCATATTTATTCAATTGTGTGTTGCACAAATAATCCAAAAACTTGGATTTTATGAAGAATGTGGCATCGGTATTGGAGGAAGACTGATTTACAACTGCGATATGCAGATGATACAACCCAGCTTGCTGATAGTTAAGAGGACTTAAAATACTAATGAACATCTGGTGTGGCGCTGCTGGATAGGCATTAGATTACAAAGTTGGTTTGAAACGTAAGGTCAGCAGTTTAAATCCACCAGCAGCTCCTCAGAAACCCTATACAGAGTTGCTGAGTCAGAACCAACTCTACGACAGCACTAAAACACCAACATCAATGAAGTTCAAAGACCAAAGCCTTCAGTATGAATTGCACATCAATGTAAAGGAAGCAAAAATCCTCACAACTGGACCAATAAATAACATCGTGATAAATGGGCAAAATATTCAAGCTGTCAAAGACTTCATAGTGCTTGAATCCACAATCAACACTTATGGAAGCAGCAGCCAAGAAATCTGACTACATATTGCATTAGGCAAATGTGCTGCAAAAATCCTCTTTAAAGTGTTCAAGAGCAAATACCAGTTTGAGGACTAAAGTGTGCCTGATCCAAGCCAAGTATTTTCAATTACCTAATATGAATGCTAAAGTTGGACAATGAATAAGAAGGAATATAGAAAAATTGATGCATTTTTTTGAAGTATTTGAAACGATGAAAATCTACTTTATATGATATCATTAGGGAGAGCTTCTCTTAGAAGATGGTCTTTTGACTGAGATCAGAATGATGTAGAGATATGTGCAGATCTGATGGAACAAAATTCAAGACTGAGGCAAGCACAGCTCAAAGGCCCTAAGGATGGACCTATCCTCTATGCTCCAGAAACAGTGAGGAGTGATGTGAACAAGGTGAAGAGAGAGAGGAGGCAGGGGCCACAGTGAAGAGCTCGGCATGCACTTTCAGCGCTCTAGGAGTCATTGGCAGACTCTCAGCAGGGCAGTGGCCTGATTTACCTTTCCAAACTAACAGTCTGCTTCATGGGACTAGCTTACAGGTGGCAAGAATACAAGCATCAAGACGTGTGTGGTGGGGAGGTGAGGAGCGAGGAGAGAGTTCTTGCGTGGGCCAGACTTGAAGTAATCAGAGATCTGGATTAGGACACCAACAGGGAAGTTAGAATGGTAAAAAGCAAGCACTATTGGCTAAGATGTGAGCACTGTTGGGAATATGTTGAATTTGTTATGGAAGTAGGGTTGACAGATTTAATTACAAGTTGACTAGGGGGTACAAATGATGGAACGATCAAGGGAGCCTCCCAAGCTTTTAGCTCAAACAGCTTAATGGATGGGATGCCATTTGCTAAAATGGAGGGAAATGTGGAACTTGATAGGGAAAACTGTTCTGCACAACAACCCTAATGAGAAGGGTACTATTATGTTCTCCAGTTGGATATGAGAAAATAGAGCCCTAAATAGGTTGTTCTAAGTCATGCATGTAGGTCAAGATTAAATTCATAGTAGTTCCTGCCCATTTGCTGCAGCACCCACTCTTCATTGTCACTCATGACCTAACCTCTTGTAGAGACATTCATAACAACAGAACCTAGTAACTTAAGTGTCCTAGCAGTAAAAATACTTTGTACTTGTGAACTCTGAATCCTTTTCTTGTGAATGCTATTCTAACAATATATGGGCTGAAATACTGGTGATATTGATGCCAGCTGCCTTCCGCCATATCTTCTTCTAAGATAAAAACCAGTTGCCTTGAAGTTGATTCTGTCTCTTGATTACATCATGTGTGTCAGAGTAGAACTGTGTTCCATAGAATTTTCAAAGACTGATGTTGATGAAAGCCTCCAATCTTTCAATTAGCAACCAAGCTTGTTTTCACCACTAAAGAGCCCTCAAAAGAGAAATTACATTGGCCAAATGCACTGAGCTTCCTGATTTTTAATTAGAGAATTCCAGGAAAATAGAAGCAAATGAATGAAAAACAAAAACATCTGGCTTTTTACTTAGCTCACTACCGTTTTCCTTTAGGTGTCTTTTATTTCTTATGTGAGTCAATGCTTTTTTTCACTGAGACCTTTCCCTTACAGGATATTAAACATGACAATCACACCTGTCCTTCTGAGATAACAGAGACAGGTGAGAGACTCAATCAATTACATTTTCCCTGAACTGTGATTAGAGAAACTAGGAGGATTATGGTTAGGTTGCTCTAAAGATGACCAACATTCACATGGGGAAGGAAGAAATTGCTTGTCTTGCTCGCTGAAACCAAGTACTTTGGCTCGCAGCTCAGAAGGGATTGCATATGACCTCACAGGCTGCCACTAGAACTTACTTTCACTTGGATGTGGGGGTGGCATTTGACATAAGAACACCTTGCAGAGCAAAAGAAAGTTAACAGCACAATTAATAAACCACATCACCTTTTAAAATAGGGTCTATTTTTACATTTATTTCTGGGTTGCAAAAAGTTCCTCTTTAAAAATGTTGCTGTTTTCACTGATGAGAGACTAAAATTAAATCACCTGCTTCTTCTGGGGATACAATTCTTGCTTTCTCCTTGAAGATGTAACCGGCTGCTGGAGTTAAGTCCACAGTGAAGAGCAATGCTTACATGTTCTTGGTGTGAAGTCAATACTTTCCTAAGATGTGATGGGCTCTGGGGTGTAGGAGAGTTAGTCATATTTAGTCTATTAAAGAGTCTTACTTTGAGCAAATCCTGAAGGGGCTAGAATTCAGCTTTTCATGCGGTTTGTAAAAGTTTGTACCAAAAGCGGTAAGCCCTTGGAAATGAACTTAGTGCTGCTTCTTTCCTAACAACTCAAGGTTTACTTTTTATGCTACTCAGAGTACTGAATCGAATACTTTTTGCAGAGACATTTAATCTAAATATCGAGGGGACTTTTCTGGATCTGGAAAGATTGCCTTTTCACCCTGTTCTGGAATCACTGGGAGCAAAATGATGAGACAGGACTCATTAAGTGCTCCTTAGAGATCTTGGTCACTTTTAACTAAAATAATGTCTTTAAATTCCTTCTTTTATTTTCCTAATTTTTAGAGAATTCCTTTCATTTTCAATTCACACCCGCAGTCTTCAAAGAGACTGTTGTTGTTGTTGTTGTTAGGTGCCTTCGACTTGGTACCGACTCATTGTGACCTTATGCACAACAGAATGAAACACTGCCCGATCCTGGGCCAACCTCACTACTGTTGCCATGCTTGATTGGTGTCCCTAAAATGGGTTTTGCCAGCTGTGCAGTCTGTAAAGCCCTTGCCTGCCAGACTGTTCTATCCAGCTGAGGCTGAATATAGGGAAGAACCATATGGAGCAAATATTACAGCAGCTTGTCACAATCAAAAAAGCAACAAACACGAGCTGGCTGTGTCGCTGTGGTTTCTCCCAAGAGGCAGCAAGTGCACAGTAACAGCTTGGTATGGTGGCTAACAGTTACAAGTGACTCAAAGGAGAGATGTAGGCAGGGAGATGAGGAGAAATCACATTGAAGGCTCAAGACCAAGGTGTTTGATTGTGGCAAGAATGGGGCCTGTGAGAAGGGACAGATGAGTTTCCCAAGAATGAACCATGTATTTGGGAATCCTTTCCAACAGGGTTGAGAGGGTTATATTTTGAACACAAGGCATTTTCTCCTGGCTCTCTTGCTCCAGAAGAACTTCATCTGTATCCCCACAGATCTAGTGTCAGGGACGCAATAAAAGACTCTGAGCCACAGACACCTAAGTGGAGGGCTGACAAAAGTGGAGCAAGATGCCTAGAAGAAGCAGCTTCTAGGAAAGGGAGAGTTACCTGGTTGCAGCTGCAACATGAATACAGTGGTCCTCTGTGGGATCAGAACATGGGAGAGAATGCTGCTTGTGGTTGGGTTTGCCAGTTGCTGTCAGTGTTGACTCATGGTGATCTCTTGTGTGTCAGATTGGGATTGGGTTCTATAGGATTTTCAACTGCTGCTTTGGGAGAAGCAGATTACCTGGTCTGTCTTTTGAGACACCTCTGGTGCACCCAGACCTCCAGACTTTCAGTTAGCAGCCAAGCATATTCATCATTTACACCACTCAGGGACATGGCTGGGTTTAGACCTGGCATAAGCACAGAGCTACCAATATTAGAAAGCAGAGGGTAAAAGCTACTATTTGAGGAGAACAAACAAGATGGCAGATCAGTGTACGTGTAGTAAAGAGCTCTGCCAACAACAACACAGAATACCCGACCAAGCAGGCTCAGGGGATGGTCCCAGAACTCTGAACCACATATAAAGGAATATTTAGAAGGTTGGAAGGCTTACAGCCGGAGAAACTTGTGGCAGAAGCAAGAAACCTATTGCTTCTAGTCTGGGATGCTCAGCTGCCCCAGGAGCTGCCATTTTGGGTGAGACCAAGTGGGGGGAGGATTGGAGCGGCCACAGACGCCTGGCAGAACCGCAGAGGTAAAGGAAGAAGAGTGAAAACGGAAACCCATTTCCTGATCACATCTATCTGGAGGCATTCAGAAAGCATAAAAAATACCAAAATACATACCCATCTAAGTATTAAGTCCACAGATAACCCCTGAAG
>NW_006408528.1:9445558-9459654 GCF_000296735.1 Chrysochloris asiatica | reverse complement strand
ATCAATGTAATGAAACAAGGTATATGAATTGTTGAATGTGAAACTGATGATGTGCCCTGTAAACTTTTACTCAATCCACAATAAAACCTTAAAAAAAAAAAAAAAAAAAGGTACTATTTGAAAAAAATGGTAAAGATGTCCACACTCTGGAAGGCTATGGGTAATCCAGACTAGATGCTGAGGAGACAATAAAATCTCCATAAAAATATTGTTTAATTGGGGTTGTTGTTAGGTGTTTTTGAGTAGAATCCAAGTCATCATGACCCTATACATAAGAGAACTAAAGATAATTGGTCCTGCGCCTTCCTCACAATTGTAATGTCTGAGTTCATTGTTGCTACAACTGTGTCAATCATCTCATTGGGGGGTTTCCCCTCTTTTTTTCGCTGAATCGCCACTTTTCTGAGCATGATATCCTTCTCCAGGGACGGGTCTCTTGATAATATGTCCAAAGTACTAGAGACAAAGGCTGCCATCCTCCCTTCTAAGGAACATTCTGGCTGTGCTTCTTCTAAGATAAATTTGTTTGTTCTCTCGACAGTACATGGTATTTTCAATATCTTTCACCAACATCATAATTCAAAGTCATAAATTCTTCTCAGACTTCCTTATTCATTGTCCAACTTTTACATGCATATGAGGCAATTAAAAATAGAAGTAGTGACACCAGAGATAGAGGCAGAGATGATGGCATGGAGACATACAGCATCTAAGGACTCTAGACTCAAGGAAAGAGAAAGGCTGTGTGCTGGCAGACAGGAGGCAGGCTTGCAGAATGTGCCCTTTGTTTGTTTAAATTATTATATATTTCTGAGTGTTTTTGTGTACATCAAACAACAACAACAATGAAGAACAAAGAATAGAAGCAAATACTGTTAAATGATGATGCATGGAGGGGATTGTAATCATTGCAATGAAACAAAATAGGATGAGTGCAAAACCGATGTTCTCTCCTGTAAACTATCACTCAATCCACAATAAAAGCTTTAAAGTATATACATATATATATACAGCTTGTGTTAGGTAGACCTGAGTCCTAAAAGCGATATGCAACAGATTTGCTGAATACAATATGTCCTTTGATTTCTTGACTGCTGCTTTCATGAGCATTGATTATGGATCCAAGCAACATGAAGTCTTTGACAACTTCAATCTTTCCTCTCTTTATCATGATGGTATTTATTGGTGCAGTTGTGAGGTGTTTTGCAGATTCATCATTATTCTTCAATATTATATAGTACTCCATTGTGTGTATGTACCAGTTTGTTTAAAAGTTAGTATGCTAATGGGCATTTAGGCTGTCTCCATCTTTTTGATGTGTTTCTTGAAGATCCTATTTAAGGATCCCATTTTCTTCTCCATTCTGCTGTGTATCTTGACTAGTAAATTTGATCTATTTATATTCAGTGTAATTATCTATAGATATGAGTTGGTCACTGTCATTTTGTTGTGGTTTGTGTGTGTGTGCGTGTGGTGTTGCTGGTTTCCTTTTTCTGCATCATTTTCTGCCCTTGGTATATTTTGTTGGTGGGTTTTCTTTGTATTTCTATTGTGTTAATGTTTATTAAATCTTTTGGGTTTTCCTCTTTTTATTTTATTATGCAGATGTCATAAATTTTTTTGAGGTTACCTGGTAATTTAATCTTTTTTCCTCCTGTTTAAAACTCTCTTTTTATCTTGAAATCTACTTGACTTTCTTGCCATTTGGAAGTTCTGTGTCTATATGCAACTTTTGCATTCCAATCACCAGTAATTATCAGTGAATCCTGATTGCATGTTTGATCAATTTTTGACTGAAGAAGCTTGTGGTGGTGGCAGTGGTGTGCCATTGAGACAGTTTGATTCATAGCAAACCTGAATCGGGTTTCTGAGGCTGTAAATCTTTATGGGAGCAGAAAGCCTCATCTTTCTCCTGCAGAGTGGCTAGTAGATTCAAGCATCTGATCTTTCAGTTAGCAGACCAATGTGTAACCACTACACTACCAGCACTCTTTAAAGAAGTTGGTAGAAATCTTTAATTTTATCATCACTGACTTAAGTGGTTGGTGAATAAATTTGGATGAAAGTAAACCATATGATTGATTCAAAATGGCCAATACAAGTCGATTTCAGTTTACTAATGTCTAGAATTAAACATTATGTTTCATTTTTATGACTTCCAATATCCTAGACTCATACTTCTTACATTCCATATTCTGATTCGTAATGTATGTTTACATTGGTTTCTTCTCATTTTGACTTGTGCCACATCATCAAATGACGGTCCTGAAAGCTTAACTCTATCTGCATCATTAAGGGCAACTCTACTTTGAAAAGGCAGCTCTTCCTCAGTCATATTTTGAGTGCCTTCCAACCTGAGGAACTCATCTTCCTGCAGTGTATCTGAGAACCATCTGCTGCTATTCATATGCTTTTCAGTGACTAACCTTTCACAAGCAATCAGCCTCTCCTTTTTTTCTAGTCTGTTTTCATCTGGAAACTTCACTGAAATCTGTCTACCATGAGTGGCCATGCTATGACCCTGCTATGACAGAGGCAGAGCTCCCAGCATCACAGTAACACACAAGACACCCCAGTATTATAAACTGACTGATGACTGGTGGGTTGTTTAGTAGGGCTCCTCATGTAAAAGTCTTAAAGCCCTACTCTCTGCAGTATGTTACATTGATTGAATAGTAATGATAGTTTTCACTTAAAAGAGTCAACTGAATTGTCAACTTACATTTAATAAGACCGGGCTCCAAAACTTACTGTACAACATTTTAGGGACACTAATAACCAATCTCTCCTGACTACCTGACTGACATTAATTCACAGAAAGAATAGATATAATTGATGTAGGCCTTGATTAGCCCTTTAATAACAAACAATAGGAAATAGTCTCAAAATATATGTATCACAAATATTCTTTGGCAAAACTTGGGAAAATGAGGTAATAAGTAAACAGTAAATTATTCCTTTGTTTTATTACCTGTTATGCAAACTTTCTTTATTATTTAGTGATCCAAATATCCAAGCAGTTATCTGAAACCCAGAACAAAAGCAAAGGGGACAATCTCAAAAAAGATGGTCTATATAGGGACCTTTCTGGCTCTGTGTTTGGATTTGTGGGATGCTCTCCTTCATCTTGACCCTGGGTCATCAGATCAACTCACAGAAATATCTGTTCAGTTAGAACATAATTGTTATTTTTCCTAAAGAGAGCAGACAGGTTTAACTATTTACTTTAACCTTTCTGAAACTGTACTCAATAAAGCATTAGAAGCTGGAGAGCAGATGGACAACTGGTGACTCAGTAGAATAAAGAAAGCTGAATTCTAAACCAGGCATTGAGGTTTGGTTTATATAGCAGAAGACCCAAAGCTAAAGAATTGGTCATTTAAGTCAGCTCTGAAATATGCATAAAGATTGGGCTAAAATCAAGAACAGAGGGGCAGAAAACTTGAGGTTTGCTCTCTCATTAGAGTGAAAACAGAAGGCCTATGGATTTGGGAACACTTGGTCAGTTTGGGCCAAGTGTGAAAAAAGATTATATAATATGTAAACAAAGATTGCATATGACATCATCATGTTACATAATCAATATGTAATATGATGATATCATATGCAAGCAAATATTAAATAGAAGTTCCCATGCTTAATATTGAGACCAATAGCCTTTTTCTCCCACTAGTGTTGTTGGTAGTCAAGTACATACGGTCCCAGGAAGAGATCATGAAAGTGTTCTGGAGACTTCAAAGACCTGAAAAGGCCTGAAAAAAAAAATGTGTGTTTTCAAGGTCCCGTTCCAGGCCTCCTTCTAGTGAAACTGTGGTCAGTACAACATACATATTCATACAGAGCTTCTTCAGCAATGAGGTCCTAGCAGAAAAGAAGTAGCGCACTCAAAAAGGTTTCAATGAAGAGAGTTCAATGAAGAGACTACTTAAAGAGAAGGGGCTCTGCTAGTGTAGTGGGTTATAAGTTGGGCTGTTAGCATCAAGGTTAGCAGTTCATATCTACCAGCCACTCTCTGGGAGAAAGATGAGACTTTCTGCTTCCCTAAAGATTTATAGCCTAGGAAACACATAGCCTAGGGTCGCTATGAGTTGGAATCACCAACACACTACTAACAGAGAACGTTTTTCAAAGAATCAAAGAAAACTTAAAGAAAGCGAATGGAGACCAATCCAAAGACCAGCACAAGCAAGAGGGCAAGGGGAGAAAGGTATTGCCAGAATCAGCAGATCTGGAGTCGTGGAAGAGAGGCTGTACACCAGTCACAGCAACAGAATAGTGTTTTTCAGCTGGGGACAACTCTCCCCCATACACTGGAACACTTGGCAATATCTGCAACACCTTTTGTTGGTCATCAAGACTTAGGGTGGGTGGTTGCTGGCATCTAGAAACAGCAACCTACAATGAACAGGACAGTGACCCTAATTAAGAAGTATCTTGCTCACAGAGTAAGGAGTTCTGAAGCTAAGAAATGCTACAATAGACTAACAAATTCACTGGTAGAATTCCAAGCCAAGAGTGAATAGAGAATAAATGACACTCCTCCACTTTACTTTGATCTTTTGCCAGAACTCCTAACAGGAAGCCAAAAAGCTAGGGATCCCAGATGATGTAGAAATCAGTCTCCAGGGTGTTGAAAATGTGGAGAATGGTTCTGAAAGACAAATGGGGAATAACCACAGTTCCAACAATTAGCTTTTAAGTGCTAACACTTTAAAATGAACAGAGCAGCAAGTCCATAAAACAAACCGAGAACAAACTATCATTAATATTTCTGAGTGATAAGAGAAGCTGTTTTACCACACACAAAAAAAATATGATTTTTACAAAGATAATTGTTCAGAGAACAAAAAAGATGCTTGGAAATAAGACTGTAAAAGCGATAATGAAAATCTTTGTATGAGTAGCTTTATTTTTGTCCTGGAAACCAGTGAAAGGTTGATTTTCAAATCTAAAGGGATGTGGACCCAAGCAAATACATCACATCATAAATTCTAAAGTCAGGAAACAGTATTTAAAATGCCAGGAATTTTTAGATATTCAGGGAAAATATTTGATTAATTGAAGCCATTTTGAAGAGTTGAAGACAATTTTATCTCAATCTCGAAGTCTAGAATGTTCTCACTTCATAATAGGCTAATCTATACTGTTGCTCCATAATATTTCTTGTTTGTTTTGCCTTTAAAGTCTTGTAAAAAGTCCCCAGAGCAGAGAGCTAAACTGTATTCCCAGCAACTTGCACATCTTCGAGGATATGCTAATAGCTGATATGAAAGTCAGGAAGGGGTTCTCTTTCCCTGAAGACCCCTTGAACTTCCCAGGGGACACAATAATTAGACAAGTTTGGATTCCTGACCCCCTAGACTTAGATCCTCAAGAAGCTAGGAAAACTGATGAGCCTCTTGGGGTATTGGAGATGAAGTTCAATTAGACAGCTGCATTCTCTCAGATACGAGCTTGGCTGCTGACCACAAGGTCAGTAGTTCAAATCTACCAGTTGCTCTATGGGAAAAAGATGAGGCTTTCTGGTCCTGTAAAGATTTACAGTCTTGGACACACTATATAGGGTCACTATAAGTCAGAAATGACTCCACCATAACCACCATGGAACATATGTCAATTTTTTTAAGGAGAATAAATGGATCCACCAAAAGGAGTTATATTCTTGGAATCTTCTATATACTCAGAATGCAGATTTGTTCTGCTTTGAAGTTATGAAAAACAATGTAATGTAAATTGTATAGGAATCTTTCTACCATATTTTAAGCATGGAAACTGTTGACATCAAATAGGAGAGCAGCTATGACCACCCTAATAAGAGTCAGCAGAAGATGTTTTATTGGTCAGTTACCTCCAAGATGCTGCACCTAACAACTGAAGAGACAGGCCTAAGAGAGAGAAGATAAACTGGATACCTTAAAGAGAAAGAAGAGGTAAATTTTGCAAGGCCACATCATAGAGTTGGGTGAGTAGTCATTGGACAAGGACCCTCTGCCAAGTGAATCAGAACAGTGTTGAGTCTAATTCCAGTACCACTCTTCAAGCCAGACTAGATCTGACTGCAAGAAGGATGCCTTTTCACAGAGAGACACTGAAGGAAACAGAATGGTAACTAGCAGTTCACGACCTTCCAACTTGCAACCAGAAGTACTGAGTGGGATTGGCTTCCAGTGGTTTTACTGGTAGCAGCTGACCCAGTGATATGGGGTTAAATATTTGTTATTATTGGTCCAGTATAAAGTCAGTCAGAGGAGATCTGGGAAAATATCGGTCATATACACTAAATTTTACCTTTGTTAGAACCCACTATTTATAATTTTAAGGAGCTCTAGGTAGCGTTGTTGTTGTTGTTGTTGTTGTTGTTAAGTGCCATCGAGTCGGGTCCGACCCATAGCGACCCTGTACAGGGTTTCCGAGGGTGTAAATCTTTACGGGAGTAGAAAGCCTCATCTTTCTCTCGCGGAGCGGCTGGTAGTTTCGAACCGCTGACCTTAAGGTTCGCAGCCCGATTCGTAACCACTACGCTACCAGAGCTATGAATTGGGCTGCGAACCGTAAGGTCAGCAGTTCGAAACTACCAGCGGTTCCACGGGAGAAAGATGAGGCGTTCTGCTCCCATAAAGATTAACAGCCTTGGAAACCCAGTGTCTCTCTGTGAAGTCGGAACCGACTTCACGGCACATAACAACAACAACAACAGTAGTGTAATGGTTGTGAGTCTGGCTGCTAGCCTCAACGTCTGCAGTTCAAAACTATCAGCCATTCCATGGGAGAAATGTAAGGCTTTCTGTTCCTGTAAAGATTTACATCCTCAAAAATCCTGTACAGGGTTGCTATGAGTCAGAACCAGTTCCATGGCATACCACCATCACCCTATTTTTACTTTTACCAAAAAACTTAATATGTACAAAACTCTATTGTTATTTTGTTAGTGTAAAGTTAATTTAAGGTGACTTTCCAGAAAGGAATGTACATTTTTATTTCCCTTTTCTCAAGCATACCATGACATTAACTACATGTGGGAAGTTATTTAACCTACTTTTAAAGCACATTTATAATTTGGTCTTGAAGTGTGGAACAATACACTTTATTTAAAATGTTCAGGACATTATGTCGCTCTAGAAGAGAAAAAAATACAAGATCTTTTTTAAAACCAAAGGTGTTAAATACAGCAATTTACTTCCAATGACATTACATGCTGCCTATTCAGATTGTTTTTCAAAAAACACACACATTAAATGTTATGTGTTAATCAAGCCCCTGTTCAATATAAAAATGATTAGGGCATAAACATTTCATAATAGGAAGCTATGATTGAGGACTGAGAATGATATCTCCTGACTTGCTCTGTGGAACAGATAATCAAGTTGTCTTTCAAAGATTGAACCTGCAGTGAATGTTTTACTTGGGAAATAAATGAAATTGATTATATATTCCAGAGGAAAAAACTATAATTACTTTCAATCTCGTAAAATGTTTTTCTACTAGCAAAGATTTTAAAAATTGTTAGAAAATACAAAAGGAAGAGAACAGGAGCACATTAATCATACAAATGAGAAGTGTAATCCTGTACTGACTAAGTCCAGCCCTCTTTTTGCCAAGATGTTGCCTCTTCCTCTCTGCTCACTCCAACGTAGCGGGGCCTAAGATACTGGTTCCACCAAGTCCCTCAAGAGACTATTAAAGGCAGTCGTGCACAGATTTCCTGACCCATTTTGCAGAAGACATTGAGATGGGGGTGAGGCTTGCAGATCATTTCCCAATACTGCTAGTTCTTCAAAATGTCTCTTTAACCTGATAATCATTTTGACCCAGTTCTATTAATATGGGCCTATCCCCATGATTTATCTTTTACACTGCCCTCTCTTTCTCTAAGGAGCTCTGGTAGTGTAGTGATTATGAATCAGGCTGCGAACCGCAAGGTCAGCAGTTTGATACTACCAGGTGTTCCGTGGGAGAAAGATGAGGCTTTTTGCTCCTGTAAAGATTTACAGCCTCAGAAACCCTGTACAGTGTCGCTATGAGTTGGAACTGACTCCACAGCACATAACCACCAACCACTATTTCTCTAGACCAAATGCAAGTATCTGCTTGTATAAAGTACTGCATACAGGATGGGGACAAGGCCTGGACAGTCTATGGCTACAACAATTTCTTTAATATAACACCAACCTTACTTTTACAGCAGAGATTTCAGACACTCAAAAGATAAACTGTAGTTATTGGTGTTTCATTGTTTTAGGGCTAAAAAGTTCTATACCTTGAAAAGGCTAATGGATAAGATAAAGATGATTGTCATGTAATTACCCTAGACATAGTTTCATTTCTAGTTGTTTTCAGTAGGTTTATTGAATTATAAGGCCAACTGAAAGGGATTACTGTCCCAGAACTCTTAAAGCAGTCAAAGTTCCCCAAACACAGTTATATTAAAGTTAATTATAGCAATAACTTTCCATTGCACATCATGAGCTCGTTGCTTTGCTAAGCTTCTTCATGTACACATATCTCATTAATTCCCACATCTCTGTCAAGCAGTTAGAACAAATGCTGTATCTTTGTTCTATAAATGAGGAAGATGATGGAAGTGCTAGGTCTTGAGTAATGGTTCAGCTTCTATGTAATGTTTTGGTGGTGGTGGTGGTTGTGTGCCATGGAGTCAGTTCCGACTTCTAGTGACACTGTATAGGGTTTCTGTGGTTGTAAATTTTACTCACATGTGATGTGTAATGTTTTGAGGAACAGATTAAGTGGATATAGTTGAAAGGGAATATATTGCAAGTAGAAGTCAAGGTTATAGCGGGAAATTCTGGTGTGGAGCTGTAGGATGAGCACTGAACTGCTAAAAGGTCAGTAGTTCAAACCCATCAGCCAATCTTCAGAAATCCTGTACAGAATTGTTATGAGTCAGAACCGAATTTATGCCATTTTTTCAACAACAGTGGGCCCACAGAGAACCATAAAGCATCACAGTCAGAAGGACAGAGACTATAGTCACCAGGCTGAGGGGCCAAAAAGCAAACAGAAGAAACAAGATACAAACCCAAAGAAATGTTCCAGAAGCAGTAACTGTAGAGATCTAGGGACCAAATGTAGATTACACACGCAAAGTCAGAGATGGGCAAGAGTAGGAAGGTTGGCATCAAGAAAGAGTATATTCCAGAGCTGGAAAATTAATGGGGCCCAGAGTGGATGTACAGGCCTAAGACTGAGTGAGAATACTATTGAGGCTGCCTATACATGTTGAGATGATCCTATTTCATGGCATGGTGGTATGGCAGTATGCGTATGTTTATCATGGTTTCTTGTGAAGCAATTTTACAATCATTTCTTTAACTCTTCATATGGATTCATATGCACATTATGTAGAATCAGAAGTGATTCATAGAAATAAATTAATAGAAAAATCTTGTAGGTTTAGATTATCCATGTACAGGTTCTTATGGACACAATTAAACACTTTGGAATACCCATTCTTTGCAATGTTATTCATAGTTTGTTATGATCTATGCAGCTAAAAGCTTTTGCATTGTCAATGTTGTTGTTGTTGTTAAGTGCCGTCGAGCCAGTTCTGACCCATAGCGACACTGTATAGGGTTTCCAAGGAGCAGCTGGTGAGCTTGAACTGTTGCCCTTGCAGTTCAAATGACTTTGCAATCTGGCGCATTAACCCACAGTGCCACACCAGGACACAAGTAAACATTTTCTGGTATTCTCTACTTTCAGCCGAGATCCATTTGACATCAACAAAGTTCCATGTCCTCTTCCGAATCCAGCTTGAATTTCTGGAAGTTCCCTGTTAATGTGTTACTGCAACCATTTTTAAATTTATCTTCAGCAAAATTTTACTTGCATGTGATATTAATGACATTGTTCGATGTTAGCTGTCTTCTCAATTTCTTGGCATTGATGAGTGAGAACCTCCAGTACTGCAACAGTTTGTTGGAAGATTTCAATTTGTATTCTGTCAATTCCTTGAGCCTTTCTTTCCAATGCCTTCAGTGCAGTTTGGACTTCTTTCTTCAGTACCATTGGTTCTTGATCATATACTGCCTCTTGAAATAGTTGAACATTGACCATTTCTTTTTGATACAATGACTCTGTGTATTCCTTCCATCTTCTTCTGACAATTTCTACATCATTCAATATTTGCCCACAGAATCCTTCTCTATTTCAAGTCTAGGCTTAAATTTTTTCTTCAGTTCTTTCAGCTTGAGAAATGCTGAGCGTATCCTTCCCTTTTGGTTTTCTAACTCCAGGTCTTTGCACATTTCACTGTAATACTTGAATTTGCCTTTTTGAGCTGCCTTTTGAAGTTTTCTGTTCAGCTCTTTTATTTCCTCATTTCTTCCAGTCATTTTAGTTTCTCTATGCTCAATAGCAAGTTTCAGAGTCTCTTCTGATAACCATTTCTGTCTTTTCTTTTTTTCCTGTCTTCCTAATGACTCTTCTGATTTTCAGTCATTGGTGTCTTAATGCATCAAATCTGTTCTTGAGATGATGTCTAAATTCAGGGGTATATTCAAAAGTCAAGTTTTGTACTTGTTTTAATTTTCTTCAGTTTAAGCCTGAACTTACATATGAGCAATTGATGGTCTGTTCCACAGTCTGCCCCTGATACAAACCATTTGTAATTACTATAGTATAAAATAGGAGCTTGAGGAAAATATTCTTATAATTATTTAAATAATTTTATTGAAACACAAGAAAATTGACTCAAAAGCAGATGAATGGTATGAAACTGGGGGAACTCCCAAAAAGCATTGATAAAATGTTTACTTGCTTGAAATCTATATAGGTTGGGGGTTCTCAAACTTGAATGTGCATCTGAATCATCTGGAGAATTTGTTAAACTAATCACCAAGCTTAACTCCCAGAGTTTCTAATCAATTAGGCCTGTGATGGAACTCAAGAATTCACATTTCTAACAAGTTTCCAGGTGATGTTGATGCTGCTGGTCTGGGATCTCACTTTAGCACACAGGTAAATCCTTAATGAGACGGATTGACACAAAGGTCAAAACAATGGACCCAAACATTTCAACAAACTAGAAGAATAGTTTGTTGTTTTATGCAAGGTGGCTATGAACCAGTCAACTGAAACAACAACAAAGTATAAACATTGTCCCACTTGATTCTGCTCTCTGTTCCTGCTGATGTCTCCAAATATTTAGAATATAGCTCTCTGAATGGAATTCAGTGATACACAGATTGTTAAAACAGTCACTCTGACCCTTAGAGTGCCTATATACTGGTCTAGATAATTATATATAGTGGGAGGCAAAGTGGAGTTGGTGAAGGCTGGTGAATTCAGGATGAAAAGCCCCTACTGACCATCAGGGACCATGTTGGTCAAGTTTTGTACTAGAGCTCTCTAAGAGATTATCTCTTTCTAGGATTGTATATTTTTCTTATTGGTGGATCTTTGCCATCAGCTAATTTAATGTGTTGTAATCTCTGGTAGCATAGTGGTTACGAATCGGGCTGTGAATTGCAAGGTCAGCAGTTCGAAACTACCAGATGATCCGCGGGAGAAAGATGAGGCTTCCTGCTCCGGTAAAGATTTACAGCCTCGGAAACCCTCTACAGGGTCACTATGAGTCAGAACGACTCCACGGCATCTAACAACAACAACAACATATATATGTATTGTTAAATGTCATCAGATTGGATCCAACTCATAGAGATCCTGTAGGGTCTCCAAGGAGCAACTGGTGGGTTTGAACTGCTAACCTTGTGGTTCACTGTCCAGTACTGATCCTACAGCACCACACCAGGATTTATATCTATAGCTATATTATCTATATCTAGCTCTCTCTATATAAATATATAAATCACAGTGGGTTACAAGTTAAGCTGCTAATTAGTAGGTCAGCAATGAGAAATTATCACCTACTTTGCTGGAGAAAGATGAGGCTTTGCTCCCACAAAGATTTACAGTCTTAGGAACCCTATACAGAGTTGCTGAGGTACCAACTCAACCACAGCCACTTTGTAATTATACTCTCAGACACCTTATCCACTCTATTCTGTTCCCCTTTATAGAAAAAATTCAAGGATAATTGAATTTTCCTTTATCTTCATTTCCAGAGTTCTCTCATCAGTTCTCCTGCATGGTCACTAACTACCTGTGCATCACCGAATCTATGGTCTATTCTTGGTTCTCATATTACTTGACCTCCTAGCAGCATCTGGCGTGATTTCTTCTGTCCTCTCTTCTTGCTTTCTATCCCTTCTCACCATTGGCAGGGGTATATCTAAGAAAACTATCACCTATGGAAAGTACTGAAATTGCACCCTAGTCTGAACATCTGACACCTATCTTTTATATAACCTTACCATAATATTGGAGTCCTGGTGTGGTGCTGTGGGTTAATGCACCAGACTGCAAAGCCATTTGAACTGCAAGGTTGGCAGTTCAAGCTCACTAGCTGCCCCTTAGAAACCCTATACAGGGTCACTATGGGTCAGAACCGACTCGACAGCACTTCACAACCATAATATCAGGTGAAAATGCACAAGTTCATTAATCTTTTACTTAACATATTATGGCACTACATAAAAATGACAAATGTACTTTCCTTGATTTCATTCATAAAAATTGGTCTATGTGGTGCTCAAAGTCTTTTTTTTTCCAGTTTCTTCTTTTTCTACACTCAGCAGTGAAAAAATCATAGTCTCCCGTGACCTATGGAGGCTCTCCAATAAGGAAGTTGGATGGTAATTTCAGTGGTTAATAGAAACTACTCAGTGGTGTCCAAGGCACATGTCATCCGCTAGATATGCCTCTGTCCCCTGGTTTCAGATCCTGGACTAGCTCTCTGTGTTCCCAGAAGAAATTGTCTGACTCCAAGTACTGTATTATGAATATCATTTGATAAGCACATGCCACTTTCTGCCCAAAGCTCCTAATGTGCTATTTACAATCTGGTGTGCCTAGCTTTTCTATGAAGAATGAACCTTTATTCTTGTATAAACATGCAATCTCTATGAAGACTCTTGTATTCCTATCTCCTGAAGACTCATTAGCACAATACCATTTTACTCATGCTTCTTACTTTCTTTCTTTCACAAGTCAGCCCTGTGACTGAATAATTTATACACTATGCCAAAACACATTTGCTAAATGATTCCCAGTGCTACTCATTGCTTATTTTAAATCACTTCGAGATGAACTGTTTATAATAGAGAATACTTAGTTTTATATGGAGTAAAAATAATTTTGAATTATGCAGCAAATAGTTATAAAAGCATCTTTTTTAAAAAATACTTTTTTATTGTGAATTAAGTGAAGATTTACAGAGGAGATCAGTTTTACAATCAACAAGACATAAACTTTGCATTGTTACAATGGTTGTAATCCCGTTCATATATCATCAGTTATCAATATTTACCTCTATTCACTATTCCTTTTACATTCCTCCCTGTGTCTCCTGACACCTTCATCTTTCCTCTTCCAATCTCCCTCTTGTATATTGCCTGCCCTTTCACTCTCGACTGGAAATAATTTTCCCTCACCTCCACCTGGTAGCCATGATAGAATGTCACTTTTATCAAGAAAATATTTTCTTAACTTTTTACAGCAGTGGTCTCATACAATATTGTCCTTTTGTGATTCACTAATTTCATTCAGCATAATGTCCTCCAGGTTCATCTAGGTTAGGAAGTGTTTCACAAATTCATAGTGTTTCACTATGTTGTGTCGTTTTCCATTTGTATATGTACCAAAGTTTGTTTAACCATTCTCTGTTGATGGGCATTTAGACTGTCTCCATCTTTTTTCTACTGTGAATACTGCTGTAATGAACATGGTTGTGCATTTATCTCTTCATATCAAAGCTCTTCTTTCTTGAGACTATATACCAAATAGAGGGATTGCTGGGTCATGTGATATTTCTATTTCCAATTTTTAAAGAAAATGCCATACTGAGTACAAGCATCTTTTGAGCAATAGAAACAATATATATGGGGGCATTTTTATATTTATGTGGAAATATATATGAAGAAATATGAGAATTTCTGCTCTTGCAAATATTTAAACCTCTGAAACCCTGTGCAGGATTGTTATGAGTCAGAACTGACTCTATAGCACTTAACAATACA
>NW_006408528.1:9444070-9445333 GCF_000296735.1 Chrysochloris asiatica | reverse complement strand
ATATATATGTGAGGTGTTTGAAATTTGAAAATCAAAACAGTCAATGTAATTTTCATTTAGAAAAAATTTTATACTAAACTTTGAGAGCACAGGTTTAGAATTTAGAGCTTAATTCTTGTGACTTGATTCTGTGTCAACATAGTCCTTTAAAAAGATTTATCTTTTAACATAAACATTAGAATTGTATATCTGTGTATGACTGATGGCTGAAAATCAAAGTTAATTTGAAATGCTCACCAATATAAGAGCTATTTCAGGTTCCTTGTCATAGAAATTTCTCAGCATTATAGTTCAATTGATGCAATAGATAAATTGCTTTAATTTAAGTTTGGTAGCGTTGACTCACCAACTGGCCTTCAGTAATTCTACTAAAGTCTACATTTGATCTCACAACATTCTTCAAAGTTTTGTACGTTAAACTCAGGAAATATTTTTCAAACATCCTATAGTCAGCACACAACTGTAGGGATCCAGACTCTCATTTGTTTTTCTTCCTCACCCTAGAAGTCTGAACCAGTCCCTGTTCTCTGAAAAATGAGGCAAGTTGCAAAGAAAGTGGACATTCGATGTATGTATGTATGTCAAGCTGGACTCTAGGAACTGACAAAGCAAGGCAGTTGGGTGAGAGAGAAAGAACACAGGATTTTGATGCAGAGATGGCCTGGAATTCAGTCCCAGCTCATTTACTTAATAGCTGTCTTACCTCAAAGAGGTTTTTTGTTTTGTTTTGTTTTTAACTTTTGAGACTTCAAATGAAAATTAGGAACAATATTTACCAATGCAATAAGGATATAGAAATGGCATAAGAAAGTATGTAAAAAATACTTAATAAAGGATTTAAGTTGGTGGCCAGTGAGATGGCAGCTAACAATGGCAGCAAGACAACAAATCTATAATCAGCATTGATCTACTCACCGAACCATCCAGAACCACCACGTGATTTCCCCCTAATTCGGATAGCACAGAGCAAACTCTTATAGTTTGTGTAAACTGAGTAAATATACTATAAATGTAAAGATAAACTAACTGATAAGCAGTCATAATAGCTACTCCAATTTTTTCTCAAGAATGCTTGCCTATTGTGTCATCTTTGATACACAATTATGTGTGCAGTTCATTTCTCAGCTAGGAAAAAAACACATAAAATCTAGCAATGTTTCCTTATGCTATGCACCTGACTTAAGCCATAGTATTTTCAATAACCTTATGTGCATGTGAAAGCTGGACAGTGAATAAGGAAGACTTTAGAAGAATTGATGCTTT
>NW_006408528.1:9418822-9443052 GCF_000296735.1 Chrysochloris asiatica | reverse complement strand
GAACGCTGTAGGGCTTAGCTCATAGTGTCATTGCTGTTTTTCCCTCACTTCCTGTTATGGGTGCTGTGTGTGATCGCCAATCAGAGCGTGTATTCCCATTGAGTCTTAGTCTTGGAAGAGGATTTGCACTGAGGGGACCTGACCATGTGCTGATCTATCTTGTATCTCATAGACTTAGCCCAGTGCCTAGAACATTATGGGCATTTAGCTTTTGATGAACTAAAGTAAACTATTATCCAAAAGGTCATTGATTCATTTACTCATGACTTATCATGAGGATCAATCTTGATCAAGGAAGAAAATTCCTACTTGACCAGTTTAGTGTGTTCTCCAGAAACTCAGATAATACTTCTTAGTTTGTACTTTTTTCTTGATCCAATTTTACTTCTCTCCATTTACAAAATGATATCTGGTCAGATCAATGATACAGAGGTCAGTCTTTCATGTCAGATTCTAGTATCATGGAGAAAAGAACACAGTGCCACCCAACAGCCCTTCATTCCCAGAAAAAAGGCACAATTTTCCTGTATCAATTTGCTAAAAATTGGTCACTCAATCTCTAAGCATTTCTTCAACTTATTCATTCTCTATAACATTTACCAATTCAGTTAAAATCTTCTATGTAATACATACCACCTGTGGTCAAATATTTCATATAATATGCTAACCATGAAAAATAGGACTCAATTTTCTCCTCCAAATTGTTTCCTATTTAACAGATGTTAGTTTTCATTTTGGTTCATGAGCAACCACCTAACAATGGTTTTGAGAAGGGTTGCCATTAAAATGTCTTCAGGGCTAGTAGTAAACTGATGAATAAATTGAAACATCTGGAAACATTCTACTAATGTTCTCTTCTTTCCCTTATCAATCACTGTCATTTGATCATTTATTTTAAGATCTGGCTTCTTGGCTATTAATTTTCTCATGGTTTTAGAACTAATGGATCCATTCAGGTGGGCATGAAGTTCCACTTTTGGTAATTCCAAGTAAAATTTCTTCTTCCACGCTTGTTGCTCTTCTTCTACTTCCATTATGATTTAGCAGGAAAACAAAAGTCCTTCTCTCTTAAAAATTTCTCAGCAGTTAACTCAACTATGAGGACCCAGATTTAGTTTTCTTTTCAAGCTGAAAATGTTTTGTTTTTTTTTTAAATGACAACGTGCACGCTCCTAACACAGTTACGTGCCCACAGTGAAGAATTGATGCTTTTGAGTTATAGTGTTGGAGGAGAATATTGAAAGTGCCATGGGCTGCCAAAAGAACCAATAGATCCATTTTGGAAGAAGTGCAGCCAGAGTGCTCCTTGAAGGCCAAGATGACCAAACTTCGTCTCTCATACTTCAGACATATTGTTAGGAGGAACCAGTCACTGGAGAAGAATGTCATGTTTGGTAAGGTGGAGGGACAGAGAAAAAGAGGGAGACCCCCTAACGAGATGGATTGGTCGAGTGGCAGCATTGATGGACTCAAGCATGGCAGCGGTAGTGAGGTTGGCCCAGGATCAGGCAGTGTTTCGTTCTGCTGTGCATAGGGTCGTTATGGGTCAGTATCGACTTGATGGCACCTAACAACAACATAGAATAGGAAACCAAATCTATCCAGTCTCCATATTTTGCTGCAGTTTCCCTAATTCCCGCTAATTACAAACCAATGGAAAGGGTGAATGGGATAAAATATTGAGAACTAGATTAACAAAAGAAAATTGCCATTTTTCACTGCTATGTGTTCCATTAATATGTGTTCCATTAATATGTGTTCCATTAATATGTGGTAATAAGTGGTGGTGTGCTGTGGAGTCAGTTCTGACTCATTGTTCATTAGAATTAGAAAAAAGATTAAAATCTCAGGAACCTGAGTTGAGGGTGAGAAATTGAGGCAGAGAGCATTAAAAATCCAACATTGGGTGTGTTGTTGAGTGAGGCCACTGAGACTCAGTCCCACTGGGGGCCCCCACAAGAATCTGGTGACAGCACCTCACAATTGTCCTTCTGAAAGACAAGAGTCTATGGCATTTATTCACTGATCCCTGTGCTCCATAAGTTGAGGGTTTCCTGCAGGGGTGTTAACTAAGGCCCGGACCCTTCTGGGCTGTTCTGTACAGGAGTTCCAAGTGCCTGTGGCTCTGGAGTAAACACTGAGTCAGAGAAGCAGAGCAAGGGAGGTGCTAGAGGCTGACAGAAAAAGCTCAAGAACTGTCCTTCACATGCTATCAAAGTCTGAGTTGGACTGAGGAGACGTGATACAGATAAAAGTATTATATGAAAGAATAGATCATCAAAATGATAAATATTGGTAGGCAGCCCCCCAATTATCAAACACTCTACTTCTTAAAATCAAGGAATACTAGTGTATTTTAAGGTACAAGTCATGAAATTTGGAACAAGATAGACTTGAGTTATCACCCACCATTTATTGGTTGTATACTTTCAGAAAAAGTTATTCAGCTTCTCTAAGCCTCTGTTTTCTCATCTGTAGCACAGGAATATTAATAGCTCCATTGTAGGAGTTTTCTGCTTGGCACAAAGCAGTCAGCCAATAAGTGTTAGTTCCTTTTTCTCACTTTATGAAAACAGAAATCATTTCCCCTCATTCATTCAGATGAAATAGTGATCATGGCATCTAGGATAATATGATAGTCATTTAATCTATTTTCATAGATTCTCAGAAAGTTTTCGATTACTCTTTCAATCACATCATTATAGTATGCTTTTATTTGTTTGTTTGTTTGTTTTTTAAAAAAACTCCAAGACAAGATAATTTTATTGGGATAAAATCCCTCCAACTTCTTTTAATAAAGTCATCTCTTTCATTCATAGAAATGAATCCTTGTTTTTCATGAAAAATTATATATTTCCATTGAATTTCCAGTGTCACATTACAAGCAGTAGTAAAATTCTTCTATTCCTTTTTATTTAGTAATACAAGGTAAAGACATACATATTTTTTTCTTTGACACTTTTCTGCTTGAGATAGGCCACTTTAAACAAATATTTTTGTTGTTGTTTAAGTGCTGAAAAGTCCATTCCCATTCATAGGAACCCTGTATACAGTTTTGGATGAGCGGCTGGTGATCTTGAACTACTGGCCTTGCCAGTAATTGACAGGATATGTTTTCTTTTATTCTTATTATAGGGAAGTATTCAAAAAATCAAAACAAAAAGACAGTGATTATAGTGTATAGGAAGTCCAAGCTGAATTGAAGACATTGGCAAAAAACAAATCTCCAGATATTGACAGACTACAAATTGACATGTTTCAACAAACTGATGCAATTCTGTAGGCACTTACTTGTCAATGACAAAAAAATTGAAAGACAGTTACCTAGACAGCCAATTGTGCCAATAGAATGTGGAAATCATCAAACAATAGCATTAATATCACATGCAAGTAAAATTTTGCTGAAGATAATTTAAAAATGGTTGTAGCAGTGCATCTACAGATATTCAAGCAGGATTCAGAAGAGAACGTGGAACTAGGATATCATTGTTAATGGCAAATGGATCTTGGCTAAAAGCAAAAAGTACCAGAAAGAGGTTTGTTGTTGTTGTTAAGTGCCGTCAAGTCGGTTTTGACCCATAGCAACTCTGTATAGGGTTTCTCAGGAGCAACTGGTGAGCTTAAACTGCCAACCTCGCAGTTCAAACAGCTTTGCCGTCTGGCGCATTAACCCACAGCACCACACTGTGGTCTATTGACTACGCAAAGGCATTCGATTGCAGACCAGAACAAACTATGGATAACATTGAATAAAATGGGTATTTCAGAGACTTATTTGTGCTCATGAGGAACTTTATGCACACCAACACACAGTCATTAGAACAGAACAAAGGGATAGCGAATGTTTCAGAATCAGAAAATTGTGCATCGGGGTGAATGCTTTTACCATATTTATCCAATCTGTATACTGAGCAAATAATCTGACAAATTGGATTATGTGAAGAAGAACGTGGCAACAGGATTGCAGGAAGACTCATTAACAGCCTGAGATATGCAGATGATATAACCTTGCTTGCTGAAAATGAAGAGGACTTAAAATGTTTACTGTTGAAGAGCAAAGAACACAGCCTTCAGTATGTATTATACCTGAATGAATAGAAAACAAAGATCCCCACAAGTGGACCAATAAATAACATGATAAATGGAGAAAAGACTGAAATTGTTAGACAATTCTTTTATTTTTTTTAACCCACAATCAACATTCAGGGTGGCAGATGTCAGGAAATCAAACGACGTATTGCATTAGTGAAATCTGCTGCATAAGACCTCTTTCAAGTGTTCAAGAGCAAAGATGTTACTTTGAGCACTAAGGTGTACCTGATCTAAGCCATCATATTTTCAATAGTCTCCTATGCAATATGAAAATTGGAAAACAAGGAAGACAGTAGAAGAATTGATGGATTTGAATTATGGTGTTGGTGAAGATTATTTAAAACACCATAGATTGTTAGAGAACAAACAAATCTGTCTTGGAAGAAGTGCAGCCAGAATACTCCTTAGAGTGAGCACAGCAAAACTGTGTCTCCCATTCTTTGGATGTGTTGTCAGGAAGGATCAGTCCCTGGAGAATGACAGCATGCTTGGTAAAGTGGAGGGACAGCAAAGAAGAGCAAAAACCCTAATGAAATGATCAACACAGTATCAGCAACAATAGGTTCAAAGATAACAATGACAAGGATGGTGCAGGGCTAGAAGATCATTTTTGTAATTCTTAAATGTGAAGCTTAATTTAATTTAATTTATTTACTTTTGGGGAGACATTATTTCAAAACATTTATCTAATAAGGAGCTTGTATACAGTGTTTGTTGATAGGTGCCATCCAGTTGGTACCGACTCATAGCGACCTTATACACAACAGAATGAAACACTGCCAGGTCCTGAGCCAACCTCACAATCATTGCTTCAGTTGAGCCCATTGCTGCTGCCATTGTGCCAATCCATCTTGTTGGGAGTCTTCCTCTTTTTCTCCGACCTTACAGTTTAATCAACTTGATATCTCTCTCCAGGACTTGTCCCTCCTGATAATATGTCCAAAGTATGAGAGACAAGGTCTCTCATCCTGGCTTCTAAAGGGCATTCTGGCTGTACTTCTTCAAACTCAGATGGATTTGTTCTTCTGGTCGTTCATTCTCTTCCAACACCATAATGCAAATGCATGGGTTCTTCTGCTGTCTTCTTTATTCACTGTCCAAAATTCGCTTTCCAACTATCACATGCATATGGGTCATTGAAAATACAATGACTTGCACCTTAGTCCTCAAACTGACATCTTTGTTCTGTTCTTCAACACTTTTAAGAGGTCTTGTGCAGCAGATTTGCCTAGTGCAATACGTCATTTGATTTCTTGACTACTGCTTCTATGAGTGTTTATGGTTGATCCAAGCAGAATGAAGTCTTTGAAAACTTAAGTCTTTTCTGCATTTATACGCATGTTGTTTATTGATTCAATGGTGAGGATTTTTGTTTTAATTACACTGAGCTGCAACCCATTGCAAAGACTGCGGTCTTTGATCTTCAACAGTTAATTACTCTTCACTTTCAGCAAGCAAGGTTGTTTTGCCTACAGAATCAATATTGAAAGTTGAGGCTTGATTTTTTTCTTCAGTTCCTTCATCTTTAGATATGTTGAGTGTGTTATTCCTTTTGGTTTTCTAGCTACAGGTCTTTGCATATTTCATTTTAATATTTGACTTTGTATTCTTTTTTTTTAATGTTGTATTGTGAATTATGTGATAGTTTACATGGGAAAACATTAGCATTACATTCATCCCATCATATGGCATGTCATTGCCATTGTTACAATCCCCTCCATGCATCATCAACCAATCAAAGGGTACACCCTGCAAGGCTGCCCATCGGTCGTCAGCTCACAGACCCTCTTCCTCTCTGGGTTCAGAGTCCCCAGCTGCTCCATCTCTCCACATCATCGTATTTGCCTCCATCTCGGACATCACTGCTTCTCTGGGTAGGGGTCCGCACTTCACTCTTCTCCCTTGATAGTCCCAGGTAGTCCTCCACTCTTGGACTGCAGAGTCAACCACTCCCCTCCTTTTGCTACAAAATGTCTACCTTTACATTTCCAACCCTCACAATCAGTCCTGATAACATTTATTCACTTTTGTACCATAAGAATCTTATCCCTATATCCTTTCATCAGCCCTGCCCCGACAGATTGGATACTACTCAGTGGAGATTGTACCTTCCTCCGTGCCCTCTGGATCTAGGCTTCCTCTTGAAAGCTTGTAAGCCAGCCACTTCTTGCCTTTGTAGTCCCCCTCCCCCCATTTTAGGAAGCCAATGTCCAAGTTGCCTATCCCTGTATACCCTGTATATGGAAGGGGTGGGAATGATTCTCGTTGTAAAGATCTGTTCCCTCTTTTGAGCTACTGCATCTATAGGTGTAGGTCAAGTTCATCAAATTGTATCAGGTTGCTCTTTTTTTTCCTGTTCTTTCTTCTTTTAGTTGACTTCTGATCATCTAGCTATTGAAGCCAAGTCAAGTGGGTATTATCTGCAAGTGTGGGTGTTCTTGATTACTCTTTTTTTCCTAATTCTTTCTTCTTCTAGTTGACTTCTGATCATCCAGCCATTGAAGCCAGGATAAGTGGGTATTATCTGCAAGTGTGAGTGTTCTTATGCATATGCCCTCTCTTCTTATCAGCTGGATGCTTCACTCTCCACTCTAGTCCTCTGTGGCTATGTCACTGACTTGAAGTTTTATTTTAAAGGGTACTGTAAGATCCCTGGGTGGCAGGCACTACTCTGTTTATTTCTAACTCTAAGAAACATCAAACCCAATGCCATGTAAAAAATTATATTGTATTAATAATCTCTAAGATAATGAGTTCTAGCTATTTTTACTTTCTTCTATAGAATTCATTAGAAGTAAGCATGTTGATTTTGTGTTATAATTGAGGTGTGGTGGTTATGAGCTGTGGAGTTTGTTCCAACTCAACACGACCTGGTATAGGGGTTCTGAGGCTGTAAATCTGTATGAGAGCAGAAAGCCTCACCTTTCTCCAGAGGAACCACTGGTAGTTTTGAACTGTGGACCATGAGATTAGCAGCTCGACATGTAACCACTTTGTTACCGGAGTTCCTTTATAATTAGGGTAGAGGGTTTTTGTTTTGTTTTCAATTGAGAACAATGGATTGACGTTTGGTTGATGGTAAAAGATGGGAAAAAATAAAGTGCATAGCATTATTGAGTACCTGTCAGGTGTCTGGCTTTGTGCCTTGTTTAGTTTATTTAATTCTTACAGAAAAACCTGTATTATCACTATTAAATTTATGAATAAATTAAGTTCCCTAGAATCAAGTTTAATAACTTTCTGGAAGTTAAACAGCCAGTAAGTGGTGGAGTTAGGATTTGAAGCTTGCTTGTCTTTAAGGTGTTTACCTACAAGATCAGATGCTATTAGAATATAAGGGAAAAAACAATTTCTTTACAGCATAGGCACATCAAATAAGCATGACATAACTGGGAGCCGTTCCTATTTTGTTTGGCTTTATCAGGTGACAGGGGTAGATGGGCAGGCTTTAATAAACTTAAGTATTGTTCTTTACCAAAAAGTTGTTAAACAACAATTGAACATCAAACTGGATATGTTGTTACTGTTGCTGTTGTTAAGTGTTAACAAGTCACTTCCAACTCATACCAACTTTGTACAGGTTTTCTGAGGAGCAACTGATGGGTTTCAACAGCCAACCTTGAAGTTAGCAATGCAGTGCTTATCTATACCAGCACCCCAAACTGCACATAATAATAGGAAATCTAGTATTTCATTTATTACTTAGGTGCTATTAATAATATAACAAATTTATTCAGTTACATAATTCTGACTTTTAATATACTATCATAAAATTCTTCAGTTTCAGTTTGAATTTGCATATGAGCAATTGATGGTTTGTTCCACAGTCTGCCCCTGGCCTTGTTTTCACTGATGATATGGAACTTTTCCATCATCTCTTTCCGAAGATGTAGTCAATTTGATTTATATGTATTCCATCTGGTGAGGTCCATGTGTACAGTCATCTCTTATGCTGTCTAAAGAAGATATTTGAAATGAACAAATCATTGATTTTGCAGATTTCTATCATGTGATCTCTAGCATCATTTCTATCACCAAGGCCATATTTTCCGACTACTGATGCTTCCTCTTTGCTCCTAACCTTTGCATTACAGTCACCATTAATGATCAATACATCTTGATTGCATGTTTGATCAATATCAGACTGAAGAAGTTGGTAGAATTCTCCTATTTCATCTTCACTGGCTTTAATGGTTGGTGAGTAAATTTGAATAATAGTGGTATTAACTGGGCTTCCCTGTAGTTGCATGGATATTATCTTATCACAGACAGTATTGTACCTTATAACTGATCTAGATATGTTCTTTTTGACAATGAATGCAACACCATTCCTCTTCAATATGTCATTCCCAGCATAATAAACCATGTAGTTGTCAGATTCAAAATGGCCAATACCCATCCATTTCAGCTAACTAATGCCTAAGATATCAATGCTTATGCATTCCATTTAATTTTTGACAACTTTCAATTTTCCCAGATTCATACTTCATACATTCCATGTTCCGATTTTCAATAGCTGTTTACAGCTGTTTCTCTTCATTTTGAATTGTGCCCCATCAGCAAATGAATGTCCTGCGGGCTTTTCTCCCACGGGCTTTACTTCATTCACATCATCACAGTCAACTCTAGTCTAAGGAGGCAGCTCTTCTCCTCATGACAAGCTATGGACAACATTGTGAAGTACAAGTATTCGGGAACACTTAATTATGTTCATGAGGAATCTGTATCTGGACCAAGAGGCAGTTGTTTGAACAGAACATGGGAACACTGAATGGTTTAAAATTAAGAAAGGTGTGAGACAGGGTTGTATTCTTTCACCATACTTATTCTACCTGTATGCTGAACAAATAATCTGAGAAGCTGTGTTATATGAAGAAAAACGTGGCATCAGAATTGGGGGAAAACTCATTAGCAACCTGTGATATGAAGATTATACAACCTTGCTTGCTGAAAGTGAAGGGACTTAAAATATTTTCTGATGAAGATCAAAGAGCACAGCCTTAAGTATGGATCGCATCTCAATGTCAAGAAAACAAAAATCCTCACCACTGGACCAATAAACAACATTCTTATCAATGGAGAAAAGATGGAAGTTGTCAAGGGCTTCATTCTTCTTGGATCAAGTATCAACACTCATAGAAGCAGCAGTCAAGAAATCAAACGACGTATTGAATTAGGCAAATCTGCTGCTCAAGAACTTTTTAAGTGTTGAAGAGCAAAGATGTCAGCTTGAGGACTAAGGTGAGTCTGACCCAAGCCATGGTATTTTCAATAACCTCATATGCATGTGAAAGCTGGACAGTAAATAAGGAAGACAGTAGAAGAATTGTACGCATTTGAGTTAAGGTGTTGGAGGAGAATATTGAAAGTGCCATGGGCTGCCAAAAGAACCAACAGATCTATGTTGGAAGAAGAGCAGCCAGAGTGCTCCTTGGAGGCCAAGATGGCCAAACTTCATCTCTCATATTTCTCACATATTTTCATGAGGGACCAGTCTCTGGATAAGGATGTTTGGTAGGGTGGAGGGTCAGAGAAAAAGAGGAAGACCCCCAATGAGATGGATTGGTCAGGTGGCAGCATCGATGGACTCAAGTGTGGCAACAACAGTGAGGTTGGCTCAGGATCATGCAGTGTTTTGTTCTGCTGTGCATAACGTCTCTATGGGTCAGTACCAACTCCATGGGACCTAACAACAACAACAACATTATAAAATTCTGGAGGCCTGTTGTGGTGCTGTGGGTTAACGTACCAGACTGCAAAGCATTTGAACTGCAAGATCGGCAGTTCAAGCTCACCAGCTGCTCCTTGGAAACCCTATACGGGGTCACTCTGGGTAGGAATCAACTCAACGGCACTTCACAATAATCATAAAATTGTAATATAATGTATCTAATTTTTCTGGATAACCTGTTAGATAAATAACAACAAAACAAACATTAATCCTATGTGTGCTGTACTCAGTGATCTAATTCATTTTTTTGGATTCCTGGTATGGATAAGCTATGGATTGCTAACAGCAAGATTGATGGTTCAAACCTACCAGTCTCTCCTCGGAAACTCTATATAAGTCACAGAATCGACGGGATGTCATTTAACAACAACAATTTTTAAAAATATGGATATTTCTTAACTCAATCAGTTGTCTGTATGAAAAATTTCCAAGACATTATTTTTGTGAAGAATTTTCATACAAAATAGGTTGGACAGTGAATAAGGAAGACTGTTGAAGAATTGATGCATTTGATTTTTGGTGTTGGAGAAAAATATTAAAAGTACCATGGACTGCTAGAAGAGCTAACATATCAGTGTTGGGAGAAACACAACTAGAATGTTCCTTAGAAGTCAGGATGGTGAGACTTCATCTTTCATGCTTCAGACATACTATCAGGAGAGACAAGTCCCTGGAGAAGGATATCCTCCTAAGTAAAGTATGTTGTTGTTGTTGTTGTTAAGTGTCGTCGTGTCTGTTCTGACCCATAGCGACCCTGTACAGGGTTTCCAAGGCTGTAAATCTTTACGGGAGCGGAAAGCCTCATCTTTCTCCCGCAGAGCACCTGGTAGTTTCGAACTGCTGACCTTAAGGTTCGTAGCCCAATTCGTAACCACTATACTACCAGAGCTCCTTAAGTAAAGTATGGGGACAGCGAAAAACAGGTAGGCCCCCAAAGAGATGGATTGGCATAGTGCCAATAACAATGAGCTTAACCTTAACAATGATTGTGAGGATCGTGCAGGAATAGGCAATGTTTCATTCTCTTTTGCATAAGGTTGCTATGAGTCTGAACTGACTTGTAACACCTAGCAGCAAAACAACAAACTGGGACTTGGTTATTGTGATGAAAATATTTTGGAAGTGAAAAGATGCACTTTTGTTTTGCTAGCCTCCAAATGCATTAAGTCCTCTACTAGATGTTTTTTATATAATAAAACTAAAAATAGGGAAGTCATTTGACATTAGAACTGATGAAGTAATGATAAACTTTTGGTGTAATTGTTGTTGTTGTGAAGTGCTGTTGAGTCTGGTTTTGCCTTATAGCAACCCTGTATGGGGTTTCCAAGGAGCAGATGGGTTTGAATTTCCGACCTTTGGTTCACAGTCCAGTGCTGATTCACAGCACCACTCCAGGAGCCTTTTCGCGGAATAGTCACCAATAAAACATTTTGCATGACAAATGGAATTTAACATTTATTATTTTATTATATATGGCCATAATCATTGAAAACAGTATTTTATTTTAAAAACTTTGAAGTATATTTCTGTCAAATTTAGGAAAACATTTTTAATTTTGGACATACCAAAATCAGACATTTCTAAAGAAGCAGGGGCAGTAATAACTGCATCAGTCAATAAAACTGGGTGGATAATTTAGATGAGCTGCTTAAGTGCTCATAGTGGGGGAATTGAAATACATTTTTGCTCTGTGGTTTCTAAAAGAAGTCCTCCAACTAATAGAAATCCAGCTTTAAACAAAATTTCTGTGTCCTTTTTGTTTCCGCCTGGCTGGTGAAATTTAGAGGGTCTACTACTGCCATAATTAATAGTTTACACACACATGACACACACACTTGTATCTTTTAGTTGGCATCAGTGATGACTTCTGTTTTCCATCCCCAGTATCACTGTCAATGCCATTTTAAATAGGAATTCATGGGCACATCATTATGGGTTTATTCTCAGCCCACAAAGATCTTAAGATAACTTATGCCGTGACAGTTTCTCTCTTTTAATTTTTTTTTTTTTTTTTTTCTCTTTAGCTCAGGTACCTGACAATGATGAGCAGATTGTTCAAGACTATCAGGCTGGAAGTTGTAAGTATAGTATGATTCATCTTGTATTTATCTTGTTTCTATTTTTTTCTCTTTCTCTTTAGTTAGTTTTTACTTCTAATGTCTGTTTTTGCCTTGTGCCAGAGCTTCTTTAACTTAGAGTCATGGATAATTTTCTTTGGCAGGGTGTGACATCAGCAGAATTCCTGTATGCTATGAGCCAAACTCTAAATAGTAGCTTAGGAAAATGGATTTGACTAAAAGGTGGTCCTGTGGTCTCTATATTTGACAAGTAGCTCTGGAGAGGAAACAGAGTGTAGTCCAGGAGTGGGTGAGTGTTTCTTCCAGTTTGCCATTATGTTCATCAAGTCTAAATGATGATGGGAGGTATGACCCCGGACCAAGCAACATTTTATTTATTGTACGATCTTACATTAAATCATGAAGTGTCCCCTGATTTGGCTTAGTTTTTAGCCTCAAATTATCTGTTTCCTGGTTGCATTAACCCAAAAAGAAGTAATCATTGGCACCTCATAAGGCCCCTTCAGTGTTCCTTTCCCTGAACCTTGCTCCAGGTCCTGTCACAGACGCATGAGAAGTGAATCACCGGTACTTGTCAGTCCTTAATTGCAGAATGAACATTTTCTCTGTGAAAATATGGTTGCTCCAGGGTTGACTTGTAATGTTTGTGCTTTGACATTCTATGCTAACCAACTGCAACTATGACCTGATTTGCAAATAATGCTGGTGGTTAGTGGTTATGTGCCATGTAGTTGATTCTGACTCATACTGATCCTGTATAAGGTTTCTGAAGCTGTAAATCTTTAAGGAACCAGAAAGCTTTGTCTTTCTCTTGAGGAGTGGCTAATAGATCTGAACTTCTCACCTTGCAGTTAGCAGTCTAAATAGTAAAGAAAAATCTTGATTGTGAAATTGGCTTACTACATTTTTGCTCACTTGTTGTTGTTGTTGTTAAGTGCCGTTGAGTCAGTTCTGACTCATAGCGACCCTGCATAGGGCTTCTGAGGAGCGACTGTTGAGTTTGAACCAGTGCCCTGTGGTTCAAACCAACCTTGTGGTCTAGTGCTTATCCTACACCATCACACCAGGTTGCACTTGTTTTTGTTCTTAGGTGCCATCAAGTAGGTACTGACTCATAGCGACCCTGTGCACAACAGAATAAAACACTGCCCTATCCTGGGCCAACCTCACAATTGTTGCCACACTTGAGCCCATTGATGCTGCCACTTGGCCAATCCATCTCGCTGAGGGTCTTCCTCTTTTTCTCTGACCAAACATGATATCCTTCTCCAGTGACCGGTCCCTCCTGGCAATATGTCCAAAGTATGAGAGATGAAGTTTGGCCATCCTGGCCTCCAAGGAGCATTCTGGCTGCTCTTCTTCCAACATAGATCTGTTAGTTCTTTTGGCAGCCCATGGCACTTTCAATATTCTCCTCCAACACCATAACTCAAAAGCATCAATTCTTCTGCAGTCTTCCTTATACACTATCCAGCTTTCACATCCATATGAGGTTATTGGAAATACCATGGCTTGGGTCAGGCACACCTTAGTCCTCAAGCTGACATCTTTGTTCTTCAACACTTTAAAAAGTTCCTGTGTAGCAGATTTGCCTAATGCAATATGTCATTTGATTTCTTGACTGCTGCTTCCATGAGTGTTGATAGTTGATCCAAGAAGAATGAAGTCCAGGACGCACTTAGAATCATATAAAACTCTAAATTTATTATTTTTCAGATCCTTGACAGTTATACAGGAGGCTATAAGAGATATTTAGTTAACCCATGCTTTCACACCTTAACATCATAAATCTAACACAAGTGCTTTGAGTAACAGATATTTGAGAGCAATGTTTCTTTTCTTTTCTTTTAACATTTTTATTGTGAATTGAGTAATAATTTACGTGGGGGAACATCCTATTGAATTCATTTCATTTCAGTGATTACAATCCCCTGCATGTTTCATCATTAAATAGTATTTGCTTCAATTCACTCTGTTTTTTTGTTTTTGTTTTCTGTTTTAGATGTGCACCAAAACACTCAGGAATATACAATCATTCAAACAGTCAAAGGGCACACCCTACAAGCCTGCCCCCCGGCTACCAGCACATGACCCCTCTCCTTCCATGAGTCTAGAATCCTCAGCTGCTCCATCTCTTTATGGTGTCATCTCTGCCTCCATCTCTGGCATCTATGCTTCTCTGGGTAGGGTCCCATACTCTATTTCTGTTCTTCTCCCTTGGTGGTCCCAGGGTCCTCTGCTCCAGGACTGTAAGATCAACTACTCACCCCTTTTTGCTAAAAAACTTCTACTTTTACAGTTGCAACAGTTGCAATTAGTCATGATAACAATTACTCACTATTGAATCATGAGAGTCTTGTCCCCATCTCCTTTCACCAGACCTGTCTAGACAGGATGAAACCCACTCGGTGGGGATTCTACCTTCCCCTACACACTCTGAATCTAAACTCCCTCTTGAAAACTTGTAAGCCAGTCACTTCATGCCTTTAAAGCCCCTCCCCCCCCATTTTAGGTAGCCAATGTCTAAGTTGCCCATCCCTATCAACTCTGTGTATAGGGGGGAAGGGAATGATCCTTGCTGTAAAGATTCTTTCCCTCTTGGTTGGTATTTTAAGCTACTACATGCATAAGTATAGGTCAAGTTAATCATATCTCTTTTCCTTCCTCCAATCGGGTTCTGAACATCCAGCCATTTAAACTAGGTCCAATGGGCACTATCTTCAAGTTTGGGCAACCTTGTGCATATCCTCTCTCTTCTTATCAACTGGACACTTCACTCTCAACTCTAGTGCTCCGTGACCATGTCCTTGTCCATGGGCTTAGGAGTCTCCAGGTCTCACTGTACTTTGGGCCAACCAGCTCTCACCATACTCCAGGTAGATGGAGGTCTATGAACTTGGTCAGACTTAGCCTACCACTTCATTTCTGCTTGTCCCCCACTTCTTCCCACCAGTAGATTAATGTGGTCACCAGCTTACATGCCTGCTTGGATATTCCCTTAGAATTTCAGTGTTGGGAGGGGGTTTGTCCTGAAGAGACTTAATTGCTTGCCTTGATGGCTCCCTGGCAAACAACTTGCTTATTCTTGTAGTAGCCAACCAGACTGCTGGTTTTGTTTTTGTTTTTCCATGATGGTCTTTCTTCCAAGAAGTATCATCTGTTCCTCTAGCTGCTCCAGGCTGGTCTGCTTGTCTTCTCAAGTAGGAATTTCCCATCTCAGAAGGTTCTGGATGGGGATCAGGATTCCACCTAAGGTCTTATACCCTACAAAGGATCTGTAAGACGTCTCTTTCACTGGGCAAGTTCTAGCACCCTTTTAGGTATTCCAACCAATTATAGGCTGAAGGCAGGCTTACAAGCTTTATATAATCATTTTTCCAGATTTTCCTTTCTATGCCCCTCAATTATCTATTTAACAATACTAGGCAAGGGAAACCAATATTCATTCATAAGACAGTCAAGCATCTTAACGTTATTTCCAGTCTTTTATCCACTCACAGTATGTCTCAATCCCTGTTTCACAGAGCCCTTTTTTTCCAAGGTTGAACACACATCACAATTTACCTCTGTCCCATTTAGCCCATGCAAGCCTGCCTAAGTGTTCTCATATCTACCTTGCTCTTCTGTCCCTCTCCTCCTTCTTGTGTGTTACCCACCCCAACACCCCCAAAAATCGATTTAGCAATTATGCAGACCTTGATTAGAGACTTTCAGAATCTCTCCCAGAAGGAAGATGGCTGTACAAGGCCACCCCTTCCTGATTAAACAGTAGGAAGAAAATGGTCACGTTTCCAACATTGTCCTTTGTGTGCAGCCTTTGTGTTCTTTCTAAAAAAGCTAAACTTGTCATTTGAGAGGGAGAATTAGTAGCACACAGTTATTTCACATTTGAAGGAATTGTTAACAATTCCAATGATTTACAAATACCAGGGTAAATGAAACTGCCTCAATGTAGTTTTTACCTGTGTTCTTATTTGACTTCCTCAATTTTTCTTATTCTTGAGCAATTCATCTTGAAATCTCTCTTCTCTTGGTCATAGTGAAATAAAATCTTTATTTTCTCTTTTACTCCTTCTCACTTTATTCCTCTTTTTTCCCTTTTCTTCCTGTATCTCTTCTTTCCCCAGGGCCTGTACAGAAGCGGGCTACCTAATAACCAAGGTAATCACTGGTTTACTTGTGCTTACTTACTAATCTGTAGTGAATAATTTCACATGTGTTTCACTGTGGTGAAACTGTTCACTACAGGTTAGTAAGTAAACACAAGTAAGCCCATGATTACTTTGCTTACTGGTTATGCTGTCCCTGTCAGAGAATATAGGTTTGAAAAGAGGTTTTGATATTGTAGGAAGGTACTGTGGGGCTGAGAGAGATACCAGCTATCCCTAGAAGCAGACTCTTTGATGTGGTAAAATAATGTGAAATTGTTCACTACAGATCAGTAAGTAAGCACAAAGAGGTCCATGCATCCCCTGTTTTGGTAACTAGCCACTGAGGTTATCTATTTTATTTGTTGTTAAGTGCCACTGAGTGACCCTGTATAGGGTTTCCAAGGAACAGCTGGTGATTTTGAACCTTTAACCTCATGGTTAACAGTCCAGTGTTTATCCTACAGTGCCACACCAGGACACCATCTATTTTCTTGAGGGTGGTGGCAATATTCCAAACCTATGAATAAAGAATAATTTGTTTCCATGTCTAATGCAAAATGTCAGCCCACAACATGTTTCCCAAACTTAGTCCATTTTAAATCAGAACAGTTCAAAGACACAACAAGGTTGGTCCCCACATCTGTCAGTTTGCCATACTGTGGTGGCTTGCATGTTGCTGTGATGCTGAAATGAGTTTTAAATACATCCATAGTGACCAGACTTCAGCAGAGCTTTAAGATTAACAACAGAGTAAGAAGAAGAAAGAGTTGGTCCATTTATGAGGAATTGTTGCTAAGTGCCCTCAAGGCAGTTTCAACTCATAGGGTTTCTGACAAGCAGCTTGTGAGTTTGAGCACAGTATGGTCCAATGCATTATCCTATAATATCACACCAAAAAAAACTTATGAATAACAACAGAACACTGATACAATGACAGAGAAAAACACCCAGGTTGGAAAACACACAAAATATCACTAGACAATGGACCTATACAAAGAAAACTACAAAACACTACTACAAGAAACCAAAAGAGACTTTCAAAAATGGAAGAATGTACCATGCTCCTGGATAGGAAGATAATATTTTGAAAATGTCAGTACTGCCTAAAGCAATTTACACATGTAATGCAATCCCGATCCAGATTCCAACAACATTCTTCAAGCGATGAAAAAAAAATTATCAAAAACTTTATATGGAAAGGAAAGAGACCCAGGATAAGCAAAGCACTACTTAAGAGGAAGAATAAGGTTGGAAACTTCTCACTCCCTGATTTCACAATTTATTACATGGCTATAGTGGTCAAAACAGCTTGGTACAGGCACAATGAAAGATACATTCATCAATGGAACACAATTGAGAATCCAGAAATTAATCCATCTACATATAGCCAACTGATTGTCTAAATACATTGCATGGGGAGGGGATAGTCTCTTCAACAGATGGTACTGGCAGAACTGGGAAGAGATATGCAAAAGACTCAAACAAGACCTTTACCTCACACCTTATACAAAAACCAACTCAGCATGGATTAAAGACCTAAATGTTAATCCCAGAATTATGAAGGCCATCAATGAAAAAATAGGGACAAATGTGAGGGCACTAATTCAGTGAATATACAGACTACCAAACATTTTGAAAACTACACAAACAAAAGTAGACAAAATAGATAAGTGGGACATACTAAAAATTAAAAAAAATATGTGTATCAAAAGGCTTCATGAAAAGATTAAAAAGGGAGCCCATAGAATGGGAGAAATCTTTTGCAATGACACATCAGACAAGGGATTAATATCTAAAATATATAGGAAACTACAACACCTCTAAAGAAAAAGACAAATAACTCAATTTAAAAATGGGCACAGGGCATGAACAGACAGACACTTCACCAAGGAGGAGATCAGGGGAGTCAACAAACATATGAAGAAATGTTCACAATCACTAGCTATTGTTGTTGTTGTTAGATGCCATCGAGTCAGTACCGACTCATAGTGACCCTATGTAAAACCAAACCAAACACTGCACGATCCTGGGCCAACCTTACAATTGTTGCCACACTTGAGCCTATTGATGCTGCCACTTTGCAAATCCATCTCTCTGGGGGTCTTCCTCTTGTATTCTGACCCTCCACCTTACCAAACATGATATACATCTCCAGTGATTGATCCCTCCTAACAATATGTCTGAATATGAGAGAAGAGTTTGGCCATCCTGGCCTCCAAGGAGCACTCTGGCTGCACTTCTTCCTACATAGATCTGTTGGTTCTTTGGGCAGCCCATGGCAATTTCAATATTCTCCTCCAATACCATAACTCAAAAGCATCAATTCTTCTGTGGTCTTCCTAATTCACTGTCCAGCTTTCGCATGCATACAAGGTTATTGGAAATACCATGGCTTGGGTCAGGTGCTCCTTAGTCCTGAAGCTGACATCTTTGCTCTTCACACTTTAAAAGGTCTCCTGCAGCAGATTTCTCTAATGCAGTACGTTGCTTGATTTCTTGATTGCTACTTCCAAGAGTGTTGATGGTTGATCCAAGAAGAATGAAGTCCTTGATAACTTCGATCTTTTCTCCATTGATAAGAATGTTGTTTATTGGTCCATTGGTGAGGATTTTTGTTTTCTTTACATTGTGATGCAATCCATACTGAAGGCTGTGCTCTTTGATCTTCATCAGTAAATGTTTTAAGTCCTCTTCACTTTCAGCAAGCCAGGTTGTATCATCTGCATATCGCAGGTTGTTAATGAGTCTTCCTCCAATCTTGATGCCACATTTTTCATCATATAATAGCTTCTCAGATTATGTGCTCAGCATACAGGTTGAATAAGTATGGTGAAAGAATACAACCCTGTAACACACCTTTCTTAATTTTAAACCATTCAGTGTTCCATGTTCTGTTTGAACAACTGCATCTTGTCCGTGTACAGATTCATCATGAGCACAATTAAGTGTTCTGGAATACTCATACTTTGCAATGTTGTCACTAGCCATTAGAGAGATGCAAATCAAAACAACTAAGAGATATCATCTAACACCAGCAATAAAAGCCAAGATCAAAAAAGTAGAGGAAAATAAGTGGTGGCGAGGATGTGGAGAGACTGGGACACTCCTGCATTGCTGGTGGGATTGCAAAATGGTCCAACCACTCTGGTAAGCAATATGGAACTTCCTCAGAAGGTTAGAAATAGAAGTACCTTATGATACAGCAATTCCTCTACTTGATATTTAACCACAGGAAATACGAGCCACAACACGAGTAGATGTATGCACACAAATGATCATAGCAGCACTATTTACAATAGCAAACATATGGAGATAGACTAAGTGCTCATCAACTGAAAAATGGATAAACAAATTGTGGTACATACACACAATGGAATATTATGCTACCTTGAAAAATGACAAGGAAGCTGTAAGCTACCATATAACACAGATGAACCTTGAGAACATTATGTTGAGTGAAATTAGTCAGTCACAAAAGGAGAAATATTATATAGGACCACTAATGTAAAAGACTATGAAAAAGAACCTATACTAAAGGGGGGGATTTTTTGCTGGTTACCAGGATGTGGGGAGGGGGTAGGGTAAAGGGAGGGAGGGGAAAATAGAGTACAGGGTAGTGAATAGACACAGGATAGTTTAGGTGCTGGGGAGGTAGACAATACACAAGAAGGGGGAGGGGAATGGAAGAACAAGGTGGATGGGAAAACAATTAGGCTAAGTGGGATAGAGGTAAATAATGATGTATGCACAAACTTGGAACAATAGGACTCTAGGATACAGGGATTGAGGCATGGTTGGAATGGGTAAAAAGGGAGAAATAATGTTAAGATGCTTGGCTGTCTTTTGAATCTTGGTTTCACTTGCATACCATTATAAAATAGACACTTGAGGGGGAAAGAAAGGAATAGCAAGAAACATCACTATAGAAAGCTTGTAAGTCCATCTTCTGCCTATAACTGATTAGAATACCTAAAAATGGGGCTACAACTTGCCCAGTGAAAGAGGCTTCCTGTGGAGCCTTTGCATTGCATAAGACCATAGGTGGAATCCTGAACCCCATACAGAATCTTCTGAGGTGGGAAATTTCCACTTGAAAGGACAAACAGACCAGCCTGGAGCGACTAGAAGAACAGAAGATACTTCTTGAAAGAAAGACCATCAGGAAAAATCAAAAACAATAATGGCAGTCTGACTGCTTACTATAAGAACAAGGTAGTTGTTTTCCCAGGAGATATCAAGGCAAGTGGTTAGGTCCCCTCAGGGCAAACTCCCTTCCAAGACTAAGACTCAATTGGAATACACAAACAGACATGTGTTCTGACTGGTGACCACGTTGGTCACCAATAAGGGGAAGTGAGGGACAAACAGCAATGACGCTATGAGCTAAGTCCTACCACGTTCAATAGACTCCTATGAACCTGGGTTGAGACCTGGTTGGCCAGAAGTATGGCAAGACCTGGGGACTCCTGGGCCCAGAGTCAGTGACATAGCCACAGAGGACTAGAGTAGAGAATGAAGCGTCCAGCTGATAAGAAGAGAGGGCATGTGCATAAGAAAACCCACACTTGCAGATAATACCCACTTGACCTGGCTTCAATGGCTGGATGATCAGAACTCAACTAGAAAAAGCAAGAAGAAGAAAAAAAGAGTAATCTGATACAAATTTGATGCACTAGCCTACACTTATGGATGCAGTAGATCAAAAGAGGAAAAAAATCTTTACGGCGAAGATCATTCCCACCATACACAGGGTAGACAGATATGGGCAACTTGGACATTGGCTACCCAAATGTGAGGGGGCTACAAAGGCAAGAAATGACTGGCTTACAAGCATTAAAGAGGGAGCTTAGATCCCGAGGGTGCAGAGGAAGGTACAATCTCCACTGAGTAGTATCCAATCTGTCTGGGTAGGGCTGATGAAAGGAGATGGAGATAGGACTCTTGTGGTACAACAGTGAATAATTGCTATCAGGACTGACTGTGAGGGCTGGAAAGGTAAAGGTAGACATTTTGTAGCAAAAGGAGGGGAGTGGTTGACTTTACAGCCCAAGAGTGGAGGTCCCTGGAACCATCAAGAGAGAAAAGCGGAATATGGGACCCTACCCAGAGAAACAGTGATGCCAGAGATGGAGGCAGAGATGATGACATGGAGAGATGGAGTGTCTCGGGACTCTAGACCAGAGAGGAAGAGGGGCTGTGTGCTGATGACCAGGGGGAAGAGGGTAGGCTTGCAGGGTTGGTTAATGATGCATGGCTGGTTGATGATGCATGGCAGTGAAACAATATACGATGGGATTAATGTAAAGCTAATATTCTCCCATGTAAACTATTATATAATTCACAATAAAACAAAAAATATATATATGACTAGGGAAGTGCTGCCTCCTCAAAAGAGAGTTAACTTTAATGACGTGAATTATGCAGAGATTCGAGACCATCATTTGCTGATGGAGCATGACTCAAAAGGGGGAGAAATCACTGCTGTTGTTATTGTTGTTAAGAGCCATGGAGTCAATTCTGACTCATAACGACCCTATAAAGGGTTTCCAAGGAGCAGTTCAAATCCACCAACCTTGTGATTCAAGCTGATATTGCAGTTGAGTACTTACCCTATTTTTTGTTGTTGTTAAGTGCCGTTGAGTCAGTTCCCACCCGTAGTGATGCTGTATAGGGTTTCCAAGGAGTGACTGGTGAGTTTGAACCACTGGCCTTGCAGTTAAATGGCTTTACAGTCTGGCATATTAATCTACAGCTTGTATTAATAATTGGAAAAAAACTGCAAAAAGAGGAAGACCTCAATAAGATGAACTGAAACTCTGCCCACAGTAATGGGCTCAAACATAACAATGGTGAGAATGTCACAGCACCAATGTTTTGTTCTGTTGTACATAGGGTCGCTATGAGTCTGAGTCTATTTGACAGCATTTAACAACAGTCTGGTCCAGATGGTGTTGTGCCAAACTGTTGTTGTTGTTGTTGTTAGGTGTGGCCAAGTAGAAACACTGCCTGGTCCTGCTCCAGTCCCACAATTGTTATCTTTGAGTCCATTGTTGTTACTATTGTGTCAATTCCCAACTAAATCTGTTTGTTTTCATAGCATTTTCTGCAGCACGCATCCAAGAGAAGATAAGAATTGTCTATCTCATATGCCAGAGTAGCATTATAGCTACTGGGAGAAAATATTTAACAAAAATCAGTTACATCTTCCAAGAATACAAGCATTTCAGACTCAGGACAATTTCAGGTTTATAGGGGCTCATGGTTTCTAATAGCTTCATTACTAAACAGTATACTGAATGCCAGGCAGAAACATCTGTTTTTAGGTTAATTCCCATGAACACTGGGTAGGTATTTCTTTATGTCAGCTTAACTAGGAAGGCATAAAAATGAGGGTTTTCTCCAAGGATGGATCCCAATATCTACTGTAAAATATTTAAGTAGTCTGCATTCTCCTAAAGGGCAGTTTTCCAGCTTCAAATCTTTTAAGATATGATCTTTTATTTTAGGTAGATACTTTATTTGTCATATTTTTTATTCTGCTGCTGTATATAGTTGGCAAATTTATTCAATGCTTATCTGAAGAGAAATGGGAAACTTTTTATGCTATCAAGAGAAAAAAATCAACATATATAGCCACACATTTCTTCTAAAGAGAAAGAAATATCAACTGTTCTTTTCATAAGTTAAATTAAGAATGGAGAATGTACAGATTGATGAGATGTAAATAAAATATATTCCAGGTCTACATTGTGGCCAAAGAGGGCAGTGAGGACAAAGTGAAATTAAGGAGAGAGAAAGCGGTAAAAATATTACTAAGTATAAATAGAGGCACAAGACATGGAAAAAATAAAACACACATCCCCCGACATACATACACCTACTCACTAAGTGACTCCCACGTGAATAAAATGAGATGGAGATGAAGACACATTAAGATGGAGAAACACACATGGGAGACCATAGGGGATACAATGGGAATCTTGTCTTCTGGTACACTTAATACTTAATACTGGGTTCCTTTAGAAAATAAAGCAAAGCCATAAGCACAAATAAGGTCAGTGATCTGTAAGAATTTGTCATAATCAATATAATTCCAGACCAGAGCCAGATTAAGGAATGTAAGAGTCCTAAACACTGATAATCTATGGTTCCCCCTCCTCTGTTTATACGCTCATTTGAAAGGGATTTGTGAGTTATACTCCCAAATTCCACTGCCAATGCAACTTTTAAATGCAAATAAAATATTACCAATTGAAAGAAAAAATAGCATATGCCATTTTAGTAAAATGATATTAACTGGATCATAATGTTTTTAGTGGATTCAATGTGCTACAACATTAATAATATGTCACATTTTCTGTAAAAATAACCTTTCATATATTCTACCACATAGAAAATGAGTCTGTGAACTTAGTTGTTTCAATAATCAATATAAAATTCTATTGATTTCCCAAAACACAAATTTACTTTCAACAATTTTGCTTTAAATGGCTCATATTTCAGTGTTGATACTTGCTTCATAATAAATGTTATGATTATAAATGAGCAAATGAAAAGATGTTATAAAAAATTTAATTATCATAAAAATATTATAACAAATCACTATATTTTAATTTCAGATAGATTTCTCATCTCTTACATGTTATAATAAAAAACATTTCTTTCTTTACTTTTCAAAATACTTCAGTGATTTTTGTCACAAATGAGCTGCCAACCAATATCTATTTCCATACATAATAAGGATAATTAATCAGTTCTTTCTTTCTTTTTTTTTTAAAAAGTTTTTATTGTGAGGTTTACATGGGAGAACATCAGGTTTACACTCATCCTATCGTATTTAGTTTCATTACAATGATTACATTTCCCTCCATGCATCATCATATAACCCCAAAGAGTACACCACACAGGCCCGCCTCCCCCATACCCCTGCCCTGGCCACCAGCACACAGCCCGTTTCCCTCCCTGAGTCCAGTGTCCCCAGCAGCTCTATCTATCCACATCATCTTCTCTGACTCCATCCCTGGCATCACTGCCTCTCTGAGTAGGGTCTCGCTCTCTCCGTTCTTCTCATTTGTTGGTCCCAGGAACCTCAGCTCCTGGGCTGCAAAATCAATCATTCCCCTCCTTTTGTCAAAAACCATCACTATTGTGCCACAAGAGGCTTACCCCATTTCCTTT
>NW_006408528.1:9417098-9418454 GCF_000296735.1 Chrysochloris asiatica | reverse complement strand
AAGATTTGTCCCCTTTTTTGAGCTACAGCTCTAGTAGCGTAGTGGTTACGAATAACTTCAAGTTCAGCAGTTTGAAACTACCAGCAGTTCCATGGGAGAAAGATAAAGTGTTCTGCTCCAGTAAAGATTTACAGCCTCAGAAACCCTGTGCAGGGTCACTATGAGTTGGAACTGACTCCATGGTACTTAACAACACCAACAACATCCATAAGTATAGATAAAGTTCATTAAATTATAGCAGGTTACCCTTTTGTTTTGTTTTTTTACCCTCTTGTTTCTTCTTCTAGTCGAGTTCTGATCATCTAGCCATCGGAGCCAGGTTAAGCGGGTACTATCTGCAAGTATGGGCGTTCTTGTGCCTCTCTCCTCATTTCATATCAGCTGGACACTACACTCTCGACTCTAGTCCTCTGTGGCCATGTCACTGCCTCTGGGCCCAGGAGTCCCCAAATCTTTCCGTACTGCTGGCCATCCAGGTCTGCACTCAGGTTCAAGGGGTCTATTGAATGTGGTTGGGCTCAACTTGCAACTTCATTGCTGTTTTTTTCTTCCTCTTCCCTTAGCAGTGTCTTCTTCCCTTATCGGTGACCAAAATGGTCACCAGCCAGACCACATGCCTGATCATGTATTCCCCTTGAGTCTCAGTCTTGGAAGGGGGTTTGTTCTGAGGGGTCCCGACCACTTGCCTTGATGGCTCTTGGACAAAGAGCTTACTTGTTCTTGTAGTAATCAATCAGACTGCCGTTATTGTTTTGGATTTTTTCTGCTGGTCTTTCTTTCACAAAGTATCTTCTATTATTCTAGTCGCTCCAGGCTGTTCTACTTGCCCTTTTCAGTAGAAATTTCCTACCTTAGTCGGTTCTGGATGAGTTTCTGGATTCCATCTATGATCCTGTACAGTGTAAAGGCTCCACCGGAAGCCTCTTTCACTGGGCAACTTCTAGCCCCCTTTAAGATATTTCAATCAGTTATAGGCTGAAGATGGATTTACAAGCTTTCTGTAAGGATGATTCTGGCTATTCCTTTTTCCCTGCCTCAACTGTCTATTTTACAATGGTAAAATATGACCTTGAATATATCTCACCTGAATTTAGTGATCGTCTGAAGAACAGATTTGATACATTAAACACTAAAGACCAAAGACCAGAAGAGTTGTGGGATGACATAAAGAACATCATTCATGAAGAAAGCAAAAAGTCATTGAGAAGATAAGAAAGAAGGAAAAGGTCAAAATGGATGTCAACAGAGACTCTGAAACTTGCTCTACAGTGTAGAAATGCTAAAGCACATGGAAGAAATGAGGAGGTACAAGAGCTAAATAGAAAATTTCAAAGATCAGCTCAAGAAGATAAAGCC
>NW_006408528.1:9412672-9416518 GCF_000296735.1 Chrysochloris asiatica | reverse complement strand
TTGACAGAGAACTTCCAGAGGTTCAAGCCGGATTCAGAAAAGGCCATGGAACGAGGGATACGATAAACATAGGACATCCCTATTAACTGACCTAATATTGTGTTTAACACATCTGTTCTTCCTCCTCCCTTGTGGACTAGTGTGTCTAGTTGGCCTGGAGCAACAAAGGAAGAAGTGTTGGGAATAAGAATAAAAGAATAGAAGGAAATAGAATATGTGGGTGATTGTCTATACAAACTACTTCTTTCTTTGCAATTAGACCAGAAGAATGGAAGGATGCCCAGCTATAACACAGCTAAGAATAATCCTGGTCAAAAGGGAGGAAAATGCAGGGGGAAATTTCAGTAACTTCTTGCCTTTGTAGCCCCCCATTTTGGGTAGCCAATGTCTAAGTTGCCCATCCTTGTCAACCATGTGTACCAAGAGGGTGGAAATGATCCTCACTGTGAAGAGAATTTAATGAACTTGACCTATGCTTGTTGATGCAGTAGGTCAAAGGCGGAAACAAATCTTTACAGTGGGGAAAATTTCAGTTATTATGGAATCCAAACTTTCTGGAGCATGGAGGCTGGATGAAACCTCAAAACTACTACCCTGAGTTAATCTTTAGCCTTGAAGTCAGAAACCAAACATATCCACTTGAAGCAGTCTTTCAATTCTTTCAATCAAAAAATGCTCTAGCTTAACTACAAAGAATGTCTGCCATGAGTACTGTGCTCTTTAATGGAACTCACTGCTGCTGCTGGTTGCTGTGTGCCACCACGTGTCTTCTGACTCATAGTGACACTGTGTATAGGGTTCCAAGGCTGTAGATCTTTATGGGAGCCTTATCTTTCCCCTGGAGTGAGTAGTAGATTCAAACTACTGGACTTGCTCATAATCCACTTTCAGGGCTACTTAAGGAATTTATTATGTGGGATAAAACTGTTAACGGCAGCTTAAAGGGTTATTGTTGAAAATATACACTGTAAAGCATACACCAATTCAAGAATTTCTTCCCACACATTACAGTGGCACTGATTACATTCTTTGCATTATATAGCCATTCTTTCTCTCCTTTTCTGAGTTGTTTCTTCCCTACTAAAATAAACTCACTTCCCCCTAAGCTTCCTTTGACCTACTGCATCAACAAGCATACGTTACGTTCATTAAATTATAGTAGATTACTCTTTTTTTCCTCTTCTTTTTTCCTATAGTCGAATTCTGATCATCCAGCCATTGAAGCCAGTTCAAGTGGGTACTATTAACAAGTATGGGTGTTCTTGTGCATCTACCCTCATTTCATATCAGTTGGACACTTCAATCTCTGCTCTGGTCCTCTGTGGCCATGTCCCTGTACCTGGGTGAGGAGTCCCCAAGTCTCAATCCAGGTTAACAGGAGTCTGTTGAATGTGGTCAGACTTAGCTCAGAACTTCATCACTGTTTTTCCCCACTTTCCCTTATCGGTGACCAACATAGTCAGCAGCAAGCCTACATGCCTGCTCATGTATTCCCGTTGAGTTTTAGTCTTGGAAGGGGGTTTGCTCTGAGGGTACTTGACCACTTGCCTTGATGTCTCCTGGGAGGTTGACTTGTTTGTTCTTGTAGTACTCAATCAGACTGCCATTATTGTTTTTGATTTTTCCTGCTGGTCTTTCCTTTAAGAAGTATCCACTATTCTTCTAGCTGCTCCAAGCTTGTCTGCTTGTCTTTTCAAGTGGAAATTTCCCATCACAGAAGGTTCTGGATGGGGATCAGGATTCCACCTATGGTCTTATGCAATGCAAAGGCTCCACAGGAAGCCTCCTTCACTGGGCAATGTCTAGCCCCATTTTAGGTGTTCTAGTCAGTTATAGGCTGAAGATGGACTTACAAGTTTTCTATGGTGGTATTTCTGGCTATTCCTTTCTCTCCCCCTCAAGTGTCTATTTTACAATAGTAGGTAAGGGAAACCAAGATTCAAAATACAGCCAAGCAGGTAAACATATTATTTCCCTACTTTTGCCCATTCAAACCGTGCCTCAATGCTTATATCCCAGATGAATGACTGTTTTAATGGACAGCAATAGCACAATGCAAAATGGTTTTTCAATATTTATGTTCTTCATTAATTTGTGTTTGCAGTTCATAAGTTAAGCCCAAACCATGTCTTCCATTTAAATAAAACAACATATTTATCAGTCATCTTCATGTTGTACCAGTTGCTAAATCAATCTGCAGCAAATTGAGAAGTAAATTATCTAGGACTAAATAATTTGCAAGCAAAACAATATGCAGAACTCATTGTTGGAAAAGGCAAGTATAAATTTAAAAAAATATTGCTACCAAATCATAGAAACTACTGTTAAACAAAAGTATAAAAATGTGAATGGAGTTAAGTCCACAGGACCTTCATTTGCTGATGGGGCTCAACTCAAAATGAAGAGAAACAGCTGTAAACATCCATTAATAATCTGAACATGAAATGTACGAAGTATGAATCTAGGAAAATTTGAAATTGTCAAAAATGAAATGGAACACATAAATGTCAATATCTTAGGCATTAGTGAGCTGAAATGGACTGGTATTGGCCATTTTGAATCTGACAACCACATGGTTTGCTATCCTGGGAATAACAAACTGAAGAGGAATGGTGTTACATTCATCATCAAAAATAACATATCAAGATTAGTCATGAGGAACAATGCTCGCTCTGATAGGATAATATCCATGCACCTACAGGGAAGACCAGTTAATACCATTATTATTCAAATTTACAAACGAACCACTAAAGCCTTCAGGATGAAATAGAAGAATTCTACCAGCTTCTTCAGTCTGAAATTGATCAAACATGAAATCAAGATGCATTGATCATTACTGGTGATTGGAATGCAAAGGTTGGAAATAAAGAAGATCGATCAGTAGTTGGAACATAAGGACTTGGTGATAGAAATGCTGCTGGAGATCGCATGATAGAATTCTGCAAAACCATTGATTTGTTCATTTCAAATACCTTCTTTAGGCAGTATAAGAGATGATTATTCACATGGACATCACCAGATAAAACAAACAGAAATCAAATTGACTACATCTGTGGAAAGAGAGATGGTGGAAAAGCTCCATATCATCAGTCAAAACAAGGCCAAGGACAGATGGTGGATTGAATTTGCTCATAAGCAAATTCAAACTGAAGCTGAAAAAAATGAAAACAAGTTCACAAGAGCCAAAATATGACCTTGAATATATCCCACATGAATTTAGAGATCATCTGAAGAACAGATTTGATACATTAAGCACTAATGACCGAATACCAGAAGAGTTGTGGGATGACATCAAGAATGTCATACATGAAGAAAGCAAAAAGTCATTAAGAAGACAAGAAAGAAGGAAAAGATCAAAATGGATGTCAGAAGAGGTATCCTTGCTCTTCTGTGAAACTTGCTCTCCAGTGTAGGGATGCTAAATCAAATGGAATAAATGATGAGGTACAAGAGCTGAACAGAATATTTCAATGGTCAGTTTGAGAAGACAAAGTCAAATATTACAATGAATTGTGCAAAGGTCTGGAGTCAGAAAACCAAAAAGGGAAGGAACACACTCATCATTTCTCAAGCTGGGAGAACTGAAGAAAAAAATTCAATTCTTGACTTTTGTTACTGAAGGATTCTAAGCAGTCCTGGTGCAGCACTGTGGGTTAATGCGCCAGACTGCAAAGCCATTTGAACTGCAAGTTTGGCAGTTCAAGCTCACCAGCTGCTCTCGGAAACCCTTGCAGGGTCGCTTTGGGTTGGAATTGACTCGACGACACTTTACAACAACAACAACATGGAAATTATTAAATGATGCAGAAAGCATCAAAAGAAGATAAAAGGAATACAGAGTCACTG
>NW_006408528.1:9399884-9411797 GCF_000296735.1 Chrysochloris asiatica | reverse complement strand
GCATCTCAATGTAAAGAAAACAAAAATCCTTACCACTGGACCAATAAACAACATTCTTATCAATGGAGAAAAGATTGAAGTTGTCAAGGACTTCATTCTTTTGGATCAACCATCAACACTCACAGAAGCAGCAGTCAAGAAATCAGACGACGTATTGCATTAGGCAAATCTGTTGCACAAGACCTTTTTAAAGTGTTGAAGAGCAGAGATGTCAGCCTGAGGACTATGTTGCATCTGACCCAAGCCATTGTATTTTCAATAACCTTATATGCATGCCAAAGTTGGACAATGAATAAGGAAGACCGTAGAAAAATTGATACTTTTGAGTTATGGTGTTAGAGGAGAATATTGAAATTGCCATGAGCTGCCAAAAGAACCAACAAATCTGTGTTGGAAGAAGTGCCGCCAGAGTGCTCCTTGGTGACCAGGATGGCCAAACTTCGTCTCTCATACTTCGGACATATTATCAAGAGGGACCAGTCACTGGAGAAGGATATTATATTTGGTAAGGTGGAGGGTCAGAGAAAAAATGAAAGACCCCCAGTGAGATGAATTGGCCAAGTGGCAGCATCAATGGGCTCAAGTTTGGCAACAATTGTGAAGTTGGCCAAGGACTAGGCAGTGTTTTATTCTGTTGTACATAGGGTCTCTATGAATCAGTACTGAATCGATGACAACTAACAATAACAACAACAACATATACTTGAAATCAATTCACGGCATCTACCTCAACAGCTTAATACCTACTGAAATTGAAAAAGGTTCTGCTCCAAGACTTTAAAAAAAGACTTATATTCAAAGTTGGGAAAATGTGTAATGTATCAAAGATGGTTCTAGTTTCCTTGAGTTATTGAAAGGACAGATGCACATCTCTTTTGAGTTGTGCTGGAAATTCATTCTAATTGCATTAATACTCAGTCTCTACTGCTCAGAAGCTAATGCACATCCCCCAACGCATTGTTCTCTGAGTGAATCATGAGGCTGTCTACCATGAGCCCATCAATCTACTCACCCCTATCATTTAACTTCTATCAGGTTCTACAGAGGGCAATAGGATACATGCAAACCAGTTATGGTCTCAACTTAATGTAGAAATTCCTTTTTCTTCCACATTACAGAAAAATTAAGAAAAATATTTAAAGTCCAATGGCTCTTCAGATGAAAACTTAATGTATTGGGTTTGGAGAGAGTGCCTGTCAGGAAATCATTACTGTGCTGAGGTTTGACTCACACATCTATTTCTGTACTAATCTCCCATCAAGGAACAAAATATTCTTATCCTTAGAGTGCCAATCAGCCTACCCCCAAAATCCATCAGTCAGGTATCATTTTCCACTTATATCTTTATATAGGATTTCTTGTCACTGCTATATGATGGAACCCCACATTACTGTCTAGAAGTACACGTCTGTGTATTATTGCTTTTTATTACTTTGATCGTTGATGGATAAATTGATCTTTAAGACACACAAAAAACCTTAAATATCTGAATAAATGAAAACAAGTTTAACTGCAATTTAAAAATATGCCTTTTTTGTTAGTCTTACATTTCATTTTTCTCAGTATTCCTGAAGTCTGGCAAAAGCTTTAATAACACCCTTAATTAAACAAAGTAATGGAAGGCAGGTAATTTAAAGCAAGGAGCAATGCTTGTTCTAATGTATCAAAGTAATGACCATTTAAACATATGAAATCTTACATCAATAAATGGTTGTGGATTTAAGAAATCTTCTAAGAGTTCTTGATTGGACTTATCAGGGAAGTTATAATTGAATAGCAAGGGCAAATAAAGCACTCAAATTGGTGCTTCTTTTAAAGTTGCTTTCCCCTCTAGAATTCTGATAAGAAACAAAAATGCAAAATGACAGAAAGACTTATTTAAGAGATGACCACCCAGCTGCTCATTGAACTGGAAGATATAAGTACCTAGTTTCCTAGAAACTCAAAATAGAGGCTATAACTGAAGAATACTTACAGTAGCCAATTAAATAATTATTTTACAAAGTCCAAAGAATCAATTACTCATGCAGCATACAGATTTTCTTATGCTTTCAAAAGAAGAGTGGCTAGTAAACCAAATGAGCAGTTTGGACAAGATGGTGGAGGATATCTTAGAAGATTGGGGTAGCATCCTCAAACTCTAGACTCTGTTCTGTGTGAACACTAGGCATAGTTTGTCTATACCTCTGATACTACCTCAAGGGTTAAGGTTACTATATGATGGAATTGTACATGAGTACCCAGAATTACAGAGCTCTTGAAGCATAGTTGGGCTAACTGCAAATTCAGCAGTTCAAATGCACCAGTTGCTCCACAGGAGAAATATGAAGCTTTCTGCTTCCATAAGATTTACAGCCTTGGAAAGCATATACATGGTTCCTATGAGTTGGAATCAACTCTAGGGCACAAAACTACCACCAACACCACACATAATTACACAAATGAATCCACAATAAGTGGACAACCCTATTCATAAGCATGAATAATGTCTTTATGAATATTAAAGCCATTCATTTTTTTATACTTCCTATAAATTTTTGTCCTTTTGAAGTGTTGTTAATTTCAGGTTTATAGCCTCAGAGTCAGAGCTTTAATGGGAAAGAAGAAAGAGGAGGAAAAGGAAAGAGTAGCTGGATTTACTAATTTCCTTTACAATGTTAAGGTCCACGACTCAGTTCAGAGAATTTTCCCAGATGGTGCAGAAAATGCCCCATGGCCTCTTAGTCATAAAACTTCCTTCTTACTGGTAAAAATAAAAGATGAGTAAGAACAGGAGATCAACATACTCCTATGTGTTCTTGGGGTATGAGAGAAGTTAGCAAAAGAAGATGAGGGGAAGAGAAGAAAAGTGACTAGACAAGTGTCCTCAGAAGTCAGGGAAACTGAGGGCAGATGACTTCTTATCTTGGTTCTCACTTGGGATTCAGGGATAAAGTTTTTAGTATGAGCAAATCATGTCAAAGTGAACTTGTAGTACAGTGTAGTTATCTTCTCATCTATATATAGCTTTGGCAGTGCAATGGTTAATGTCAACTAAATTGCAGATGTTAACAGAATCTACAAAATACCTTCACAGCAACACCTATAATCGTGTTAAGTTGAAAACCAGCTAATAGCAGAGAATACCAGAAAGAAGTTGACCTTTGTTTTACTGACTATGCAAAGCATGCAACTGTGTGGATCATAACAAATTACTAATAACATTGAAAAGAAAGACAGTTCTAGAACACTTAACAGTGCTCATGTAGAACCTGTATGGTTTTAAATCAGGAAATGTGTGTGTTAAAATTGAATTCTTTCACTCTTCTTATTCAATCTGTAGAGGATGAGCTAAAAAGAAGAAGGCGCTTGGCTGCCACATTGTGCTCAAGCTGAACAATGCTTGTGAGGAGGGTGCAGGGCCAGGCAGTATTTGGTTCTGTTGTACTTAGGGTCTTTATGTGTTGGAACCCATTGAGCAGTACCTACAACAGCAACACAGCCGAGCCAAGGAGTCCCTGGGTGGTATATTGGTTACTAACTGAAATATTGAAGGGTTGAGTCCACTCAGAGGCATCTTGGAAGAAAGAACTGGAGCTATACTTCTGAAACAGCAGCCATTGAAAACTCTGTGGAGCACAGTGGTTCCACCCTAACACACTGGGTTGCCATGAGTTGAAATCAACTCCACAGCAACAGTCTGCTTAAATTGACCCATAAAGCTAACAATCACACAGAGCATATCCTAAATTAATGGTTTAAATTATTTTAAAATTCATTGTACAAAATGCTTATTTTCTTTCTTCTACCCACTAACGATCTCTGGTAGTGTAGTGGTTATGAGTTGGTCTGCTAATTTCAAGGTCAGCAGTTCGAAACTACCAGCCATTCCACAGGAGAAAGATGAGGTTTTCTGTGCCCATAAAGATTTACAGCTTGGGAAACCCCATACAGGGTCACTGTGAGTCAGAATCGACTCTATGGCACATAACCAACACCAACACCCACTAAGTGGGGAGTGTGGTTCCAATGAGCACTGGATGACAAACTTAAAGGTTGGCAGTTGGAGTCCACCAGTGGGGAGAAAGATGAGGCTTTCAGATCCTGCAAAGATTTAAAGCCTTGGAAACCCCACATATGGTTGTTATGATTCAGAACCTACTTGCCGGCACATAACAACCACCCACTAAATGGATGTTTATAAGTAAACAGAGTAAATTACAGGCAAAATAAAGAAAGTACATCTTGTTTGTATTTAAGGGAGACAGACTGGTGACTGTGTTCTGTTTCTTGATGTGTATCAAAAAAGACCTACAATCCATTGCCATAGAGTGGATACTGACTCATAGTGAGCCTATAGCACAGGGTAGAACTGTAGCTCTTCTATGAATGCAGACTGTCACATTTTCTTCTCACAAAGTGGCTGGTAGGTTTGAAATGTCAACTTTTTGGTTAGCAACCTAGCACTTAACCACAGTGCCACCAGGACTCTTTATGACGATGCAAACATAAACACAAACATGATGATGAGGGGCTAGCTGTTGCTTGAGTTACTAGTGACTAGAGACAGCTGGCAACAGTGCACAGGGCTTATTGAGATCTACTTTCTGAGTGACCCTGCTTCTCCCACGTTCCCTGTCTATGTATGTTTCTCAGTGATTGGATTGACTGAACAATTTACTAAATGAGTTGCTACCTTAGGAAGTAATTTTGCATCCCATTGGATTAATGATTTAAGTATCTTCTAAGTTCAAGGGTAAAGGGGGAAAAAGTGATGTTACTACACTACCATCACCAACCATCCATGGCCATCGGGTCAATTCCAACTCATAGCGACTCTATAAAGAGTTTCCGGGGTTGCAAATCTTTATGGGAGCAGAAAACTATCTTTCTCTCACTTGATGCACAGGACAATATAATTACAGATTAAACAGAGAAAAAGAATTAGATCCTCTGTTTTCAACTAAACATACATGGACCACAATGCAATTTCAACTCTCTGTTTCTCTTTCAAAGAAAACCTACCTTCCCCAAAACATTTTGGCAAAGCTAGTCTATAAATCATTTGTTCTCTGCAATAAAGATAAAATAAAACCAAGGATATTCTCAGCATGGCTTGATTTTTTCCCACATGACATTGTGGGAAGATGAATTAGGTGCCAGAAATTAGATTTCTTGTCATCCTTCCTGGGCCAACCTCACAGGGATTGTGACATTAGCCCAGGACCCGGCAGTGTTTCTTTCTATTATGCATAGGGTCACTGTGAGTCGGAACTGACTTGATGGCAACTAACAACAACAATTCTTCCAGATAGAAAACGCTAGTTGTTGTTAAGTGCCATCGAGTCAGTTCCTACTCATAGCGAACCTGTATAGATTTTCCAAGGAGTGGCTGGTGAGCTTGAACAACTGATCTTGCAGTCCAGCACATTAACCTGCAGTGCCACACCAGGACTCCTGAAAACGCTACTTGTTGTTGTTGTTGTTAAGTTCCGTCGAGTTGGTTCTGACCCATAGCGACCCTCTATAGGGTTTCCAAGGAGTGAGTAGTGAGCTTGAACTGCCAACCTTGTGATTCAAACGACTTTGCAGTCCAGTGCATCATCCACAGTGTCACACCAGGACTCTAAAACGCTGTTAGAGCTCCATAATTCTGTGTACTCATATTTCCTGAGCGGTCCTAAATGCTTGACAGAGGCTTTATGTGATAAAGGGAGCATTTATAGTGAAAGCAAGAGACTTGTCTTCAAAACCATCTGTCCACTACTTAAAGTTGCGTTGGCAATCTATCTTTATTTCAAATTGTCTTATCTGCCTTAACAAATTATTATGAGGAGTGCAGTGGTTTGGTACAATAAGCACTGGACTGTGAACCACAAGGTCAGCAGTTTGAGACCATCAGCTGCTCAGAGAGAGAAAGATGAAGCTTTCTACTCCTGCAAAGATGCACAGACTTGGAAACCCTATAGAGGGTCTCTATGAATTCAGAACAAGAACTACCGAGGCTCTTAAAAAACATGAGAAGGGAGACACAAATGTAGGTCCCAACCAAGGAGTCTTGTTTGTTCAAGAATTTCAAAAGATGCATTTTAAATGGAAGAAATGTATCAGTTGGTCTGAATATCTTTGGACTCTTCTCTAATCCCACATCAGCAACTTCCAAAAGTCTCTTTCCTCTCAGTACTCTTCACATATTAGAAATCACTTCAATGATATGAAAGTATGAGCAGATGAGGTCAGTTAGGAAGTAAAAGGTGTCCACTCAGAGACAATGGCACCTTTAGGATGTCCTCCTTGTCCCAGACACAGTGTCTAAAGTGCCTTGAGAAGCTTGCCTGGAGTTGACAGCCTTTTTTGCCTGAGTTTCATTTGCCTCTATAAGATTGTCATTTGATTCGATTTATTGCTCAATAGCTGTTCATGTAATCAAGAAAAAGGCAAAAACTCAATGAGGAGCCATTCCCTTGATTCTTTTCATTCCTATGCTACTGACAATTGAATTGCATTTTCAGAATATTTCATGTGCAGGAAAATTGAAAATGTTCAGTAAATCAGCTCAAAGCCATATCAAAAACCATGTGAGATTTATTTTGCTTAGAATGGTCACCTATGGCAATAACATTTGCTTAACTGATTTGTCCTTTGTTGTTTCTTCTGTAAGTAAATGTGACATCCTGAGTGAAGCCACTGAATTTCCCCTGGGATCAGTGCCACCGAGAAATATGGCCACTCCACTGATTTAGATATATCAGGCCAGGTGAGAAAAGAATTGATTTCCAGCTCAGTTCTGTCAAAGAGCACAGTAGAGAGGAAGAATGTCCGTGTTTCCTAATCTGCCTAATCTGAATAGGATCCTGCTCCAGAAAATCAAATAATATGCACAACTCCAGGGGACAACAATTATACATACAGAATACCATGCAGTAGCCTTGTGATTGTGCATTTTTCTATGGAAAGGGACTATAATTTCCTTCAGATGCCTAAAACTGTCTCTGACCCACCCCCTGTCCTTGAAGTAAAGGACATTCGTAAATCTCAAGAAATAGAAAGCTTCTTGTATTTATATCTGATTCCTCCAGAGTGGAAGAGAGTCAGCCCTGCAAAATGGCTTCCTTCTATTTGAGTTAAAAGCTTTAATTTACAGTTAATTGATGGTTATTCAGAGGCAAAAAATCCATGTCCTTTATTAGTTTTCCTCTGCCTACTACATTTCTGGGTATCTTCACTGATTGATTATAAGCTTGTCTACTAGAGACTGGTCAGTGAGGTGAATTATTATTTATTAATGCCACTGAAAAAATGGATGTAGAAGATATATTAATGCAATCTATTGGTTTTCAATTGGAAACTGTTTTGTTATCTGACATTTTCAGTTCTTGTTACTGACATCTCTGTTATCACTGATAATTGGGAATCAATCTCACCTGAAAGAAAGCTATTTATTACTCCTTATTAGACATGTGCTTAGTTCTCTGATTATTTATTAGTGTGGTCTTTCAAAAACTTTTTGTAAAAGAAAATGAAATGATCAATTATATAGAAAGAGCCATAAAACCAAGCCCACACACAACTAAGCAAGAAAACAAACAAACAAGTTAGGAATTGGAGGAAGAGTATAAGACAAAACCATTCAGCTTAGAAATTGAGTGATCAATCATCACTTAACATAACTATCTTCCTGACCATTACCAAGTTGCACCTTCTTGTTCTGATACAAAAAAAAAGAGAGAGAGAATTTGCTCACTCACATCAAATAGATGCAGCCTGGAAGCCACACTTGGTGTCTGTCTCTGCTGCAGCAATTTAAAGCATGATCTTTCCATTTAGGTTGAAGGAAATCAATCACCTAATGGAGACAGGAGCAGATTATCCAATAAGCAAGGTAAGCATGGGCTTACTTGTGCTTAATCACTAATCTGTATTGAAAATTTTCACATGGGTTTCACATGGACTTAACTTACTTAGTGGGGACTCCACCCCTGTTTTGATTTTTTAGTTTGAAAAGAGCCTTTAATTCTGTAGGAGGGTAATGAGGAGTTGGGAGAGAGATAGTTACCAGTCATCCCTAGAAGCAAAATCTTAGATGTGAAAAAATGTGAAATTGTTTATTATAGATTAGTAAGCAAGCAGAAGTAAGTCATGCTTTACATTGCTTATTGGGTAATTTAACACTGAGATAATGAAAGAGCCTCAGATATTGATTGATAACCATAATATTCTCTTATAGCAATAGCTACAGGCATAAGAAATAAGGAAAAGATGGAGGAGATTTTCAGTAAACTATGAAGTAAATAAGTGTTTGGAACTTGGAAACTTTGCAAAACAACAGATACTTTAAAAACTTGGCTTCACTCTTTAGACGTATAATAAAATCTGTTCTTATGGATTGTTGAGTTGTCAAGCAAGTATGAACATTTGTAGACAAGAATGCAATGTTAAGAATTGGTCCTGTCCCAAAACAACCAAGTCCACTCCACCAAGTCGATTGTGACTTTATAAGGGTTTCTGCAGCTGTAAATCTTGTGGCTGGCAGCCCAGTGGCTAACCTATTGCATCACCAGTGTCCCTACAAGTTGGAGTTAATAATACCCACTTTATACATTGTGTTGAGGATTAACTAGGTAACATAGAGTGCTCTGAACAATGCCTAAATGTACTAAATGCTCAATAAATGCTTTTTTCCCTTCAAAAATAAAATAATAATTGGTCCTGCCTACTGGACTCCTGGTGTGGTGCTGTGGACTAATGCGTCAGACTGCAAAGTCACTTGAACTGCAAGGTCGGTGGTTCAAGTTCCCCAGCTGCTCCTTGGAAATCCTATACAAGGTCGCTATGGGTCGGAATCCACTCAATAGCATTTAACAAAAAATAACAGCACCTGGATTTCCAGGAGTCCTGGTGTGGAGCTGCGGGTTAATGTGCTCAAGTGCAGGTCAGCGGTTCACTATGAATCTAAATGGCACTTAACAACTACAACTGGATTTCCTGCTTTTATCTGAACCTGTTAGCACTAGTTGTCACTTAAGTAGTGAATTCCTAAATCTACAGGTTTCATTATTCTGTATTTCTGTTCTTGTTTTAGGTGCTATCTAGTCAGTTTGGATTCATAGCAGCCTTATAAACAACATCATGAAGCAACCCCCACACACAAACATAAATCTGTTCAGATATTTTGAGCGTGAGTGAAAATAAAGGGTAGCAGGATTAGTGCAAAGAAAAGAGTCTTCTACACATTAGACTTTGTGGCCTTACAGGACAGACTGTTACATCAGCCACAGGGGTATAAGTGAAAAGGCCCTCTTTCTAGCACACTTAAATTAAGGCCATCAAATATTGGTGCAACTCTAGTCAGAACATTTCTTTGACAGCCTGGTGTATGCAAGGCAAGGCAGAAGGCGGGTATTTAGTATTTGTCAGCCCCCTAGATCAACACAGAATAAAGAATTACATTATTGGGCTCACTGGAGATGGCCTTCCCAAGAGTGCACAAATTCTTCAAGTTGGAAATAGCTAGGACGTCATAAGGTAACAGTACTGCTCTCAAATTTAAAGGCTTCCTAGTCCTGGTGTGGCGCTGTGGGCTAATGTGTCAGACTACAAAGTCGTTTGAACTGCAAGGTTGGTGGTTCAAGCTCATCAGCTGCTCCTTGGAAACCCTAGTCAGGGTCGCTATGGGTTGGAACCCACTCAATGGCACCTCACAACAATAATAACCTTTCATTACTCAAAGATATTTTACTCAATCCCTTGATTGTCTTTAAAATGCTACTGAAAATCATGTGGTGGCTTATAAAAGAAATTATAAATTAGTCTGAGGATTACAAAATTTAGGGTTCAGATGCACAGATACAATTCTCCATGCTTTCATATAAATCTTTTAGAATATGGATGTCACCTTGAAATATGTATTGTTTTGTTCTTGCAGACTATAAACAACCTGCTGAGGTACACGACATAGCTTGTATCATTGTGTCTAGAAGACTTCCTCATCTGCAGATCACCACTACTTGAATCCCTCATGCCCTTAAGACATAATATTATTTATTATTTGGTAGCGTACTGGTTACAAGTTGGGCTACTAACCTCAAGGTCAGCAGTTTGAAATTGCCAGCTGCTCCGCAAGTGAATGATGAGAAAGATGTGCAGCCTCAGAAACCCTGTACAGAGTCGCTATGAGTAGGAACCAACACCATGGCATACTGCCACCACCACCACCAAAATGAGCTAAGGGTATTCATGTTTTAGAAAATCTCCTAAAATAAGACCTAACATTTGGAAGTATTTCTAGAAGTTTGAAATTTTTCAAATTAAGAAATTAGGGAAAATACTAAAAAAGCATGAGCAAGTTTTGTGTGTGTGTTTGTTTTTTTAATTGACTTGGAGAATTGTATGCTATTTCCCCACCCTTCTGAAGCATGTGTTTCCATTTCATGTCCCACAGAATTTTTTTCTAAAGTATTTTATTTATGACTAAAGATATTTAACTGATGACTTGCTATATTTCTCTCTGAAACATGTTTATAATTTGAATATTTTACTGTGACCGAGCACAAATCTAAATAAATGTAAAAATTATTCTAGATTTAGTCATCACAAAAAATTGTTATTAGGATATAATCGATCAAAACAAAGTGTAATTCTCCAGAAATGAATTATTCAATGAAATAAATGAAGCTACTCTTTTCCTCACTTATCTCATATGTCCATGGGTGAATATCACTCACTGGTAGAATGATAGAGAATTCAGCACAAATGTTCCTAATTTGGTTTTTATAGATGTGTTCAGATTCATTGTTGATGGGCAGGGAGAAAGTTTTGTTACAGCAATGTTATTCAATTAAGTTAATTCTTTCTGGGTTAAATGATAAAAATCACAAAAAGATTTACCCTCCCAAACCAATTTGATCCTATTGTCTTGCATTTCTGTTGAAAGCAATGAATTAGGAGCCACCTGACTTTGAAAAAGATTCTATTACTCTGTCATTAGAGTCATTCAGTTTCTTGATTTCTGGGAAGATTACCAAAAATACATTTCAAAGACTTATACTATGATCATTAATTATGCCTGTTGTTTGTTTGTTTGTTTGTTTTAGCTTAGAGGCAAGCCAATTTCCACCACTAAATCAGTTAGCCAAATCAGACTTACAGCCTCACATACACACACACAAAAAACCCCAAAACAAAACAAAAAATACCCCCAATAACCTGAATTTTAAACTCACTTTTAGTAATAATATAAAATCCACTGAGAAATATATAATAAAAGTATTTGTTTTATCTATTTTTTTGGCAAAAGAACAGTGACCGCAATACCTTTTAAGATAGAAGAGATAGTAAAGAGTTTAAATTTATGTAGCAATAATATTAAATTTTATTTTACTTATTATAATGCAGATATTATTTTGCTAAAGTCACAAACTATTATCAAGCCAAAAGTATAAGATGGACTTTCTTCAGTAAATATGTTTTTGTAAGTAATTCAGATACCACATATGACTCCATTACTATTTTGACACAAATTATCATACATTTTCTACATATTAAATAAAAAAGTAAGGTTGTTTTTGTTAAGTGGCATCAAGTTGGTTCCACCTCATAGAAATCTTGTATAGATTTTCCAAAGCGTGGCAGGAGGGTTTGAATTTCCAACCTTGCAGTTAGCAGTCTAATGCTTATCCTACAACGCCACACATATTGTTGTTATTGTTAGTTGTCATCAAGTCTGCACCGACTCATAGGGACCCTATGCACAACAGAACCAAATACTGCCCGGTCTTGGGCCAACTTCACAATTGTTGCAACACTTGAGCCCACTGAGGCTGCCACTTGGCCAATCCATCTCACTAGAGGTCTTCCTCTTTTTCCATGACCCTCTACCTTACCAAACATGATATCCTTCTCCAGTGATTGGTCCCTCCAGACAATATGTCCCAA
>NW_006408528.1:9377406-9398460 GCF_000296735.1 Chrysochloris asiatica | reverse complement strand
GTTCTGACTCATTGGCACCTAACAACAACCTCACGCAATGTATGGAACCCTGGTGTGGTGCTGTGTGTTAATGCACCAGACTGCAAAGCCGTTTGAACTGCAAGGTCAGCGGTTCAAGCTCACCAGCTGCTCCTCAGAAACTCTATACATGGTCTCTGTGGGTCAGAATAGACTTGAGGGCACTGAACAACAACAATAACAATACAAGCAACATATAATTTTATTTTGTGTTAACATGAAGTAGACAGTTTAGACATTTTATAAAACTGTTTAAGACTTTAACGGGTGTAAATATTTAATATATTTGGGGTATATCAAGACTTAATTTGATAAAAAATGTTTTAAGGACATTACTAGATAACTTACACTATATTGTTGTTGTTGTTGTTGTTGTTATTAAGTACCGTGAAGTCAGTTCCGACTCATAGCAACCCTGAACAGAGTTTCTGAGGCTTTAAATCTTTACGGGAGCAGAAAGCCTCATCTTTCTCCCACAGAGCAGCTAGTAGTTTCGAACTGCCAACCTAGAGGTTAGCAGCCCATTCTGTAACCACTATTCTATCAGAGCTCCTTAGTTAAAAGAAATTACCTACAGTTTCAATCTGTGGTTTTTACACAGTGTAATTTGAAAAATCTAATAGTCCCACTAAAGGAATAAGCCTCACTAACTTGTTTTGCTTTGGCTAATTGAAATTGCTTTTCTTTTCAACTAGTGGCCCAAGAGATGAGTATATGAAGAGTAAATGGGAAAAAGAAAATGATGTTTAATTTAAATGCATAAAAATAAATTTGTTTCTAGAATTTAATATGTCTTAGCAATGCCATAATTGGTTTTCAGTAGATATTGTCAAAGCACTGCCATCGCTGATAGAGGTCAAGGAAAACAGAGATGGATTAGTAAACTCATGTGCCATTACCCTCCCTCCCTATGTTCTGCAATACATCTGATTTCAGAGATTTTTAACAAAAGTCAAATTATGCTACTTCTATTGCCATTTTCACCATTATCAGTAAAACCAGAACCTTGCAAAAGAAAGGGTCCAGAAAAGCAAAGACGTGCTGTGAACAGTAGACAGCTTGCAGTTGGGTCTCCCAACCTGGTAAGTGAGGCCGTTTTGCTCTAAGCCATTCACCATAGATACCAGCACACAAAAGTCACACAAACAACACCTCAACAGAGGTCAGCAGGGCCAGGTAATAGCTGGGCATGGTTGCCTCCCCCATAACACCTATAAGATCAATAATTACCCTTTCCTTGTACACTGGCTCCCTAAACTTAGATCAGACCTAGGAAAAGGAGACTGTGATGAGCTTGAATTTTGGCTGAGTAATTCTCCAAAAGAAACAGCTTGAAAACAGAAATAATTGAATTATAACAGAACGACAAGATGAAATTTTCTAATCTCATCAGAAATTGAACCCAAGAATGAATTCTTGATATAAAAAAGCTATTCCGTGTTTACAATTTCTGTGACTTTATAAATAAATCATCTATAAAGAGATACTATAAAATTACTCTAACAAATGCTTACTCTGCTCCCTTCCTTGCTACAATGTAACAGAGAGATGTGGGGTCAGTGGTCATGTGGGTATAATAACAAACCTCACACTATCACAAGTACATGGGTGAGGAGAAGACACAAGATTTGAAACAAGGCATAAGAAGGCAGACTGTGGAAAGTTCCTCCAATGATCATTTATGGAAAAGTGTAAGCAGATTCTTCTTGACAACCTGTCAGAATGGAAGTTCTTTCCTACAAGGAATTTATGTAATAATGAAGTATAAATACACAAGATATCATATTTTTCTTTTGTGATGACATAAATCTATAGCAGCCCCACAAAATCTGAATATGTCTGTGTGAGAAGTCTTAAGTTCTATGCAATTTAACTATCAAATTATCGATAACAAATATAAACACACACATTTTGATCAACACTGCAAAGATAAGATTTAATCATCATTCTATTCTCTCTGTAGTCATTGTCATATAACAAGGTAACCAAGTATTATAGACAAATAATAAATTTGGGGGAGGTTAATAATTTTTTGGCCTGTTATTGCTTATAGCATGTCAGCTTTTTACAAACATATTTTTGCAATCAGTTCTCTCATTTTAAGCATTAGTGTATTTCTTCATTTTAAGCATTCTGTATTATTTATGTTTAAAAGAATAAACTTTAGCTTTCACAAAGTCTAAGTTGGCTCTGACTAGGACTTGAACATTACCCACCATTATTTTCAGCCTCTCGAGTTTCTGGTCAGCTTGCATGTTATGGTAACTTGGGTGTTGCCATGCTGCTTAAAGCTATGCCACTGGTTTCTCAAATACTAGCCGTGTTACCCATAGTAGACAGGTTTTGGCTTTCAGACTAAGAAGAGATTTTTGTTGTTGTTTCGTGCTGTGGAGTCAGTTCCGACTCATAGTGATACTGTATAGGGTTTCTAAGTTGTGACTGGTGAGTTTGAACTGCCAACTTTGTGGTTCAAACTAACTTCATGGTCCAGTGTTTTATCCCACAGTGCTACACTAGTACTGCGATAACAGACTAGCAAGAAGAAATAGGTCGTGCACTTCTGAGGGACTAGCCACTGAAAACTAATGAATTTGAATAAAACATTGTCTCATATGCCAGAAGATGAACCCCTCAGGATAAAAGGCATTCAAAATATGATTGAGGAAGAGCTGACTCCTCGAAGTAGAGTTAGTCTTAATGATGTGGATGGAGCAAAGATTTTAGGGCCTTCATTGGCTAACAGGACAGGACTAAAAATAAGAAAAAACAGCTATAAACATTAGATAATTATAGCATGGAGTATATGAATAATGGATGTAGAAAAGTTGGAATTCACAAAAATGAAATGGAACACATAATGATCCATATCTTCAGAATTAGCAAGCTGAAATGGGGCTGATATTGGCCATGTGGAATCAGACAATCATATGTTTACTATGCTGGCAATGACAAAATCAAGAAGAATGATGTTGCATTTGTTGTCAAAAAAAGACATTTCGAGATCTTTCTTGAAATTGTGGTGCTGTAGGATAAACATTGGACTAGCTGCAAGGTCGGCAATTCAAACCCACCAGCCACTCTCAGAAACCCTATACTGGGTCCCTGTGAGTCAGAACCAACTCCACAGCTCACAACAACAATAAAAGTCAATAATGAAAAAAAATGAAGAATTCTACCAGATTTTTGAGTCTGAAATTGATTAAACATGCAGTCAATACATTGATAATTACTGGTGATTGGAATGCAAAAGTTGAAAAAAAGAAGAATAATCAGTAATTGGAATATATGACTTTGTGATAGACATGACAGTAGAGATCATATGGTAGAATTTAGCAAGACCAATGACATATTCATTGCAAATGTTCTTTTTCAGCAACATAAGCAGTTAGCATAAATATGGTCCTCACAATATGGGCTACACAAGAATCAAATTGACTACACATGTGAGAAGAGAGGATAATGAAGCTTGATAGCATCAGCCAAAACAAGGTCAGGAGCCGATTGTGGATCAGGCCACAATTGCTCATATTGCTCTGTAAGTCTTAACCAGAGCTATTTGTTGTTGTTATGAATGCTATCAAATTGATTCCAACCCATAGTGACCCTGAATAGGGTTTCTGAGGAGTTACTGGTGGGTTTGAATCACTGGCCTTGCAGTTAACAGTTCAGTGCTTATTCTAAAGCACCGCGCTAGGGCTCCAGAGCAATAAGAAAGAGAAATTACAGGCATCCAAATTAGCAAAGAAATAAAACACTATCTGCAGATGATATGATCATATACTTAGAAAATCCCAAAAACTCAGCAAGAAACTATTGAACTCATTGAAAGATTCAACAAAGTGTCAAGGTTTAAAATAAATGTATAAAAATCAGTTGGATTCCTTTATACAAATAGACAGCTCTGAAAAGAAAATTAGGAAAACAACACTGTTCCCAAAGCCATCCAAAAGATGAAATATTATGTAATATATCTAACCAAAGAAACAAAAGACCTATACAAAGAAAACTATAAAACACTGCTACAAGAGACCAAAAAGGAGCTCTGGTAGTGTAGTGGTTACGAATCAGACTGTGAACCACAAGATCAGCAGTTCGAAACTACCAGCTGTCCGTGGGAGAAAGATGAGGCTTTCTGCTCCTGTAAAGATTTATAGTCTCAGAAACCCTGTATAGGGTCACTATGAGTCGGAACCAACTCCACATCACATAACAACAACGAGAGACCAAAAGAGACCTACAAAAATGGAAGACTATACCATGCTTATGGATAAGAAAACTTAGCATTGTGAAAATGTCAACACTGAACAAAGCAATCTATAAACACCATGTAATACCAACTAAGGTTCCAACAACATTTTTTAGGTATATGCAAAACCTAGTCATCAACTTTACATAGAGTAGAAAAGAAACCCCACATAACTAAGCACTACTGAAAAAGCACAAACTAGGATGCCTCTCACTTTCTGCTCTCAAAACCTCTTAAAACGTCATAGTAATTGAAACAGCCTGATGCTGGCACAGTGAAAGACACATAGATTAATGGAACAGAATTGAGGGTCCAGATGTAAATGAATCGACCTATGCTTACTTGATCTTTGACCAAGGACCAAAATACATCAACTCGGGAAAAGATAGTCTCTTTAACAAACGGTTCTGGAAATCCAGAAGAATGAAAAAAAAAAACCGTATCTCACACCATAAACAAAAGCAAACACAACATGAATTAAAAACCTGAATGTAAAACCTAAAACTATAAAGATCATCAATGAAAAAACAGGGACAAACTTAGGTGCTCTGATACATGGCATAAATACATTATGAAACATAAACTGAAAACACACAAACAGCAAACGACAAAATAGCTAACTGGGACCTCCTAAAAACTAGACAGTTATGTCCATCAAAGTATTTCACCAAAAGAGTAAAAATAGAACCCACAAATTCAGAAAAAGTTTTTGGCAGTGACGTATCAGACCAGGGGCCACTGCCTAAAATGTATAGAACACTTTAATGCCTCAATAAGGACAAGAGGATACAAACACTTCATTTAAGATGACATTTAGGCAATCAACAAACATAAGAAGATATGTTCAGAATCACTAGCCATTAGTGGTTGTGGTGGTTGTGTGCCATGGAATTGATTCTGACTCTGTAGAGGGTTTCTGAGGCTGTAAATCTTTAAAGGAGCAGAAAGCCTAATCTTTCTCCTTCAGAACAGCTGGCAGATTCTAACTGCTGACTTGCTGTTCCTCAGAGTGACTGGTAGATTTGAACTGCTGAGCTTGCAGTTAGCAGCTCAACTTGTAACTCACCATACTAGCAACGTTCCTTTCATTGGTCATTGTTGTTTTTAAATGCTGTCAAGTCAGTTCTGACTTACAGCAACCCTGTATAGCGTTTCTGAGGACTGGCTGGTGGATTTGAACCATCATCCTTGTGATTAGCAAACCAGTGCCATACCAGGTTCTACAGAGCCATCCCAGGCCTCCACTAGCCGTTGTTGTTGTTAAATGCCATCAAGTCAGTTCCAACTCATAGCGACCCTGTATAGGGTTTCTGAGGAATAGCTGGTGGGTGAACCACTGACCTTGAAGTTAGCAACCTAGTACTTAACTTACAGTGCCACACCAAGACTCCTTACTAGCCATTGTTGTTATTGTGAAGTGCCATCGAGTCGATTCTGACCCATAGTGACACTGTGTAGGGTTTCCAAGGAGCAGCTGGTGAGCCTGAACCACCGACCTTGTAGTTCAAACTATTTTGCAGTCTGACACATTAGTCCACAGAGCCACACCTGGACTCATTAGGGAGATGCAAATTAAAATTACAATGAGATATTATCTTACCCAGCATTAACTGAAAAGTTAAAAACAAATGTTGGAGAGGGTATGGAGAATATTGGATTCTCCAGCACTGCTGGTGGGAATATAAAATGTGCCACTGCTGTGGAAACCGTTTGGCACTTTCTCAGAATGTTGGAAATAAAAATACCGTATGACCGAACAATCTTTATTTGGTATACATCCTCAGGAAATAAGAGCTGTGACATATAGATATATGCACACCCATTTTCTTTGCAGCATTATTCACAATAACAAAAAAAAAAAAATGGTGACAGCCATGATGCTCATCAAGAGAGGAATGGTTGACCAAACTTTGGTACATACACACAATGAAATATTGTGCAACATTGAAGAGTAATGATGAATTCGCCAAACAATGCACAACATCAAGGAACATGGAGGATATTATGCTGAGTGAAGTTAGTTGGTTACAAAGGTATTGTATGAGACCACTACTATAAGAAGTCAAGAAAAAGTTTTCATTCTATAATAGAAACATTCTATCATGGTTACCAAGAAGGAAGGGAGAGTTATTCACTGGGCAGAGTGTTGTTGCTGTTGTTAAGTGCCATCATAGTGATCCTGTATGGTGTACACACATGCTAACTTGAGTGATGGGGAAGTCAGTTTAAAAGGGAAGAAGAAAGGGGTGGGGGAAGGAAATTGCTTTCTTCTGCTTCTTTTTTTTTTTTTTTTTCGTCTGTTACTTTTTTTTCTTTCATGTATTGGAAGGAAATCAAAATATGCTTATTTTCTCATTAGGACAAATCATTGGGAAAGTTCCTGCAAAAAGGAAACAAATGGGAAAAGGAAAAGAAACGAGAGTTAAAAACACGATTTGAAAATGGATAGTGGTAATAGTGGTCAACATGTGGTTGGGGTGGCTGGACTGTACATGCAAAAATAGTTGAAATGGCAACTGTTTTGAGATATATATATGTATATATCGCAAATATATATATACATATATATATCTCAAATATATGTTGTTAAGTGCCATCGTGTCAGTTCTGACTCATAGCAACCCTGTATAGGGTTTCCAAGGAGCAGCTGGTGGGTTTCAGCCACTAACCTTTTGGTGTGGCAATCCAGTGCCTATCCTACAGCACCAAAATAGTGATAAACAAATAAAGGCATTAGCAATTTGAAATAAAAGAGAGGAAAGAAACCACTCTGGTAAGAGGGAGTTAGAGACAAAGCGTTTGCAGTAAAGCTTTTCCACCTTCCTTAATTTGACTTAACAGTCTTTTCTCCAACTTTCCTGGCATTCTCTGACCCAGGCAGCAATCACTGCACCCAACACTTCAACTTCGAAAACATTTCTCCAGTTGTCCCCAAAATTTTCCAAAGCACACTTGGATCAGTTCTAACATCATTTTCTATGGAATTTCTTACAATCTCTCAATAAGCACTGTTCATTAAAAAAGAAAAAAAAGTTGAAGAAAATTAAAGCAAGTCCATGAGAGCTAAAATATGACCTTGAGTGTACCCCACCTAAATTTAGACACCATCTCAAGAACAGATTTGATGCATTAAACATCACTGACCAGAAGAGTTGTATGATGATATCAAGAAGGAAGAATACCAAGGTCCATTGAAAAGACAGGAAAGCAAGAAAAGACCAAAATGAATGTTAGAAGAGACTTTGAAACTTGAACTTGAATGTAGAGAAGCTAAAGCAACTAGCAAAAATGATTAATTAAAAGTATGGAACAGAAAAATTCAAAGGGAAGCTCAAGAAAAAGTAAAGTATTATAATGAAGATGTGGGGCTAGAAAATCAAAAGGAAAGAACAAGCTCAGCATTTCTCAAGTTGAAAAAAACTGAAGAAAAAGTAAAGTTTTGAGTTTAAAATTTGAAGGATTGACAAAATATTGAACAATACAGGAAGAATCAAAAGGAGGTGGAAGGAATACACAGAGTCACTGAACCAAAAAAGATTGGTTGACAGTCAACCATTTTTAAGGAGGTAGCGCCAGCTGCTCCTTGGAAATCCTATACAGGGTCACTGAGGGTCGGAATCGACTCGATGGCACTTAACAACAACAACATATCATCAAGAGGAATCCTGGTGTGGCACTGTGGGTTAATTCGACACACGGCAAAGCCACTTGAACTGCAAGGTTGGTGGGTCAAGCTCAGCAGCTTGTCCTCGGAAACCCTATACAGGGTCACTATGGGTCGGAACCCACTCGATGACACTTAACGACAACAACGTATCATCAAAAACCAATGGTACTGAAAGATGTCCAAGCTGCACTGAAGGCATTAGTAAAAAAACAAGTCTTCAGGAATCGATGGAATACCAATTGAAATGTTTCAAAAAAACTAATTCAGCGCTAGAAGCACTCACTAGTTGATGTCAAGAAATTCTGGAGACAGCTACCTGACCAACCAACTAGAAGATATTCCTATTTGTGCCTATTCCAAAGAGAGGTGACCCAGTGAAATTTTATGCAAATAAAATTTTGCTGAAGAGAACTCAAAATGATTGCAGCAATACATAGACAGGGAACTACCAGAAATCGGTTGGATACAGAAGAGGACATGCAATGAGAGATACCATTGCTGTCATGTGATAGATTTTGACTGAAAGTAGAAAATACCAAAAAGATGTTTGCTTGCATTTTCTTGATTATTCAAAAGCATCCAACTATGTGGATCATGACAAATTATGGATATCATTTCCAAGAACAGGAATTTCAGAACTCTCAATTGGATCATGTGGAACCTGTACATAGACCAAGAGAAAGTTGTTCAAACAGAGCAAGGGGATACTGACTGGTTTAAAATCAGGAAAGGTATGTATCAGGGTTGTATCTTTTCACCATACTTGTTCAATCTGTATGCTGAGAAAATAATCTGGGAGGCTAGATAATATGAAGAATTATGTGGCATTAGAATTGGAGGAAGACTCATTAACAAACTCCAATCTGCAGATAACACAACTTTGCTTGCTGAAAGTGAAGAGGACTTGAAGCACTTACTGATGAAGTTGAAAGAGAGTTTTGTTTTGTTTTGTTTTGTTTTTAAAGCCTTCAGTTTCAATTACAACTCAAACACACACACAGACAGAAAAAAAAATTTTTTTAAACCCTAAAACTCCTCACACCTGGAGCAATAAATAACTTCATAATAAATGAAGAAAAGATCTAAGTTGTCAAGGGTTTCATTTTAGTTGTATCACAATCAACGTTCATGGAAGCAGCAGTCAAGAGATCAAATGACATAATTGCATTAGGCAAATCTGCTTCAAAAGACTTTAAAGTGCTAAAAAGCAAAGATGTTATTTTGAGTGTGCCTCACCCTAGCCATGGTGTTTGCAATCATCTCATCTGGCCAGAAGAACAAATAAGTTGGCCCTGGAAGAAGTACAGCCAGAATACTTCTTGGAAACAAGATGGCAAGATTTCATCTCACATACTTTGGGCAAGTTATGAGAAGCCATCAGTCCCTGGGAAAGAACTTGGGTGGTAAAGTGGAAGGTCATCAAATAAGAAGACCCCCAATGAGCTAGATTGATGCAGTGGTTGTAAGAATGGGCTCAAATATAGCAACAATTATGAGGATGGCACAGGACCAGGCACTGTTTCATCATGGTGTGCTATGTTTTCACTGAGTCAGAGCCAATTGGATGGCACCTAACAGCAACGAACAACAGGTTTCTTGGGAAGCTGCTGTTGCAGTTGTAGTATGTGCTATTGCCTGGCAGAGACTTGTAAAACTGTGAGTCTGAGGAAATGATCCTCACCCACTAATTCTACACCCAGAGTCCTCTTGGGGTTTATGTCTTCCACATAATTGCATCAAAATCCATATTACTTAAAACAAAATTTGTTCACTTGATTTTTGCATGACTCATTATTGATAAAAGGAGCCCTAGTGGTACTGTAGGGTCATTGGACTGCCAATTGTGGTTCCAGCCACGCTTCCTCAGGAGAAAGATGAGGCTGCCTGCTTCTGTAAAGACTTATAGCCTTGGGAACTCTGTACAGGATCGCTATAAATCAGAATCAACTCGGTGGCAGTGAGTCAATGGTCTCATTACTGAAAACACAAAAATTTCAAAGCAGAACATAATTCGGTCATGAAAGTGTTAAAAGAGTTACTTTCATTTCACTCATTCCAATTTGAGCCTGCTTCCTATTCCATGCCTGGTGAAAGTGGCTAACTAATGCCATTTTCTTTCAAATGTGTTGCTGTTGAAGAAAATGAGATTAATAAAATTCAATCAAATGGAGAGCCCAAAATTCAGTTTGTATTGAAAACTAATTACTGATTTTGAAACAGAACCACAAGAGATTTTGCGTATGTGTGTATTATTGAGTGCAAAGAGTAATTTTTTAACAACACAAATCATGCATAGATGTAGATAGATAGGTAAGTGTATATTTGTTGATTGCTTATGTTTCTGTTTTGAAATCCATAATTAGTTTTCATTTCATATTGAAAGTAATGAATGGCAATGTGTTTTGAATGCAATTGGCCTATTCCTGCAATAGCACACTGAAAGAACAGGCAATATGTTCTGTTGATTCTGACCAGCCATGCGTACTTTCTATCGCTTGACTCTTCAGCACTCTGAAAATGAGTATCCTTTTTAAGAGATATAAAATAAGAAGAAACCTACATGTAATAAGTACCTAGAGGAAGTAAGCCATTCATCCTATTTTTAATTCAAAGAGGCTTAAGTCATTATCATTACATGGTAAAAATACCTGATCTGCATGAATTAATATTTTCCCACCTACTTTATATAATTTCAAGCCAGAACAATACTTTTAGTAGTTTATTTAGATTATCACCAAGTCAGACACTACCTGCTCAGAATATTACAAAGCTAGAAAGGGCTTTTTTGATGTCACAAGAATGAAGCAATTGCCAAGACATCTTTGATGTTTCTGTTTTCATTGACTGCTGTATTCCTAGTGTATATGACAATGCCTGACATGCTGCAGGTGTTCAATAAACAGACCTCATCATGTGATTGCATAATGACATTAAAGAATGTTATAGCCTATAGGAGTGATCCTCCCGAGCTGTGAGAGACCTATTTACAGTGTTCAAGAGCAAAGATGTCACTTTGAGGACTAAGGTGCACCTGACCCAACTTGTGGTATTTTCACTTTATATGTATGTGAAAGCTAGATGCTGAATAAGGAAGACTGAAAAAGAATTTGAATCATAGTTTTGATGAAGAATGTTAAATATGCCATGCACTTCCTAAAGAAGGAACAAACCTCAGCTTGGAAGAAGTATGGCCAGAGTACTCCTTAGAAGAGAGGATGGCAAGACTTCATCTCAAGGACTTGGGTATATTGTGAGGAGCAGCTAGTCCCTGGAAAAGGCCATCATGATTGGTATGATAGTTAAGGTTCTGTGTCAAGTTGACTGGGCCAGAAATCTCAGTGGGTTGGCAGTTGAAATGCAGCTATCCTCCATGATGTGATAAACCAATAAGAGGATTAAGAATGGAATACTGTGTCGTTGTACTGGTATTGCACCATGGGTTAATGTGCCAGACTGCAAAGCCATTTGAACTGCAAGGTCGGTAGTTCAAGCTCACCAGCTGCTCCTTGGAAACTCTATACAGGGTTGCTATGGGTCAGAACAGACTCAACGGCATTTAACAACAACAACTGTGTCATTGTAGGATAAGTATAGGACTTCTGACTGCAAGGTTAGTGATTCAAACCCACCAGATGTTCCTTGGAAACATCTATGCGTTAGAACCAAACTGATGGCTCTTAACAACAACATCCTTAATCCCATCACAACCTAGATCCGATTTATGAGAGAGTCCCAAGGGTGTGGCATGTAACACATTTTATTTTACAAAAGGTAAAAGGTGAGAGAATTGAGCAGAGAAAGGGAGACCTACTACCACCGAGACAGAAGAGCCATGAGTGGAGTGCATCCTTTGGACCAGGAGTCTCTGAACTATGAAGCTCCCAGATCCAGTGATGTAAGATTGAAACCAAGGTGTATGGGTATCTCTAAGAATTACTGGGTCTACAGATGCTGCAAGGAGACAAGGACCTTTCTCCAGAGCCAACAAAGAGAAGGTCTTCTTCATGAGCATCTGAATATAAAGAGTGAAGAATAAATTTCTCATTGTTAAAGTCCTCCACTTGTGGTATTTGTGTTATAGCAGCTAACTATAGAGAACTAAGACACAGTTGAGAACCAGTGAACAGAGACCAGGCAGCGTTTCATTTTGTTGTGCATAGGGCTGCTATGAGTTGGAGCCAACTCAATGCACCTAACAACAACAACAGAATTATGTGGCGCAAATAGTTAAGGGCTGTGAAAGGATGGCAGCTCAGATTTAAGAAGAGGAGCCTCCTAAGTAAAGCCTGATAATCTGCTTCTGAAAGGTCACCACCTTGAAAACCCCGTGGAGTGCAGTTCTACTCCGCACACTTGGGGTCAATCTGAGTCAGAATGGATTTGATGGCTGCTGTGATGCTGTAGAATAAGCACTAGACCACAAGGTCTGTTGAAAGCAGTGCTTCAAGCTCTCCAACTGCTCCTCGGAAACCCTCTACAAGGTCACTATGAGTCAGAACCGACTCGACAGCACACAGTAACAACAACAATCAACTACAAAATAGAGTTGTGTTGTGCTCCACTAATATGGTTAAATTCAGTGGCCCTGAAATTTATGTGTTAATGAGTGGAATATGTTGATAGCCTACCTTTTCTCACCTTTGTGTTTGAAGTCTAGACATTATCAGTTGGTAGGAGATACCAGCTAGAAAGAGTAACCCTGAGTCATAAAGGGACTATAATTTCATTCATCTCTGAATTTCCTGTTGTAAAAAATGTCAGGGCAAATGTGTTCTCAGACATTCTCATCTAACTTCCCAAGGGGGCGCTGGGACAGCAACATCAGCAGCAACGGCATAAGGCTGATTGAGGTCAGACATTCTCCTTTCTCCAGTTCTGACACCAGTTGTCCCGCCATCGTACGCTACGCTCCTCTGCTGGGTTTGAGAATTCATTGCAGCAGCCACACAGAACTCACAGACCATGCTCACATGGGGTTTGTTAGGGAAGTCATAGATAACCATTCAGGATCAGTAATGACTCAGTCACACAGAACTCACAGACCATACTCACATGGGGTTTGTTAGGGAAGTCACAGGTAACCATTCAGGATCAGGAATGACTCAGGATACAGTTCTTTGATCAGGATAGCCTCTTCTCAGCTGTGCCCATAGGCAGAACTCTCTCTGGTCCTAGGTCTCTGGGTCCTCAGCCCTTCAGCTTGGCCTCTCCTTGGCTTACTCAAGTGTTATAAGGTTCTTTAGCTCTGTTTGTGGGCATTGCACTCTGCCTTAAGTAAGCCCAAAGGCACACAGCTCTTTCTCTTTGTGGATTGGCAAACCTACCTCTTTCAACAAGTACCTGAAGGTACCCCTTTCTTCCAGGAAGTCTTCTGCCTGAAGGTGTTCAACTCTTGCTCTATGGATTGTCATGCTTACTGTAACTACCTTACTCCATGGACCAGGAAGCTCATCACTCTATGTCTTGTGCTGGTCTTCTGGTTCTGCTGCAACCATCTCTCAGCTGCTGCATCTTGCCATCTTGTGCCACCTCTAGTATAATGATTCTCTCTCTCTCTCTCTCTCTCACTTACTCTCTGTCTCCTGGATCTAAGAGGTTCTCAATGCAAAGATTCCAGGTTCAAAGGATGTTCTTGGGTCCTAGCTGTTTGTCTTCCTGGTAGTGAGGTCCCACTTCTTGCCCTAGAGATGGCTCATGTTAAGGTAACAGGATAGCAAAATTTACCAATCCCCTAATTTGAGCTTCATATACATTATTTGCATTGCATCACCCTAACAAGTTTCAGGCACCTTATTTAAAATATTAGCAAACTGTCCAATTTCCTTGCCACAAGCACCTCAGTTGTGTAACCCCACCCAATCATTTAGTGTGAGTTGCAAATACTGTGGCTAGAAAAGCCATATTGAGAAATTCACAGCAGTGTATCTATAGGACCTAAAAGAGTGACAATCAGTGGTTAAATGCTTGGTAGGATGGATGGTTACATGCATAAAGCTTGAACAAGCATTTTCAGCATAACTTAGAACTGTTACAATCAGATAAGAAATGTAAATGTTCATCAAATGTTGAATTGTTTCTATATGCTTAGAAAATAATTTTGTTATCAATACTTTGAAGTCCAAACATCTATGCGTGTATATTAGTAAATTTGACTTGTGATAACTGATCACTTCTAAGTTAATGGGGCTTTAGGACAAGCAGTGGACACGTAAGGTAGGTTTGAACCACAAGGTGGGCAGTTGAAATCCATCTGTTGCTCCTCGGAAACCCTATACAGGATCACTATGAGTCAGAACATTCATTGGCACTTAACAACAACAGAAACAACAAACTAATAATATATGAAAAAAGAAACTACAGGCAGTTTTAAAATACCTCCCCTGTGAGAATTTGTACTAGATCTTTTTGTTATTGTTAGGTGCCTTTGAGTTGGTTCTGACTCATAGCAACCTTATGTACAACAGAACGAAACACTGCTTGGTTCTGTATCATTCTCACAATCATTGTTATTATAGTTGAGCCCACTGTGGCTGCCACTGTGCCAATTCATCTCATGGGGGTTTTCCTCTTTTTTTTTTTTAGTAACCCTCCAGTTTACCTTCTTCTCCAGGGATTGGTTCCTCCTGATAATATGTCTGAAGTGTGAGAGATGAAGTCTGGCCATCATGGCTTCTATGGCGCATCCTGGCTGTACTTCTTCCAAAACAGTCTTGTTTGTTCTTCTGGCAGTCTTTGATACTTTTAATATTCTTCTCCAACCCATAACTCAAATGCATCAATTCTTCTACAATCTTCCTTATTCACTGTCCAACTTTCTCATGCATAGGAAGCTTTTGAAAATACTATGGTTTGGGTCAGGTCCACCTTAGTTGTCAAACTGACCTCTTTATTTTTAACATTTTTAAGAGGTCTTGTGCAGCAGATTTCTTAACTGCTGCTTCTATGACTGTTGATTGTGAATCCAATCAAAATGAGGTCTTTAATAACTTTACTATTTACTCCATTTATCATGATGCTACTTATTAGTCCAGTGCTTACGATTTTTGTTTTCTTTACATTGAGTTGCAACCCATACCAAAGACTGTGGCCTGTGATCTCCATCAGTATTTTAAGTCCAATTTGCTTTCAGCAAACAAAGTTGTATCATCTACATACAGCAGGTTTTTTTTTTTTTTTTTAATGAATTTTCCTCTAAACCTGATGCTAGGCACTTCTTCATATAATCTAGTTTCTTGGATTATTTGCTCAGCATACAGATTGCATAAATATGGTGAAAGAATACAACCCTGGCACACACCTTTTCTGATTTTAAACAATGTATTGTCCTTTGTTCTGTTGGAACAACAGCCTCTTGGTCTATGGATTTTCTTATGAGCACAACTAAGCATTCGAGAATACTCATTGTCTGAGTTGTCTATAACATGTCATGATCCACAGAATCAAAAGTCTTTGTATAGTCAATCAAGCACAGGTAAACATTTTTTGATATTCTCTGCTTTCAGCCAAGATCCATTTGCCATCAGCAATGATATCCCTTTCTCCACATCCTTGTCTGAATCCGGTTTGAACCTCTGGTAGTACTTTGTTAAGGTGTGGTTGCAGCCATTTTTGAATTATCTTTAGCAAAATTAGCTTGCATGTGATATTAATGATATTGGACAATGGCTTCTGCCTTATGCTGGGTCACCTTTCCTTGAAATGGGTACAAATATGAATCTCTTCCAGTCAGTTGGCCAGGTAGCTATCTCCCAGATTTCTTGAAAACCTTGTACAGGGTCGCTATGAATCAAAACTGACTTGGCAGCACTTACAACAACCAAGAACCCGGAAAACCACAATCATATAATCCATTTTCTCAGCTTATTTGCTCAGCACTTAACCTTAATTATGGTGAAAGGACAACCCTGGCACACAACTTTCCTGATTCTAAAACATGCAGCACCCTATTTTTCTGTTCTAACAACTGCCTCTTGGACTATGGACAGATTTCTCATTAATTGTTCTGGAATACCAATATTGCAAATAGCTGAAAAACATTTCCAAGCAACCACTGTAAACATTATTTAACAAAAATTACACTTATTTGAAATAAAGATTAAAAAATATGAAGTCTTAGCAAAGAAATAGAAGCTATAAAAATCAAGTTATAGAATTTAAAAAATACTGTAACATAAATATTAAAACAAATAAATATAAACACCACTCAGAATGGGCTTAGTAGTAAAGTACAGTTGACAAAGGATAGAGTGGTGACTATGAATACAGATCAATAAAATTTACCCATTCTGAACAACAGCAAGAAATACACTGGAAAATAATGTGAGACAAGAATGAAAGAGCTAATATTCCTATCATTGAAAGTTTAAACTATTACTTATTTGGATTTTCTTTCAACATCACTTTTATTTTTCTCCTCCCTTTCTAGGATTCTATGTGGGATGCACCCAAAGTAGTGCTAACAGGGGGCATTTTTATCACTAAGTGTTGAATTTAGAAAAGCAAAAGTTCTAAAATTAATAATCTAAGCTTACAACCCCAAGATCTGGAGTGAGGAGGTGAGGGGAGAGCCAAATAAACCCAAAGCAAGCAGAAGGAAGTAAATTATTAAAACAGAAATTAAAGAAAGCAAAACAATAGAGAAAATTTAAAAACCAACAAGCTGGTTCTTCGAAAAGGATGAATAAAATTAAAAACAAAAAACAACAACCTTTTAATATGGCTGACAAATACAAAAAGATAAAAGGCACGTATCATTTATATGAGGGGAGACTGAAACCATCCGTACCCGAAGATGCCATTACAGATCATGCAACTGCTAAAAGGAATACTAGGAATAACTTCATGTTCATATATTTGATAGCTTAAAAGAAATAGACCAAGTTCTGGAAAACCACAGACTACCAAAACTCAAACAAGATGAAATAGATAATCTGAGTAGTGCTATAACAATTAAAACAGTTTGATTTTTTAAATTTAAAAATCTGAAAAAAAGATCTTCAGGTTCAGATAGTTTCACTGGAGAAATCTATCTGGTATTTAATGATTAACACCAATTTTACACAATTCCTTCATGAAGAAGATTAGAGAAGGTATCAGTTCCCAATAAAAAATCCTCAACAAAATATTTTAAATTAGAGTCCAATAACATATGAATGGAATTAGTCACTATGACCAAGCAGGATTTATTCCACATATGCAAAACTGATTTCCACATTTGAAAAGAAATTATTATAAACTGTCATATCAACAGAGTGAGGAATAAAAAATATATAATAATATCAATTGACACAGGAAAGGCACAGAATCAAAAATCCATTTTTGACCAATCTTTTAGCAAATTAGAAATAGAGGGGAATGATCTCATCTTGATAATGAACATCTACAAAACTCTTATATCTAGCATCACACTTATGATTAATAGTTGAATTTTTTCCTAGGTAAGAATGTCTGATTTTTCCAAGGTAAGAATGTCTGATCTTATTGCTCATATTCAATATAATACTGGATGTTCTAATAACTGAATTAAGTTAAGAAAAACTAAGTAAAATGCATACATGTTGGGAAGGAAGACATCAAACCATTCATGTTTTCAGATGACATGAGTCTGTACCTAGAAAATCTTAAAGAATCACCTGCAACTCTAGAATAATAAGTGAGGTCAGCAGAGACTCAGATGCATGGTCAATGCACAAAAATCAATAACATTTCTACATACTAACAATGAGCAGGTGAAACCTAAATAAAAAGTAAAATAGCATTTATAAACAAAAGGAAACGCTGAAGTATAAACTCAATGAAACTTGTACAGGATCTGCATCTGGAAAATACAAAATGATGACTTAAAAATATTTTAAAACAAATTTATACCTGAAGAAACAGAGAACATATTGTGACCATGGATTGACAATAATGATATCAATTCTTCTCAAATTAATCTATAGATATAATGCAACTACCATCAAAATTCCAGAAACAATTTTGGAAACATAGAAAAGCTTATTCTAAAATGTATTAAAAAACACAAGCCTTAGAATAACCAACTCACACCTAAAAATTAAGGAAACAATATGACGAATCACTCTACTTGATTTCAACACCTACTTATAACTATGTAATCAAGAGTGGTTGGTGTTGTCAGGTAAACAAACAGGCAAGTGAAACAGAATAGAAAACACAGAAATAAATCCACATAAATATGTCCAACTTATTTTTGACAAAATGCAAAAGCAATTCAATGGGCAGATAGCCTTTTCAACAAATGATGATGAGGCAATCAGATATTCATTGTCAAAATAAGTAAGTAAACAAATAAAACCCTGACCTAAACCTCCACCTTTAAAAAAAAAATTAATTCAAAATGGATCGTGTTCTAAAGTGTAAAATGTAAAATTATGTTGTTGTTGTTTGTTGCTAAGTACCATTGAGTCGGTTCCAACTCATAACAATGCTGTATAGGGTTTCCGAAGAGCAGAATTTGAATTATTGACTTGAGATTCAAATTGGCCTACTGGTCAAGTGCTTATCCTGCAGTCCCACACCGGGATCATGTTCTCAAATGTAAAATGTAAAACTATACAACTTTTAAAAATTGGACCTTGTCAAAATTGAAAATTTGATTTGTGAAGTAATCTGTGAAGAGGATGCCAAGTCAGGCTATAAACTGAAAGAAAATCATCAAAAACCACATATCTGATAAAAGACTAGCATCCAGAATATATTAAGACCTTAAAATTTAATGTTAAAACATAGATAAAAGATATGAAGCTATTTCTCTGGAAAAAAGATATACAGATGGCAAATAAGCACATGAAAATAAGCATTTCCCCAAATCCATTGCCTTTGTATCAATTCTGAGTCATAGTGACCTTGTATAGGGATTCCAAAGTAGTAAATCTTTTTGGGAATACAAATTCTCATTTTTCTTAAGAAGATGCAAACTAAAAGCAAAATGAGATACCAATAAGCAACTATCAGACTGGCTAAAATAAAAATGATCAACAATATTGCCACTAATTTCTGGTTGTGCTGGCATCCTTTGGGGAGGATATAAAGAAATTGGAAGCCTCATGTATTACCAGTGGGACTATAAAATAGTATAGTCACTCTACTAAGTAGTTTGGCAGTTTCTTATAAAACAAAACGTGCAACAACCATGAAAACCAGCAGTTGCACTCTTGGACATTTACCCAAAAGAAATAAAATCATGTTTATGTCAAAATCTACACAGAAATATTCGTAGCAGTTTTATTCATAATAGCCAGAAACAAAACAAACCAGATGTCCTTCTCTGGGTGAATGGTTAAACAAATTGGCACATTCATACCATGGGATATCAGTAGCCTATGGTTTGTGATAAGGAGCCTTGATGTCATAGTGAGTTAAGGGTTGGCCTGCTAGTCACAAGGTCAGCAGTTCAAATCCACTAGACACTTCTGTTCCTGTAAAAATTTACAGCCTCAGAAACACTAAACAGGGTTGTTATGTGTCAGCCCTGACTTGAGGGCACACAACCACTACCACCACCGGTTATAATGAAGTTCCAGTCTGATAACTTTGTCATAAATCAGTTCTGACATAAGTGAATTAATTATTTTACTCCCCTGCCTTTTTTGCTTTCATTATTACTGCATTTTATTATCAGCATCTTTATAAATCTGATCTTTGACCATATGATAATGAAAACAACAGTAAAGTATGTGCTAAACATTATAAAACACATGACTAACAAAAAGATACACAGCAATTCCCACCCACCCAAATAAAACAAACCCAGATAGTTAAAAGTGTGGTTTGTCATTGGGGGCTACTTGTACTACATAGCAATAAAAAGGAATAAAGTATTGATGCATGCAACAACTTCATTGGCTCTTGAGGGAATTATGCTGAGTGGAAAGAGCATTCCCAAATGATTACATATTTTAATATTTTATTTACATAACATTTTTTGAAAGATAAAAGTTGTTGAGATGGGGAACAGATTAGTGGTTGCCCGAGGCCAGTGGCAGGGATGGCGGTGAGTTGCAAGGCAAGATGTGTATGGTTACAAAAGGTTAACAGGTGGGATCCTGTGATGATGAAACTCTTCTTTATCTTGACTGTATCAATGCCAGTATCCTGGTTGTGATATCATATTATAGTTTTACAAGATGATACCACTGGGAGAAACTAGTAAACGATACAGAAGATCTCTTTCTTTATTTCTTACAGTTGTATGTGAATCAACAATCATATAAAAATAAAAAGTTATATTAAAAAATTTTGTTGCTAGTTGATTTGGGGCCAACTCTGACTCATGACAATCGTTCAAAACAATAGAAAGCAATAAACATTTTGGGTTTGGTAAAGGTAGAGACTGAACTAAATAAACTCGTAGGATCTTTTCCAATTTTCACAAATCATCTTTTCCACATTTGGTGATACCTGGAGATCACAAGATAGAATTCTGCAAAACCAATGATTTGTTCATTTCAAATACCTTCTTTAGACAGCGTAAGACATGACTATACACATGGACTGCAACAGAAGGAATACATAGAAATCAAATTGACTACATCTGCAGAAAGAGACGATGGAAAAGCTCCATATCATCAGTCAAAACAAGGCCAGGGACAGACTGTGGAACACACCATCAATTACTCATATGCAAATTCAAACTGAAGCTGAAGTAAATGAAAACAAGTCCACAAGAGCAGAAATATGACCCTGAATATATCCCACCTGAATTTAGAGATCATCTGAAGAACAGATTTGATACATTAAACACCAAAGACTGAAGACCAGAAGACTTGTGGGATGACATCAAGAACACCATACATGAAGAAAGCAAAAAGTCATTAAGAAGACTAGAAAGTAGGAAAAGGTTAAAATGGATGTCAGAAGAGACACTGAAACTTGTTCTCCAGTGTAGAGATGCTAAAGCAAATAGAAAAAATGAGGTGGTACAAGAGCTGAACAGAAAATTTCAAAGATCAGCTCAAGAAGATAAAGCCAAATATTACAACAAAATGTGCAAAGATGTGGAGTCAGAAAACCACAAAGGAAGAACACACTCAGCATTCCTCAAGCTTGGGGAACTGAAGAAAAAATTCAAGCCTCAACTTTCATTGTTGAAAGATTCTCTGGG
>NW_006408528.1:9343143-9376031 GCF_000296735.1 Chrysochloris asiatica | reverse complement strand
GATATCATATTTGGTAAGGTGGAGGGTCAGAGAAAAAGAGGAAGACCCACAATGAAATGGATTGGCCAAGTGGCAGCATCAGTGGACTCAAGCATGGCAACAGTAGTGAGGTTGGTCCAGGATCGGGCAGTGTTTCATTCTGCTGTGCATAAGGTCACTATGAGTCGGCACCGACTTGATGGCACCTAACAACAACAACAAAGTCGTCACCTATGTAAAGTAGACACCTTGTATCTTTGCCAAGGAGTGATTTCTTTAGCCTGTTTTCTGTGTAACCTATGACAACAGCCAGTGCCCAATGATCCACACTGGCCAGAGGTTGATGCAACCCTGAATAGTGCTGTGGTCTCTGGTACTTCACTTTTTCTAACTGGGTCTCTGCTTCATCTGTAATGTAAAATGAGTTTAGAGATCTGGAGAGTCTTTCAGTTTCAAAATTCTGGAATGCCATTATTTCCCTTTTCTATTTATATTATATAACCAACAGAAGAGGAAAATGTCAAATTATTAGGTTTTAACACACTTTCTCATTGGCTTCATCTGAGCTAACTTAGATTTGATTCCCCATCTGCTCTTACACCACTCAACTATCAGGAAACATTAAGCCCTTTCTCCAAATTGCCATCTGCCTAGAAAATAATAGCATATATGTGGGTATTGAAAACTGAAACATGAATCCTGAGAAGGAAGGCAAAAGCAAATGATGGTCTTTCCACAGCATTAAGCTACCCCTTGAGACATACATCCCTTATCATTGTAAATTTAGGGATTTCTCCCTACTTCAGTTTTCACTCCCATTTGAACAGTCTCAGTCCAGCCTGCTGTTGGATAACCACCACATTTGTTAAGCTGGATGGAAGAACAATTCTATTTCAGAACTACCTCTTGTGCTTCCTGCATGATTGGCTTCTACATGACTTCTTTTTTTTTTTTTTTTAAGTTTTTATTGTGAATTGGGTGATAGTTTACATGGGAGAACATCAGCTTTACATTCATTCTATTGTATTTTGTTTCATTGTAATGATTACAATCCCCTCCAAGCATCATCATTCAATAACATTTGCTTCCACTCCCTCTGCTTTTTGATTTTTTGGATGTACACCAAAGCACTCAGGAATATACAACCATTTAAACAAGCAAAGGGCACACCCCGCAAGCCTGTCCCCCAGCTGTCAGCACACAGCCCCTCTCCCTCCCTGAGTACAGAGTCCTCAGCCACTCCATCTCTCCACATTCATCTCTGGTGTCACTGCTTCTCTGGATAGGGTCCCACACTCTGCTCTTCTCCCTTGATGGTCTCAGGGTCCTCTGCTCCTGGACTGCAAGATCAACTACTTCCCTCCTTTTCTTACAAAATGTCTACCTTTACATTTGCCATGCTCACAATCAGTCCTGATAACAACTATTCACTATTGAACCACAAGAGTCTTATCCCCATCTCCTTTCACCAGTTCCATCCAGACAGGTTGGAAACCACTCAGTGGAGATTCTAATTACCTCATACCCTCTGAAACTAGGCTCCCTCTTGAAAGCTTGTAAGCTAGTTACTTCGTGCCTTTGTAGTCCTCTTATTTTGGGTAGCCAATGTCTAAGTTGCCTGTGTACTGAGGAGGTGGGAATGATCCTAGCTTTAAAGATTTGTTTCCTTTTTTGAGCTACTACATCCATAAGTATAGGTCAAGTTCATCAAATTGTAGCAGATTACTCTTTTTTTCCTCTTCTTTCTTTCTCAAGTACATGACTTCTTTTATGGAATACATCATGTTATTTCAATACAGTGCTACAGAAGGATTCTCATGCCCCTACCAAAACTGGACAATAAACAAGGAAGGCCATAAAAGAACCAATGCATTTGAATTATGGTGTTGGAGAATAATATTAAAAATACCATGAGCTCCAGAAGAACAAACAAATCTGTTTTGTAAGAAGTACAGCCAGAATACTCCATAGAAGCCAGCGTGGCAAGACTTCATCTCTCATACATTGGATATAGTACCAAAGGGATCAGACCCTGGAGGACATCATGTTTGGTAGAGTGGAGGGAGAACCCCAAGGAGATGGACTAAGACAGTGGTAATAACAATGGACTCAAACTTAACAACCTGTATGAGAACGACATAGTACTGGGCAGTACTTCCTTCTGTTGTGCATAGGCTCATTATGAGTTGGAACTGACTAGACAAAACCTAACTTAACCTAAGCTAACCTACCAAAACATCCCTTTTCTTGTATTCAACTTAGTTGCATCATATATTTTGGTGAAGTTTTGCATTATTTCATACACATTTGGTGTTGGTTTTCCCATCACCACAAAAAAAAAAAAAGTGTTTACTATCTAAAGAATGATTCTCCCTCCCCACCCCTATTCCTGATAACCACCAATTAATGTTGGTTTCTGTATATACCTATCACTGTCTTTTTATAAGAGTGAGGTTATACAATATTTGTCCTCTTGTGATTGGTTTATTTCACTCAGCATAATGGATCCTCCAGATTCATCAGCATTGCAAGATATTTAGATAACTCCTCATAAATGGCTGCATAGTGTGGTGCTGTAGGATAAGCACTGGACCGACCACAAGGTCAGTTTGAATCGCAAGGTCAGCTGTTCAAACCCACCAGCCACTTCTCGGAAACCCTTCACAGGGTCTCTATGAGTTGGAACCGACTCAATGGCACTTCACAACAACAACAACAGTACAGTACAAGCATTTCATTGTATGTATATGCCACAGTTTAACTATCCCTCTGTTAATGAGCACTTAGGTTGCTTCCATATTTTTGCTACTGTGATTAATACTACAATGAACATAAGTTTGCATTACATATCCTTTTGAGACCTTGATTTCCTCATGAACAAAACAGGAGCAGTAACATCTGTGTCCTATAACAGCTCAATAAATTATAGTTACGACTATTGTTGGATGACCAAGAATTTAAACTGAGATCCAAAGACAGATACATCTAGGTGGTGTGATCCTAACATCTTTTAGAATATCATTTTTACATGTCTCTTACTTTGTTTTCATCTTATTCTGTTTAGTCTTTCTTGAATTAGGGGTATAAGTTAGGACATAAAGCAAAAGATGGACAACAGGGAGATGGTGAAAGAAAGCCATCTGTGTAAGTCTAGTTTGCTCATGGTCTCTTCAAATACCTTGTTCTCTAGTTCTTCTCTTTTCAGGCTAAGTTTCTTAGCTCTTTCACTGGTTTGTCATTGTGACACTTATGGTTAGTTGCTTACCTAATTATTACTCTCTCCCTTCTTATTACCAGAATTCTGATAATCCTAGTTAAAAACATAACCCCTCCTTTGTGCCTCCTTGCAGCAAGTTTAACAGTGAAGTCTCAAGATTTAATCTTACTGGTTCAATTAGAACTTTCTATCAAGTCTCTGGGCCTCAGTTCTGGTCACTGCGATTTATACAAAGTATTAGATGGACCTAAGAGAAATGCTTCTCCCTCTCCTACTTAAAAAGGACAAATTCATCACTCCCATAACCACCTACTGCCTGAGATGGAGACGCTGTAGATGGAGCCACCACCTTGCAGCCAGGAAAACAAGAGGTAGGGAGCCAAGATGGAAGAGCAAGGTTTGGATCTCATTCAGCTGAATGCAATTCCAAGTCCGCTTATGTGAATGACTGCTAGTTTATGCAGTTTTGTATGCAAAGCAATGTAATATGATGCGTTACAGTGTTGGTTACTCTGATCTAATTGACTTCTCAACAGAGACACAGATGATTGCTTAGCAAATATTCTCTCGGTGAATCTTCTTCAGAAATATGAGGGTGAGTTAAAAGTATTGCTACTAGGGTCCTGGGGAGCATGGTGGGTCTGTAGGATAAGCACTAGACTGTGGAACACAAGGTTGGTGGTTTGAGTCCACCAGCCTCTCCTTGGAAGAAAGATGAGGCTTTCTGCTCCCACAATGATTTCCCATCTCGGAAACCCTATACAGTGTGGCTGTGAGTCAAAACCCACTTGATGGCAGGTAAGAACAACACTAGGGTCCCAATTCATGCATGTGGTTGTTGTTATTGTCTTCAAGTTGGTTCTGACTCATAGCAACCCTGTATAGTATTTCCAAGGTGAGCTTGAACAGCTGACCTTGTGGTTCAAACTATCTTTTCAGTCCAGTACATTAACCACAGTACCACACCAGGACTTCAAACGCATACATGGATTTATTCCAAAGAAACAAGCATGGTTTTATTTAAACATGTCTCTGTGATCAGTGATGGCTTCAGACAAGTTCTCTCACAAATTTGTTGTCTTCGTGTGTAGTTAGAATGCCTTCAAAAAATAAAAGATTTAATAAAAATTGGTTTCTGAGGGAATCTGATGGGTCAGTTAAATTTAAGGTAGAGAGGTTAGCTCAGAAAGTAATGGTAACTGTTTTGAAATTCCAAAAGGGTAATCTTGATAAGTTTTCTCTAACATAACCTCTATCTAAGTCTATCTACTTCTGAAGATGACAATTCCATCCTTGTGTGACACTGTGGATTAATGTGCTGGACTGCAAGGTCAGTTTGAACCGCAAAGTTGGTGGTTCAAGCTCACCAGTCACTCCTCAGAAACCCTCTACAGTGTCTCTATGAGTCAGAACTGACTCAACTGCCCTTAACAGCAACACTTCTCCAAAGAATTCTACACTCTTCGATCAATATCACATTAAAATGGCAGTTTTGACACTCTCAAAGTTCTTAAATCATGTTATTTTTCAATAATATTTGAGTTTGGGACACGTAAAGAAGTCTGAAGGTACAAAATCAGAGCTATAAAGTGCATGGTGTAATATTTCCCAACACAATTTGCAAAGAAGAGCCCTTGCTATCCTAGAAGAATGAGCCGGTGCATTGTTGTGATGGAAAACAATTATTCAATGCAACTTTGCTGACCTTTTTCTGAACACTTTCTTATAATAAGTCCCTGTGATCATCCTGTGTCCTTCAAGAAAATCTATCAAAGATTACTCTTTTGGAATCCCCAAAACAGTTACCATCACCTTCTGAGCTGGCTGCTCTGCCTTGAAGTTCGTTGGTCCAGTAAATCCTATGTGAAGCCAGTATTTTAATTGAATTTTTTTTTTTTTAAGTATCATAGCAGTACTAAGACAAGTGTATTACTTAGAGAATGTGTCTGATGTCATACACAGATCACAGAGACATATTTAAACACATTTTGTATGGAACAAACTCCTAGACTACTTTCTAACTTACCCTTGCATCCCCTACCACCATTATATATGTGTATGTGTTTGTGTAGTTTTCTTCCTTTAATATAGTCAGAGTAGGCTCTCTCTCTGTCTGTCTTGTAAAGAAAGATTCCTAAGGGATACCAGTTGTGAGATGGGGTCAGAGGAAGAAGGCGTAAATAATAAAAAGCTTTCAGAAGTTTGCCTTATGTGATTCTAATTATCCTTTTTCAAACAAAAAGTGAATATTCTTTATTCCAGTGGACTATGAAACTTCACTCAATGTTCATATTCAGCAGCCTGGTGATTTCTTTCAGGATTTACAGAGCAATGTATGTTTTATATCGTCAGCACTTTAAAAGGATATTAACTGTTAAGCTGAGGTGTCATTCTAAATGTCTTCTCATTCTGATGAGTTCTTAAAAGCCTAAGTTATGATCTGTTGAATTAACATTGTTGCTTACATATGATAAATAACAACATTTACAAAGACATCATTATTTAATGCATAAATCTAAGTATATAGTAGTATTTAAAAGCATTTTTAAAATACCTGACTACTTTCCATTTTGTGGTGCTTCAGTATTTGAACATCAAGCCTCTCAAGTAAATTACATAAGCATTTGAAAGGATATGCCCTTGTTTTCGGTGAGAAAAACCCATTTAGAAGGAACTTGTTTCAAACTCCATTATTATAAAATATATATTACACTCCTAACACAGATCTGAAATCCTGCCGCAGGCACTACCCTAAGATATCATAAGAATCACCTGGGTATCCTATAAGCTTCAGTGGACACAAAGATCAAGACTCTTAATGCCCATCCAAATGGCTGCAACAGGGAACTGCCAGACATTCAATTCAGATTCAGACGAGGATGTGGAATGAGGGATATCATTGCTGACATCAGATGGATATTAGCTGAAAGCAGAGAATATCAGAAAGATGTTTACCTGTGCTTTATTGGCTAAGCAAAAGGTTTCGATTGTGCAGATCATGACAAACGATGGACAACACTGCGGAGAATGACTATTCCAAAACATTGTCCTCTTGAGGAACCTATACATAAAATAAAAGGGAGTCATTCGAACAGAACAAGGGGACACTAAATGGTTTAAAATTAGGAAAGGTATGTGCCAGGTTTATATTCTCTCACCATACTTACTTAATCTGTATACTAAGCAAATATCCCGAGAAGCTGGACTGTAGGAAGAAGAACATGGCATCAGGATTAGTGGAAGGTTCATTAACATCCTGTAATATGTGGATGATACAATTGTGTTTGCTGAAAGCAAAAAGGACTTAAAATACTTATTGATAAACGATCAGAGACTACTGCCTTCTTCATGGGTTGCACCTCCATGGAAAGAAAACAAAATTCCTTACCACTGGACCAATAAATAGCATCAAAGCAAATGGAGAAAAGATTGAAGTTGTTAAAAATTTCAATTTGTGTGGATCAACCACCAACAGTCATGGAAGAAGCAGACAAGAAATCAAACTATGTATTGTACTAGGCAAATCTGCTGCACAACACCTCTTTACAGGATTGAAGAGCAAAGATGTCAGTTTGAGTACTAAGGTGTGCCTTAGTTCTTTTCAATAGCCTCATAAGCATGTGAAAGTTGAACAATGAATAAGGAAGACTGTAGCAGAATTGATGCATTTGAAATATGGAATTAGAGGAGAATATTAAAAGTACCATGGACTGCCACAAGAACAAACCAATCTGACAATCAGAAAGAGTACAGTCAGAATGTTCCTTAGAAGCTAGGATGGCCAGACGTTCTCTCTAATACTTCAAACATCTTATCAGGAGGGACCAGTCCCTAAGGAAGGACATCATTTGGTAAAGTGGAAGGTCAGTCAAAAACAGGAATACTCCCAACAATATGGATTAGCCCAGTGGCAGCAGCAATGTACTTAAGCATAGCAACATTGTGATATTGGACTGAGCAGTGTTTCATTTCTGTTGTGTATAATAAGGTCACTGTGAGTTGATACCGACTGGACGGTACCTAGAAACAATGCTTATTCAAAAATCTGATATACGACCCAGGAATATAATTGTTTAACAAATATATCAGGTGATTCTCTTGCAATTACAACTTTGAAACTATCGTTTTTCAAATATATATTGAAAATATATCTAGTCTTCATTTATCAACTATGTCATTATCTGACATTTCACAATTATGAAAGTAGCAAAAAATCAACTGTCCTATTATTAAGTGTTTTAGCAACTTACATCTGATAGTAGCAAGTGCTGAGGTTCTAGGCAAGAATAATGCTGTTTGTAATGGTTAAGATATTTTAAAATGAGCTATCCAAGTATCCTGTGCATTCACTCTGCATGTCTAAGGTGCCAGAAGAGACTAATGCTTTCTGTGGTGGTTTAGGTTATTGTGACAACCTGGCTGGGCCATGATTCTCAGTGGTTTGACAGTTATATAGTGATGGAAACTGATAGCTATGTAATTATGTGATTTGGAAATTATGTAATGATGGACTAATATTTTGTGATCTAATGTAGCCATCCTCCATTTTTGCATAAGGCCAATTCTTGCATAATGACCTTGTCTCTGGAACCTAACCAAGTCAATAAATGAGGAGAGTGTAGGTTTCTGAGGGTACTTTTCAAAAAAAGTAAAACCCACTGCCATCAAGGTGACTCTGACTCATAGCAAAAGTATAAAGAGTTTTTGAGATTATAAATCTTTATGGGAGCAGACAGCTTCACCTTTTTCCTGTGAAGCACTTGGTGGGTTTGAATCACTAACCTTCCAGTTAGCACAAATGCCTAACCCACAGTATCACCATAACTTTTCAAAAAAGGAGCCACCAAATAACAAAAATGATTGTGTATGAGAGAGAAAGAGAGATCACTGACCGAGACAGAGAGAACATTCACACTGAGCCCCCACGGTTCTAGAGATAATGTGCACATGACAAAAGCCTACACAGAACTAATAACCCATTGTGATAAATGCACACTAGAAAAATGCACACAGCGACAATTTGCTAATCCTAACCGTAATTACTATGTAGGATTAGCACTGGACTGTGAACCACGAGGTGAGTAGTTCAAACCCACCAGCTGCTCCTCGGGAACCATATACAGGGTCACTATTAGTCAGAACTGACTCAATGGCACTTAACAAAAACAACCCAAATTAGTATATGAATTATTTCCGTGTGGTCTTTGCATGTGGGCTTTTTTCATGTGCACATATTTCTGGCTATGGGCCACCACACATATGTTGGTAATAACCCCACTTTGTATTGTACTACCTAAAATTCAAATACTGCTTTGACAATATTGAGACGTAAAGGGCCATAAACCAGGAGAGCCTCTGCCCTGGCTACATATACCCTCCACCTAGTGGGAAAATCTCTCCTCCTACCTGGTTCCCCTGTCAGATGGAATAGCTGCATGCCATGCAGCCCTAAAACTATTGGGTTTCACTTCCCTCCAGCCCATAGAATTATTCAAACAAATCCACCTTCAGGTTTCAGACCTTCTACCAAGGACCCTGCTGATTCATTCTATCCCTGCCTGGTGACCTCCAGGAGGTTTTGCTGGTTTGCAGTATTCTCCTCCCCTAGGGCAGTCAGTTTAGCCATCTCATAGAATTTAGGGCAGGTGATTTCCCTACAACAATAGGTGAACAGAAGGAAGTGAAAACATCTGTATGGGAAATTATACTCATATTAGAAACCTAGGAAGACTAAGACACAATAATGAGAAAATGGTACTAGTTCCAAATTTATCTAGTCTCAAATCTACAATGAACATGCTAAGAAGGATCCTCCACCTCCAGCTGATATTCACTTAACCTTAGGCGGCTTCTTAATCTGCAAAGTGTTTGGAAATGCTAAAAAGATAACAAATGTAATACAAAGTCCTCTGAAAACAAAAAAAACACCATATTTTCATGCAGCTAACAGTCACCATCTAAGCTTGTTGTTAACTGCTTTCTACCTCCCTGACAAGTATTGTCATAAATGCTGCTATACCCACTTCTTTTACATGTTGCTGTAGAAAAAAATAATAATAATAAAGCAAAACTTATTCACAAAATTGCTTCATAGGAGAGGTAGGAGTTGACAAACAAATACAGAAGATGTGTGTTATTTGCATGAAAATATGTTGTTATACAAATATGTTTTATTCTTTTAAAAGATAGTTGTTTCTGTTGTTAAGTTCTGTCAAGTTGGTTCTGACTCATAGCAATCCTGTATAGTGTTTCTAAGGAGTGGCTGGTGAGTTCGAACCACTGACCTTGCAGTTATACTTCAGCACTTACAGATACACTCCAGTACTACAGCACCCAACCAGATACTAGATAGCATTGTTGAGAGATACAGAATATGGATTTCTAAGTTATTACTAAGTTGTTACTAAGAAAGAACTTAAAGAAAGATATTTCATACAAAGTTCTACTTTCAAAGTCTTCAGTTTATGACTCATTCCCTGAATAAGACCACACTGTGCCTGACCTTGATACATATCTAAGACTCCAGAGTATGGATCAGGACTTGAGGAATAGGCGAGACTCAGGCCACTGTGGACCCTCAGAGGAGAGCCCCTGTATAGGCAGGATTGCAAGGCCTTCACACCAGAAGTCCAGGCCCAGAAGATCTGATGCAGAGGTAAGGATGTGGTGTGTCTCTGACAGCCTTTTCACACTTTCCTCCTCTCTGAGTATTTGTCTCTGGACCAGAGCAGAATCAGAGAAAGCAGAACAGCAGCCCACATAGATTCAATTTGAGTCCTAGAAATTTTCTTAAATTCCGTCATGGAAAAGTAGAACTTTGAAATATGTCTGAAGTCATGCTATTAGGAGTTATCGAGCTGGTAAGCATTAAGTCTAATTGTTAATTAAATTATATTTGCTCTTACTTTCTGGTGAGATGTCTGTATCAACGGATAGATAGGTAGATAGAAAGGTAGGATACAGAAATATTTTTGTGGGTACTCTTCAAAAAAGGGGTGACAAGAACCATAAAAACTTCCCATTGTATGTGTGTGTGAGAGAGACAGAGAGAGACTGTATTAGCTGGAACCAGAATTTATCTTGGTGGTAGTGATTCTGTGCTGTGGAGTCGGTTCTGACTCATAGCCACTCTGTATATGGTTTCCATAAATCTTTATGGAAGCGGAAAGCCTCATCTTTCTCCTGTGGAATGGCTGGTAAATTTGAACTGCTGGCCTTATTTAGTAATTCACTATGCTATCAGAGCTCCTTAGAATTTATCTTAGGAAGGTATTTAGTTTTGATCTAGCAAAAATTTGAATAAGGGCTCAAAGTATAAATATTCAACCCTACTCTTTGATAATGATGGAATAATGGAATAAGAAGTAGAATGAGCTGAGGGAACATAATCTGGAGCCTATGTTGTACAGGAGAGAGGCAGTGGTGAAGACTGAGTGGGACTGGGAGTGTGAATGCCACAGTGCACACTGTCCTGTGACGAGTCATCATCCTTCTCCAGGAACCTCTCACAGCCACCAGCCTCCCCCACAAACCCTCAAAACATCAACCAAACTCAGCAGTGCTTAATGGGAGGGAAATTTGTGCTGGAAACTGAGAGGGAAGATGAGTTGCTAAATGGAGTTGTAGACAGAAGAAACAATGAGGGAAGCCAGAGACCTCTGGGTATTAGCAAACATTTCAGAGAGAGATTTAGACTACAGCAACCTGTGAAATTAAGGCATTCAAGGTTAATTCACCCAGATTTCAAGAATGAGGGAAGCCTTAGCTAAAATCTGAGTTACCTAGAGAAGCAAAAGTCTTAAGTCTTAACTGAAAAACAAGCAAATTGAATTTAACCATACTTAAACAAATCAATTGTGAATCCCAAGAAAAAACAAAGACCCTCCAGAACTAAATAGAGTTTGTTCCAGGAATTCAACAGTGATTTAGTGTTGGGGAATTACTATAATAAATCAGTAGATCAAAGAAGAAAAAGAATACAACCATTTTGATAAGAGGTGAAAATACCTTTGATAAAATTTGAGACAGAGAGCATTTTTCAAAATAAACATAACAATATTTCTAGTTCCATCAATGTTGCTGCTGTTAAATGCTGCTAAATGAGTTCCAACTCATAGAAACCCTATATAGAGTCCCTAAGGAACAGATGGTGAGTTTGAACTGCTGACCTTGAGATTAGCAGCTCAGTCTTATCTTACAGAGCTACATCAGAACTCAATCAATAGTGTGGTCTATTTCTCTGCATTTGAAGCTGGGAGGGGCTTGGTGACTGCCTTGACAAATATTGCTCTGGAGGTCTGACTAGTTTCCTAGCATATAAGGGAAACAGAAAGGTTAAAACTTTTAGGAAGACTCGAGTGAGCAAGGGAACTTTTTGGGTAATGGAAATGTTGTATGCCTTGATTGCAGTGATGCTTATACAATTATATACATTTGTCAAACTCCCTGAAATCTATGCTTAAATTGATCACTTTTATTATATGTGAATTACACTTCAATAATGCTGATTTTTTTTAAAATAAGGAAAAAAATTTATGATAAATACAAAGGTTTTGAGTGATACCTTAGGATAAGTTAGTGAGGAAATATGTTCTTGAAGAAGGTTCAGCACTTTAAATATGCCAACTTTTCAAATTAATGCATAAATTCAATGACATCTCATTGAAAAAGGGGAACAGCAAGTGGAGAAAATGTTTTCAAGAATATGGAAAAGTATAGTATGTATATTGCAATGTTGTTCTAGAAATAAATCAGGAAAATAATAACATTTAATTATAACTATGGGCAGGTGATGTTTTATGAAGTAAGTAATAAAAATGAAAAACTGTATTTCAAAAACCTTCAAAATCACTAATCCTAGTTGCAAATTAAGCTAGCAGAGATATCATTTGTCACATATCAAATTTGCATTAAAAATGAATAATATTTAATGGTGAAAAAATGAAGTGTGCTTAAATGTGTTATGAAATTATAGCTTGAGATAACTGGCTGGAAAACACTTAGTTAATATGCATGAGGGTTTAATCAAAAGGTTGTTGTTAAGTGCCATTGAGTCAGTTCCAACCCATAGCAACCCTGTATAGGGTTTCCAAGGAGCAGTTGGTAAGCTTGAAGCGCCGACCTTGCAGTTCTAACTGACTTTGCAGTCCAGTGCATTAACCTACAGTGGCACATTCATAGCAACCCTCTGCACAACAGAATAGAACAAAACACTACCCTGTCCTGCACCATTCTCACAAACTTAGAAAGCTTTATTAAGCATATGAAAAGATGAAGTGGATCTTAGGCATATGTTTAAACATGTTTTATTTATAATAAACTCATGCATGTATGAACTGGAAGCCTAGTATCAATACTTTTTGACTTTCATTAGTGTAAGACCGTTTAAGAAATGCATATCCTTTGACCAGGGCATGGGAAGAGTCTGGATGTGCTCCCCCACTTTCTGAGACTTGGGACTATTAGCACAAGCTTACTCTTGCCATTCCTTTTGTATCTCTGTTATAGTACCCCTACATTTAGTGGTACAAGGGACAGTGACAGGTATGCCAAGAAGGAGAAAACTAGGCTGGACAGGTGAGGCACAGGCCACTCCCACTCTGGAAACCCCAATCTTAACAAGGTTGTTCATCATGCTTTCCCAGTTTTGAGACAAACATTGGTGAGCTCCCTTGATGTTTCTCCAAAATCCATTCCCTTTCCCAGTGTGAAAAGTTTGCATATTTAAGGGATATGAAGCAGACAAAATATTAAACTTGGAAGCCTTTTCTCATCAGGTTCAGCAACAAGCCTTTTCTTCTCCTGTCTAATATCTGAACTGGAGGCATAGAGGTAAATTCTCAGGAAATAAGCGAGGGAATTAAGGGATTGGGTTATGGGAGTGAGGGAAAACACATCTGTTAGCACATAGGGATGGCATGAGTCAGCATAGACTCGATGACAACCAACAACAATAATGAATGCTCTATCATCCTGTCACAGAAATGCAAAGCCCCTGGTGCTTCAAAAAGGAGCATGGAGTGGATTCCAAGTCATAGACAAAAGGAGGAAAAAACATGAAGCTATCAAGAATATGGAAAATTATCTAATTTTGATCTTACTCAGAAACAAAAATACGAAAATAAGAAGAAAATCAGAATTCTAGAGAAGAATAGAGGTAACACTAAAATTGTACACGATTAACATGAACTAAATAAAGCATTAGGCAAATCTGTTGCACAAGGCCTTTTTTAAGTGTTGAAGAACAAAGATGTCAGTCAGCTTGAGGACTAAGGTGCACCTGAACCAAGCCATGGTATTTTCAATAACCTCATGCATGCAAAAGCTGGACAGTGAATAAGGAGGACCATGGAAGAACTGATGCTTTTGAGTTATGGTGTTGGCAGAGAATATTGAAAGTGCCATGGGCTGCCAAAAGAACCAATAGATCTATGTTGGAAGAAGTGTAGCAAGAGTGCTCCTTGGAGGCCAGGATGGCCAAACTTCGTCTCTCATACTTCGGACATATTGTCAGGACCAGTCACTGGAGAAGGATATCATGTTTGGTAAGGTGAAGGGTCAGAAAAGAAGAGGAAGACCCCCAGAGAGATGGATTGGCCAAGTGGCAGCATCAATGGGCTCAAGTGTGGCAACAATAGTGAGGTTGGTCCAGGATCGGGCAGTGTTTCGTTCTGTTGTACATAGGGTTGTTATGAGTCATTGCCAACTCAATGGCACCTAACAGCAACAAATATAAAACAAACTATGTGTGGCATGTTTCTGAGATGGGTGGAGGATGGCTAAGTCAAAGCCACTAAATATTTGTGAGCTGTATGGAAGTAACTGGAATTGTAAAAAGAAGAAAATGGGTCATAGCAGTTACTTGGCTTTGGAGAACTCACCACTATCACGGTTTTATCATAAATGTTCGTTTCCAGCCTTTGGAAATGACCCAAGAAACAAACAGTATGACTTACTTAGGATTATGGAACAATCTACATTAACAACTCTAACGGTGCCAAAGTATCTCTGTCAAACACTGGGAAGTAGATATGTGCATGACACAAGGAAAAGTAGAGGCACAAATATCCTCACCCTATTAAGAAAAGAAAGTCCATGGGTGATGCAAATAATTAATGGGCTTGGCTGCTAACTAAAAGGTTTTAGGTCACCTAGCAGCACCTCAGAAAAAAAAAAAAAAAAAAAAGTCATGTGATATGCTTCCAAAAAGTCAGCCACTACTATTCCTATGGAGCATAGTTCTATTATGACACGCATGAGGGCCCCTTGAGTTGGAAATAACTTGACAACAACTCGGTATATCTGTCTGTCTGTCTGTCTATTAAGGGAACATAGTGTCTCTATAGGATAAGTACCAGACTGGGAACCACAAGTTAAGCAGTTTGGGCCCACCCATCACTCTGAGGAGAAAGCTGATTAAATCTCGAAAATCCTATACAGGCTCCTTATGAGTCTGAAACGACTTGATGGTACATAACAACAGCAACAACAATAACAACTCAATCTACCTATCTAGCTAGCTAGCTAAACACCTTTCTTTTATTTTTCTATACTGTTTTATTGTTGGCTCATACCTCTCCTACCTAAAACAAAACATTAAATGTAGCTACTTTGAGGTGACCTTAGTCAGTTTCTGTTTTCCCAGGCAATGATGCCTTAAAATACAGTCCCTGAAAATTATCCTCACATCCTTTTCCCCTGGTGTTGATGCCGGGCTCTGGAGACTTATGGAACACTTTCATACAGTTCTGGCCATTCAGTGAGGGGCTGGCACACCACTTCAGATGAACATGTATCCTCTGTGCTCTCTTACGTGCAAACAGTTGGCTACAGTGAGGCCAATGGAGGATCCACTATTCCTACTCTTTTCAGGTCACTTTCTCAGGGTGGCAATGTCCTCTGAAGTCAGAGTCCTCTCTCAGTCCCAAGAGACATCCATGACTAATTTATGGGCATGTGAAAGACTGGCTGCTCTTTAGTCTCTCTAGGAACACCGAAACAATCAATCTGTCCTAAAATCCCTAGCAACCATTACTACGCAGTAGCTCCAATGTCAATTCAATGGGCCACAAGAAACAGCAGCGAGCCTGCCTGCTAACTACCAATAGGCACGGAAGCACATTTAGCTCAGAGTATTCCAAATGTATCTGGTGTTTATGTGGGGTGGCCGGGGTGGAGTTCTGTGCCTCAGCTCTGCCCTATATGCCAAGACAAGGTAGGGGAGAATAAGGGGAGAAGGTAGATTGAAAGAGTACAAACTGAAGTCTAAATATCTCTTCTTTAACACTTGGAATCTTTCTTTAGTATGAAAATAGGATACAAAAAGTATCAAAATCCTTCCAGTCAATTATATATCTTTGCAAATCTCTTTATGTTCAAGGATTAAAAAACATTTTGTACTCTGGTTCTTTTGTTGGTAATCCCTAAAAAGAAAGATGTCACAGGATGTACAGGGATATGCAAAAGGACATATATAATAATACTTGATATATTAAGCTACTATGCTGGTGGTGCAGTGGGTTAATCATTGGGCTGTTAACCACAAGATCAGCAGTTCAAACCCACTATCTACTTCTTGGGAGAATGATGAGACTGTCTATTCCTGTAAAGACTTAAGGTATCAGAAACTCTATGGAAAAGTTCTATTCTGGCTTATAAATTCAATGAGTTGATATCAAGGTTTGTGGGGTTTATGCTTGTAAATGTAAGATTTTTTTGTTATTGTTAAGTGTCATCAAATCAGTTCCAACCCATAGCCATTCTATATACAGTTTCTTAGGAGCAACTGGAGAGTTTGAACTACCAACATTGTGGTTTAAACCAACCTTGTGATCAAGTGCTTATCCTACAGCATCACACCAGGACTTCATAAATATAAATAGGTGAGTATAAATTTATTTATAAATATGTATGCACCAACCACTAAAGCCAGTGGTGATGAAATTGAAGAATTCTACCAACTTCTTCTGTCTGAAATTAATCAAACATGCAATAAAGCTGTACTGATAATTACTGGTGATTAGAATGCAAGGTTGGAAACAAAGAGGAAGAATCAGTAGATAGAAAATATGGTTTTGGTAGTAGAAATGATGCTGGCGATCACATGATAGAATTTTTTAAGACAAGGATGTGGAATGAGGGATACCATTGCTGATGTCAGATGGATCTTGACTGAAAGCAGATAATGCCAGAAAGATGCTTACGTGTGCTTGGTTGACTATGCAAAGGCTTCCTACTGTGTGGATCATGACAAGCTGTGGACAATAATGCAGAGAATGAGTATTCTGGAATACTTAATTGTGCTCATGGGGATCTTGCACATAGACCAAGAAGCAGTCATTTGAATAGAAGGAACACTGAATGGCTTAAAATTAGCAAAGGTGGGCTCCAGGGTTGTATTCTTTCACCATACTTATTCAATCTGTATGCTGAGCAAATAATCCATGTGCATAGAAAAATATATTTATCAGAAAATACATCTAATGGTTAATCATTATGTGATAGTTTTTACGTTCTTTTTATATATTTGTATGTATTTCCTAAGTTCTCCACTATGAGTCTGAATCCTGTTATAGCCCCAAAATAAATAAATAAGTAGTGATCACTTTAATAGTTCCTGCTGGACATAGGCATAGGACAGTGTACTCATATGCTGTGGTGTTTCACTGTATTTGTTAAAAAAAAAAAAAGTTAAAAGAATATAAATAATAAAAATATAAATATACATTAAGTAATTTCCTCCAGAATAATTCTTTCAGACATTGCAAACAGAAACTGATTTGGTTTCAAACACAGATTGTTGCTCTATATTTTGAAGTATATGTGACACAGATAGACTTACATTGCTATCTTACTTGGAGACTGAGATAAATGAGTTAATACAAGTTGTCCTATGTCTTATTTTCATGGAATACTTTCTGAAATCATCATTGGAGGAGTGAGTCTTTAAGTTAGATATGACTTTATAAAATTCTAGATCCACTGTTCATTGTGTTCAGAAAGGGCGCTCAACCAGGATAGAAACTGGTTATAAGCCAAGAGACTTTAGGCATCCTAAGGAAGGGTGGTGGGCTAATAGGAACTGTTGCCTTCTCAGCAATTTTTTTCAGTAAGTATTTTTGAGATAATATAAGTTATTATATTTAAAAGAAACATTGCTTGGTTGGCTTCAGTTTTGAAACAAAAGAGAAACATGATAATGTAGAATTATTTGGCAAGAGACTGGGGTCAGCATTTGGACTTACTCCAGGAAGCCTATCTCCTGTGTCCAAATGACTAACTGACTGCCACTGATTGGTAGTGAAACAATCCACTTGAGTCCAGGAGCTCTGAGATAGATATCCAATTGGCAGATGGTTAATAAGGATAATAATATCCTGTTTCTGACCAAGTTTCTGACAGAGCTCCTGGTTTTAGTAGAAGGTTGCTCTTTTCAAGATTTATTGCTGCTCCTGGTACATGAAACCCGTGATAGTTTGGTTGACAGAACATCAAATGAAGTGCCTTTTCCAGTCTACCATGGTAAACTGAGATGAGAAAGGATCCAATAGTTGAAGAAAATGTTTGACCTGTTGTGTGAAGAGAATGGGCAAAAAGTTGCATCATACTCATAGTATCATTGGATGTAAGTGTGGCATTATGAGTGTTCTGTGGGTTATTAGTGAGAGAACACTTTGAAGTAAATGACAGAATTGCATGTTTTATTTCAAAACAACTATAAATCTTGCTTGTTAGAATACTCTTATTATATTGATGTGTTGATACAATGGTAACTTGCCTAAAATCATTTTAATATAAAATTATTTAATATGGAAAGCATGATGTATTTGTGAATTAGTATGCTATATAAATATGCACAGCCAGTTAGCCTTTTTCTAACTATAAACCCACACTACAAGGATGATCAAGACTTGAAAACACCCTAATGAGAAGTCAACATTCCTAAGCTAGCTACCATCAGCACTTACAATACTGTTATCTGTAGCAGGAAACTACCAAGTTCATTAACCAAAATAAATGTTACAATCAGTGTTTCATTGGTGAAATGAACTGTGTTTAAAGTATATGAGTTGGCTTTAAATATTGCTATGGCATATTTACCATTGCATGAAGGAAGCATAATAAAGTGACAAACTCATCAGTCTTGCACCTTAGGTGGAAGGTCACTCTTTAGATTGAGAACTCAATTTGTTCTTATGTCTGCCCCTTAATGAAGTATTCTGTTGCCTGGTCCAATCAATTGTTTGGTTGGACTTTCTTTAAACAAGCATTTTCTTCCCCCTCATTCAAGGTTTTTGATGAAGAACTTAAAAGGACATAAAAGGAGCAGTGTGAAGAAGAGGTAAGAATGACCCCTAACGGACCAAAGCTCGTGTGTCCCCACTTCTCGATGACCAGCGCCTGCACCCCTCCACCATAGCCACCGTGCCCAAGAGAAAGGCTAAAGGGGATCCTAATAGAGATAAAGCCCAGGTGGCGGAGGATGAACCTCAGAAGAGATCTGCAAGATTATCTGCTAAGCATGTTCCTTCAAAGCTACAGCCTAAAAAAGCACCTGCAAAGAAGGGAGAGAAGGTACCCAAAGGGAAAACTAGAAAAGCTGATGCTGGTAGGGGTGGGGAATAACGCTGCAGAAAACTGAGATGCCAAAACAGACCATGCACAGAAACCTGAAGGTGCTGGGGATGCCAGGTGAAGTGTGTGCCTTTGTGATAGCTGTGTACTTCTGGTGATTGTATAGTTTGAAATGCTATTATTAATCAAGCTTTACAAAAATGTGGAATTTTGCTTTACCTTCTTTTTTTTTTTTTCTTAAGCTATGCTGCTAGCATACAAAACATTTCATTGTTTTTTAGAAAAGAGGCAAATATCACTAATACAGTGTCTCCAAAGCTGGATTGATGTGGAAGGAAATACCTTTCCCATCTAATTTTAAGAGATTCCCTCACGGTTCCCAGGAGGAGGGATTCCCTGATGCTAACACACATTAGCCACCTTGGCACAAGTGCTATGTGGTGTGGGAAAAGCACCATTTGTTTTTACATCTTCATATTCTCTTCTCCCTCTCTAACTCCAGCATAGATTGACTCCCAATAATCCAGAGACCTGATTGTTCCTGGGACCTGAACTCAGAAAACGGAAGTTATTCCTGTGTCAGGCAATCTGGACTTTCCATTGATGTCATCTCAGTGGCACCCCTCAAAAGAACAGCATTTCCTTTGTTTAGATTGTGGGTCTTCAGATTGATACTTCTGCCATTTTCATTTTATTTTCTGAAAGTCAGGGTCGACTCTTAAAATGTTGTTAAACAACATGCTAAATGTGAAATGTCAACCCTCACTCTAAATGTTCCCTGTTCAGAGTATCAGATAAAGACTTCATTGGGTTTTATAGTGGTTTTCTGATTTGGGGAATCCATCTAAGAAGGGAGTTTGAAAGTTGTTGTATACTCTTAACAATTGTCTGCCCATGTTCTGCCTGAATACCATGATTGTTTATGAAAAGTATCTTTAATAAAGCTGGATACAGTTTGGCTTGGGCAGGGGAAGGCTAAAAAAAGGACATAAAACAGGAATTTACAGACAAATAGAAAAAATTGATTACTGCTTTGGCATTTGTGTTTTAATAAACATTTTTAACGTAGCAGAGTTTGGTCTCATATACTTGCTTTCATTGTACCATGCCACCCTATTAAAAAAAAAAATGTGGGAAGGACATCTATAGCTTTTACCTACTGCAAGTTAATGGAGGCTTTCTGGATTTATATACAAATAAACAAACAACAACAATATAAATCCAAACAATTGTGAAAAGACAAAATACATGAGTTGGCTCATTTCAAAACACATTTCATCTCAAAAGCATCAGCACAACATTATGTCTTATGCTAAATTTTGGATTGATCCCAAATTGTACAATTTCTACCTTGAAAACAAGTTTTGTAGACATTCCTAAAAGCTCCCCATGGTGACAGATGCCTTACAAATCCACAAACCTAAATTCAACACAGGGTGATAAATAATTATTCCACAAATTATGTAAGAAATTAACATTGAGCATGACCAGATATCCTCAACAAAGTTCATGCTCTCTTTAAAGCGGAAAGTAGTGACCAGTTTTTGAAGGATTTTTATATCATTTTGATCTCATAGGAAGATCAATATGACATGGCTTTCCCCCATATGAGGTACTGATTCATAAGTCTAATTAAAGCCCATATTTAAAATATGATTTCATTTTCTCTTTAGCTTTTATGCACAAGCGGCAATAAGAGTTAATTTCCTGGGCATGAGGTTAAAATCATGCAAAGAGAATCAGAGTTGAGGTAGTACCTGTGAAAGTAGAAAATGAAATCACACTCATGCTTATTTTTACTCCATAAAATTGCATGACTAATGTTTGTTTAGAAAACTATTAAATCTGCTTCAGTATATCGTGATGCAATTTAAAAACAAAACAAAACAGGATGGTATAAAAAGAAGACAACCTGTAAATGCTTTGTGTGTCTATCTGGAACACATTCTTTAGATGTTCCTAAGTTACATTGTGGGGTACAGTTTGGTTGGGATGGCTTTCTAATTTTGAGTTAAGTGGCCCTTTCCTGTCTACAAAATTCTCATGTTTATCTCAAAATTTTCTATTATTCTCATAGTCAATCTTGGTATTATTCCATGTAAACCTATTTGTGTTATTAATTAACAACTAGCTCTGGTAGCATACTGGTTATGTGTCAGACAGCTAACCTCAAGGTCAGCAGTTTGAAACCACCAGCAGTTCTGTGGGCTAAAGATGAGGCTTTCTGCTCCTTTAAAGACTTGTTGTTGTTGTTGTTAAGTGCCTTCGAGTCGGAGCCGACTCATAGCGACCCTGTACAGGGTTTCCGAGGGTGTAAATCCTTACGGGAGTAGAAAGCCTCATCTTTCTCCCGCGGAGCGGCTGGTAGTTTCGAACCACTGACCTTAAGGTTCACAGCCCGATTCGTAACCACTACGCTACCAGAGCTCAGAAACCCTAGGCAGAGTCGCTATGAGTTGGAATCAACTCCAAGGCACACCCCCCTACCACCACTACCACGGCATTGTCTGGCACAACTTTCTCAGGGAACTTCAATATTTATCTTTTTAAAAGATCACTGTGAATGTGTGTATAGGTGTGTGTGCTTACACATACAAAATAAATTGGTAAGGGTGAGATGACAGATACCATTATCACTATTTTGGTTGGCAGAGGTCTATTAATTGAGAAAACCATGTTATATCAGTGAAATAGTCACCAAAACTCTACAGAATATTTCTGGTAAAACATTGAGCAAATTAGGTGAGTTTCAAACTTTCAGTTTCCCAACTTTTAATGGACATAAAATTTGAAGGAGTCATTCAACAAACGCTTTTTTTTGTCAACTCTTACCTTAGAGGGATTCCTGGTGTGGTGCTGTAGGATCTGTGCTGGATTGCAAACCCCAAGGTCAGCAGTTCAAACACACTAGAAATACTACACAGGGTCGCTATGAGTTGGAACTGACTTAGTGTCACTTAAGAACAACAATGTACCATAGAGACACCTTTTTTAGGTGCTAGAAGTGCAAGTGCTAAAATCTATTCAATTTAGAATAAAGTCTAATGGAAAATAGAAGTAGAGCGAAAAGGTCCTAATTCATGGCATCTGTCAAATAAGTAGCCATTTTGAATGGGTATTTCTCAACTCCCCTAAACCTAACATATAGATCTTCATTTTGGCCACACATTAGAATCATCTATGTAGTGTCTGTTGCAACGCTGAGGTTAGCTCCACTCTCCTCTGTTGTTGTTGTTATGTTCCGTATAGTCGGTTGTGACTCATAGCGACCTTGTACAGGGTTTCCGAGGCTGTAAATCTTTACAGGAGCCACTCTCCTCTAGAACAACCTAATAGAATTTCAGAGGAGTGAGAAACAGGCATCTATATGCAAAAGAGTGATCATGGTGAGTGGCCAGTGTTAGAACCACTGGCCCAGACAAGCAGTCAGCAAGTAGTTTCTTCTTTCACATCTTCTGAGACTTCATTTCCAAGCTCAGAGTAAACCTGGAAACAGAGCTTCTCGCCAAACCATTCCTTTCATTTGGGAGATGAAGTATGTTCCCACTTCCCAAAGCTTTTTCATATGTTAATGAGCATGGTTGTAAAGAAGAGCAAGAAAATACAAGAAATTGGGTTACAATACAAATTGCTCCCCAAAAAATCTAAGTTAAGAAAAATATTGCAACACTAGTTTGCTTTTGGTCTGCCTCATACTGGTAAAAGAATTCTCAGTGATTCCCCATTGTATTCATTACAAAAGACAGCTAAATTCCTCAGGTCACCATTTCTTCTACAGTCTAGTCTGTGTTTCCCCAATTTGTACATTTTAGAAAGTCACTGATGTATTGTGTTTTGTTGCTTTTCATTATTAAAGAAAGTACTTAAAACATTTACTTCAATTCATTCTTTGGAGGGAAGACAGTTTACCTAGTTTCTAATTTCCCTTACCACAGAGCAGTTCCTTTGGATAGTCTACAAGACACAAAAATTGCCTTTTCCCCAGATCTTCTTGCTTTGTTGTCTACAACAACCTATATGGTTAGCACCTCATATGTTCTCTGTCCATTGGGCACAGTTTAGAATTTATCATCTGAGCATATGTTTCAGAATGAATAATAAATGTTACCTTTCTTGTTATTTTTTCATGTGTTTATGCTTTGTCTTCCTAAGCAGATAATAACTTTTTTTTAATCTCATAGTTCGGCATGTGCCCATGTAAGCTTATCCTTATCAAAAAGCCTGAAGTTCAGCTGCCCCTGCCCATATTTGAGGCTTAATGATCATTGATTTTTCAAGTAAATAAAGAAAAATATATTTTTCTGATTTCTGTTTAAAGTCTTAACCTTCCAGCATTTATCAAGCATTAAAAGTTGCTGCATGAAATACTTTTATTTCCAAAAAGTATGTTTTCTAAAGTACAACTGACTTATTTCTATGCTCATCTAGACTAAAATAAAATCTCCGGATAATGTGATTTTTTTTTTTTAGTAGATTTTTGAAAAAAAATAGTAGGAAAAGCTGGCTCTAAAGAGATTGCTAAAATCTCTTAGTGGAACAGTCTGTAAAGTGCTTCTTTAAGAAAATGATTCCATTTTGGGTTCCATGACTTAGTTCCTTATGTGGTTAATCACAAACTACTTAGCACAAATCAAGGGCCTCATAGATTTATGATGCCTCTTTTCTTTGTTTGTTTGTTTATTATTCTCAAAGACATTTTATTGCCTCAATTGTGACCTTTTTCTGAGTGTTTATCTTAGAAAGGTAACATGATTGTATATGTCTTGAAAGGATTGCTTAAAACACAGTCAATTGTTAACACAACCATTTTATTTTCCTTCCCAGTTCAAAGTATTCACATATTCATTAAGTACTCTAATATTCTATATTGTAGAAACTTATCAAAGGATTTTTTTATGTAGCATAGTGATTACAAATCGGGCTACAAACCACAAGGTCAGCAGTTCGAAACTACCAGCTCTTCCATGAAAGAAAGATGAGGCTTTCTGCTCCCATAAAGATTTACAGCCTCAGAAACCCTGTACAGGGTCGCTATGAGTCAGAACCGACTCCATGGCACATAACCAACCACCATAATTCTTAATACTTTAAATATCAACTAAATTTCATTGTATTCCAGAATACTTAAATGTACTTGTGAGAAACCTGTATATAGACCAAGAGGCAGTTGTTAGAAAAGCACAAGAGGATTCTGAATGGTTTAAAATGAGGAAAAGTGTACACCAGCATTTATACCTTTCACCACACTAATTCAATCTGTAAACTGGACAGATAGTCCAAGAAGTTGATGTATATGAAGAAGAACATGGCTTCAGGATTAAAGGAAGACTTATTAAAAAGAAAAAGAAAAATGTCATCATCAGCAAGACTATATTAAAGGAAATCTAAAGAATAATCTCAAACCAGTAGAACATGATCATAGATAAATATTATATTTTAGAGCATGTGAATCCTGTTAATAAAATGCCTCCTTCACTATAGCCCAACCTTCCTCACCTCTCCACAAGAAACAGTTGAAAGTTGACTAAATAAATCAAGATTGTGATTGGCATTTCTCACTATTACAAATCACAAATCATACATGTATGACCATAGCATAGTATCCTGGGAAATGGGCTATGCCCACAAGTCTGTTTCCCAAACCATTAGTCTATGGGAGACAGTAAGAGTGAGAGGTGTACTGGAAAACCTCTGAAACCACCCTAAATTAGATAGTGGCTGTTCACTTGCTCAGGATCATCTTGCATATAAACAAGATGTAGTAAAGCACTGGAAAAAAAAAAAAAGAATTTATGGCATTGTCTCTAACAATTAAAAATAGAAATGAAAGGGGCAACAGGACAGAGTAGGTAGACGCACTGAGCAGACCCTCTGCAACAAGGAAAGGAGTTGGGACACCAAGTGAAATAGCTTATGGATGGTGATTCTGGAATCCTGGGATTCAGGGGATAAGACAGAGAAGTAGACTGAGCGACAACTAGAAGAGAAAGCTGAACAGGAGCAGCAAAAGAGAAGCAAAACAAAGCTCTTTTAGAGTTGCTAATAAATGCCCACAGGACACACCACTCCACAATAAGCCTCAGCCTGAAGGCACTTGGCTCTACTCCGTGGGTCAGCAAACCTAACCTCACCTCCAATTAAGTGCCTGCAGTCACCCCACTGCAGGCAGTCCTCCTACCCAAAGTCACTCGGCTTTACTTGCTCTATGGATTGGGAAGCCCACCACCCTGTCTCATGCTCTAGTTCTTGGATTTACTGCTGCTGCTCTTCTGCTACTTCTTCAGGGTCACAGCTTGCTATCTCTGGGTTGAGGAGGTTCACTGTGCAGGGATCTCAGATTCGAGAGGCTCCACTTTTGACTCTTCTTCTTTGATGGTAGTGAGCTCTCCTTTCTACTTCTAAGATGACTCATTTTATACCCATAAGGATGGCAAAACTGACCAATCATGATTAGCCTTGTTAACAACCCTCACAATTGAATTATATAATCAATCCATCAGCATCTTGCCTCACATTCTCTTATCTAGACCTGTCAGAACCAAGTCATTTGGTAGCAGTTACAAAGACTATGCCTAGAAAAGACATTAAATACTTCCATTGTACTTCTCAAAGATGAAGCCAGAACAGAGAGACTTTGTCTCTCATACTTTGGACATGATATCAAAAGAGACAAGTCCCTGTAGAAGGGACTTGATAAAGTGGACCGTCATCAAAACAGAGGAAGTTCCCCAATGAGATGGATGAGCACAGTGGCAACTGCAATGGACTCAAGTGTTATAATAATTGTGAGGATGGTAAAGCACGGAGCAGTGTTTTGCTCTGTTGTGCATACGGTCACTATGAGTCAGAAATGACTTGATGGCACCTAACCACAACAACATTGCAGTATAATTATCATAAAACTATCACATCTGTTTGCAAAGGAATAATGGTTACGATTGGGCTTATATTGCTTTCTCCTCTCAAAATCCCATTTTTCAAAATAATTATCATTTCAGTAAAAATATAAGCATATTGTTGAATCTATAACTTTCTTTGTATTCTTTCCCTGTTGGGTTCATGTGTTCATTTTCAAAGAGACATAGTGGGGAATACTAAAAATTACAAAGAATATTGTAATCACTTAAACATTTATAGATGCTAAATACTAAACCATTTGTCATTGTTGTTGTTAAGTGCCGTCAAATCAGTTCTAACCCATAGCGACCCTGAACAGGGTTTCCGAGGCTGTAAATTTTTAAGGGAGCAGAAAACCTCATCTTTCTCCCACAGAGTAGCTGGTAGTTTCGAACTGCTGCCCTTGCAGTTCACAGCCCGATTCGTAATCACTACACTACCAGAGCTCCCTTACATACTAAACTACAGGAGATGCAATAAGCAGTTCAAAACTATTTCAAGATCATTTTAAATGGATGCAAACTTTCAGATGTAGTCGTTCAAAATTTTTAACCTAAACAGACATATGCTTGGATTCATCAAATCAAAATTGAGTGTTTGTATTTTTTATATCCTTTAAACATTCCATGTAGATAAACATCATTGAATTTTAAATAATGACAAGAGCAAGCACCTGTTAACTAAGCTGATGGAGTAAATTTGCTAACAGTGCATTGAACGCAGTATCCGTTATTTATTTCCCTGGAGGAATAATTTATTGAAGTATTTAATATATTCAGAAGAATAATAAAAGTATGTCACCTATGGAAGAGAACCAATAAAGAGACTTTAATTCTCAAACTATGGGCTCTTATACTTCGATTGATCATGCAGTGATTTCATAATCATTTTAATAAAACTGGATTAAGTACTTTGCAGTAGACACTAACTTTCTTCTGCAGAATTTTCAGTGACAGGGACAACATTTGACTGAGATAGTAGAAAAGCTCTCACCAAATACGATGTATCTCAATTTAAAATTCCAACACTGACGTGTTGTAACCATGACAGCAAGGAGCCCCTTCCTCCAGCTCTGTACAATACAGAAATGGAATCTTTGAGTACAATATCCATCTACATGATTAAGTAATGAAATGGGACATATTTCTGTCACTTGTACATCTGCCTGCTGTGCAGGTACACAAAAAGAGAAGGAGGCTGTCAGTTTGAGCAACATTTTCCAATCTAGAAGCTTTTAGGAAAATTACAGGGCACTGAAGAATTACAGTTCACATTAGAACTGATTGGCATCACAGTCAGAAGGGGGAATGATTCCTCGTGGTTTCACAACAGGGAATTGTCTTCGATGAGGAAAGATAACCATCTCACATATTCACAAAACTAACATTATAAGTAATCGAAAGAAATCATACAGTGAGCTAAAGTCTTTCTGGGATCTTGGGTTAGTATTAAATTGATTTTGATTTTCATAAATGCCAGTCAGTTTTGACTGTGTTGTCAACATCTTTACTAGTAAGAATATTGTTGGACACTTGAAGGTTGCTTCAAGGTTCTATACTAGAAAAACAGCTGGTTCCTGTTTTGTATTAGTTTATGTTCTCATTCCAAATAAAGTATAAGGTTTCATTATCTAAGCTACTACTGAAATTGACTTGATTCCAATTCATGGAAACCCCACATGTGTCAGTTTAGAACTGTACTCAGGAGGGGTTTTTGTGGCTGTGATCTTTCAGAAAATGATCACCTGGTCTTTCTTCTGAAGTGCCTCTAAATGGATCTGAACCACTAACCTTTTAGCAGGCAAGTGTGAACTAAATGCACCACCCAGGGATCCTTAACATAAATCTCCATCTTTCCCAGTCAAAACAAGCATTGACAACAAGTTCCTGTACTTGAAATCCATAAATCTTAGTTTTTAACACTGCTTCCTTCTGAATTTTGGTTCAGCGTTAACAGCAAAGTGATTGGTCAATTTAATGTTTTAACAATGTGAAGATAATGTTTTAACTAGGCAAAATTAATCTTTTATCTAGCACGAGAGGTTTTAACAGTGCAAAATTACTCAAGAAAGATAAGGAAATATGCCCACCTAGTAAGAACATTTATAGCTAATAAAAACATTTACATTGGTAAGAAAAGTTATGATATTTGGATGTCACTTGTTTTTGAAATAAATAAAAATGATGGTTTACCTGTCAAACTATTCAGTCTAAATTTTCTGAAAGTGCTAAATATAAAGTACACAAGCTATAGGAATACATGGAAAACAAAATCCTACTTCTCTATTACCCTTAGTAATATAAGAGAAAGGATCATGCAAAAAATCAAAGTCACAATTAAAGTGAGTAAAAAATTGTGAAAATATGTTTGAATTATTTAGTTGAACTCCATTCAAAATAAATATATTTCTCATTCTACAGACATAAAGTGTTTAATAGCATAAAATATCTAATACCAATTGCATATCACAGTTCTGATTTACTAATATCAAAACAATCTTGTTCCTGGGTGACATAAATGATTATGCACTTGACTAATAGTCATAAGGTTGGTGGTTCAAACCCATCCTGAGGCACCTCTAAAAACATATAAATTGTTTGGTGGAGAATGGTCAAATGATAGCTACTAAAAAAATAGCTTGTTGTCAGATTTTTTTAGCCTAATTCATGCTTGATTGTTGTTGCCATTAGTTGCCAGGGAGTCGATTCCGAGGGATAGTAATCCTATGTGTGCAGACTGTAACTGTTCCCTAGGGTTTTCCTAACTGTGACCTCTCAGCAGCAGATCACAGGGCATGTTTTGTGAAGTGCTCCTGGATTGATTTGAACCACCAACCTTATAACAAATAAATAGTCAAGCACTTAATCATTTGTGTCACCCAGGAACTGTTAGGTTCTGTGAGTCATTTCCAACTCAGAGTTACTCTATGCACAATAAAATGAAACACTGAACTATCCTTATAATTGTTATGTTCGAACCATTGTTTCTGCCATTGTGTCAGTTCACCTGGTTAGGGGTCTTCCTCTCTTTCTCTGACCCTCTACATTGCCAAGAACAACACCCTTCTCCAGGGGCTGGTCCCTCCTAACAACATGTATAAAGAATGAGAGACAAAAATCTCACCATCCTTGCTTCTAAGGAGAATTCTGGCTGCAATTCTTCCAAGACAGATTCATTTGCTCTTCTGCAGTCCATGGTATTTTCAGTATTGTTCTCCAACACCAAATTTCAAATCCATCAATTCTTCTATGGTCTTCCTTGTTCATCATCCAACTTTCATAGGCATACCTTGGTCCTCAAAGTGGTATCTTTGTTCTTTAAAATTTTAGAGTTTTGTTTTGTTTTGTTTATTGCTGCAGATTTCTCCAGTAATACATCATTTGATTTTTTGACTGCTGCGTCCATGAATGCTGATTGTGGATTCAATCAAAATGAAATCTTTGACAATTTCATTATTTTCTCCATTTGCCATGATGCTATTTATTGGTCCAGTTGTGATGAGTTTTGTTTTTTTTATGTTGAGGTGCAATCATACTGAAAGTTGTAGTCTTTGGTTTCATTCAATAAGTATTTAAAGTACACTTCACTTCAAACAAGCAAAGTTGTGTCATGTGCATATCATAAGTTGTTAATTATGATATGCACATGACAGTCTTCCTCCAATTCTGATTCCACATTCTTCTTCATATAATCCAGATTCTCAGACCATTTGTTCAGCATACAGATCGAATGTTGTTTGGTGTCGTCAAGTCAGTTCCAATCCATAACAACCTTATGCACAACAGAATGAAACACTGCCTGGGCCTGGGTCATCCTCCCAGTTGTTATTCTTGATCGCATTGCTGCTGCCACTGTGTCAGTCCATCTCAACAAATAAGGAAAACGGTAGAATCATTAATGCATTTGATTCATAGTATTGGAAAAACAAATCTATCTTTGAAGAATACTCCTAAGAACCTAGAATGGTTAGACTTCAACTTACATTCTTTGGACAAATAGTCAGGAGCCACCAGTCCCTGGTAAAGGACATGATATTGGTAAAGCAAAGCAACAGCAGAAAAGAAGAAGACCACCCAAAAGATAGATTGACACAATGGCTTCAAGAATGAACCCATACATAACAACATTGTGAGGCTAGCACAGGACCAAGCAGGTTTCTTTTGTTGTACATGGGTTCCCTATGTGGGAATCCCAAAGCACCTAGTAACAACAGTAGCCTACAATTCTGATGCCACATTCTTCCTCATATAGTCCATCTTCTTGGGTTATTTACTCAGTAAACAAATTTAGTAAGTATGGCGAATGGATACAACCCTGAAACCCACCTTTCCTGATTTAAACCAGGCAGTATCCCCTTGTTCTGTTTGAACAACTGCTTCTTGGTTTATGTGCAGGTTCTTCATGAATACAATTAAAAGTTCAGGAATTCTCATTTTTCTCAATGTCATCAATAGTGTGTCATGATCCACACAAATATAACTACAGTTAATAAAACACAAGTAAAACATCCTTCTGGTATTCTCTGCTTTCAGTCATGATCCATCTAACAGTAGCGATGATAGCCCTCATTCCACGTCTTCTGACTTACCACTTGTCTATGTATCGCTGCCACCGTTTTTAAATTATCTTCAGCAAAATTTTACTTGCATATGATATTAGTGATACTAATCAATACTTTTTTACCTTCTATTGGATCACCTTTTTTTGGTACAGTAACTATATATTCCTTCCATCTTCTTTTGATTCTTCCTGCATTATTCAGTATTTTCTAATAGAATCTTTCAATGTTGTAAGTCAAGGCTGCGTTTTCTCTTCAGTTCTTTCAGCTTGAAAAATGTTGAGTGTGTTCCTTGCTTTTGATTTTCTAACTCCAGGTCTTTGCATATTTCATTATAATACCTCATTTTGTCTCTTGATCTGCCATTTAAAATTTTATGCCCAGCTATTTTAGTTCATTTCTTCCATTCATTTTAGAAGCAGATGAACTCTGCTTCTTCAGACATCAGAAGACACAAAACTGGTTCCTGACCAGCCCTATACTAGCAAGAATTCTCATAAGCAGTCACACTGCCCCAGTTGCCCTCTGGGCAAGGAAATTACCCTCTGGGAACAAAGACCTTGACCTCAGACTGCACAAACTATTTCTGGATCAGGTTCCATGACCATTGACAATACCTAGATCTACATAAACTCCATCTAGGTACAGGCATGCCACCTTCTCATCCCTCCCCCATCCATCTTGTGAATTCCTCAGTTGGCAGAAGTTCCCTGTCCTAGGTTTTCCATTCTGTTTGTGTGTGTGTGTGTGTGGCTTTCTCCTTTTTTCTTTCATTTCCAATAGATGATTTTAGCTTTTCATTCTCTGCTTTCCTTTTTAACTTCTTTTCTCCTGGTTCTGTTTCTCTTATTGTTCTTCTTCTTCCCCCCTCTTTATTCTTCTTTGCTATTCTTTTGTCTCTTTTATTTGCTTCTTTCTCTCTTGTTTTGTTTATTCTTTAGTTTTATTTCCTCTGTTATTTTTCTCTTCTGCTATTTTATTTTCCTTTACATTTTTCCTCTTTAATTTTTATATACTTTTTCTTTGATATTGTCTGTTTTTTCAACTTTATTAATTTATTTTTTGCTGTTCTTTGTTTGTGTCTCTGTGTGTGTGTTTCTTCCTGCCAATTCTGATTAGAGACAAAAAACATGCCCATACTGCCCAGCCATAACCATACCTTCTGCAACTCTACCCACTGCCAAGAGATACTAAGAGCTCCTATCCCACCTAATCAGTAAAGGACAGCAGTCAACACCAGCCAAATCCTTGCTGAGCCAAGTGGTATCAACAGTGCAGAGAGCTGTGCATGTGCTTCCATTCTCTCATCACATCCACCAGCAAGCAGGTAGTGAATGCCTAAGAAGACACCAACAAGTAAATACAAATACAATGGCACCAAAATTTCACAAAGACAACAAGCAATTTTAGTTCAAACAAGGAAACAAGACAGAGTGACCAATGTACAGAGACAGAAAACATTTCAAAGGGAAAAAAAAGTATTGGAATTACCTAGTAAAGAATTTAAATTACAGATATTTAGGAATTTTCAATGGATTGAGGGAAATGTTAGGAAAACTACAAAGGAAGTAAGGAGAACAGAGAAAAAACTTTAGAACATTTCAGGGAACACGAAATAAATAAACTAATAAATAATAAACTAGAAACAATATAAAATCTTCAAATAGAAATCCAGAAGATTAATACCAAGATTTCAGAAATGGATAATATATTGAAGGGGCAAATGAGTATATTTGAATTGATGGAAGACTGAATTAGTGAACTTGAAGACAAATCTCTCATTATTAGTCTGCTAGAAGTGGAGTCCTAGTGTGGTGCTGTGGAGTAATGCAACTGCATTGCAAAGTCAATTTTTTTTTAAACGTTTTTATTGTGAGGTTTACATGAGAGAACATCAGCCCTACACACATCCTATCACATTTCATTTCGTTGCAGTGATTACAATCGCCTCCATGCATCATCAAATAACCAAAAGGTACACCACACAAGCCCGCCTCCCCCTCCCCAACCCCAGCCACCAGCACACAGCCCTTCTCCCTCCCTGAGTCCAGTGTCCCCAGCAGTTCCATCTGTCCACATCATTATCTCTGTCTCCATCCCTGGCATCACTGCCTCTTAGGGTAGAGTACACCTGATGGTCCCAGTGACCTCTGCTCTTGGGCTGCAAAATCCAGCACTCTCCTCCTTTTGTCAAAAAACATCTACCTCTATATTTCCTACCCTCACAGTCAGCCTTGATGGCAATTATTCACTATTATACCACAACAGTCATACCCCCATTTCCTTTAGCCAGCCTGGTCCTAACAGATTGGAAATTATTCTGTCATGGTTCTACCTTCCCCTGCCCTGTCTGGAACTAGGCTCCCTCTTGAAAGCTTGTAAGCCAGTCACTTCTTGCCTTTATAACCCCATCCCCACTGCATTTTGAGTAACCAATGTCTAAGTTGCCCATCCCTGTCAATCCTGTGTACCGAGGGGGTGGGAGTGATCCTCACTATAAAGATTTGTTCCCTTTTTTGAGCTGCTACATCCATAAGCATAGGTAAAGTTCATCAAATTGTGGCAGGTTACTCTTTTTTTTCTCCCCCTCTTCTTTCATCTTCTCGTTGAGTTCTGATCATCCAGCCATCGAAGCCAGGTCAAGTGGATACTATCTGCAAGTAT
>NW_006408528.1:9324847-9326270 GCF_000296735.1 Chrysochloris asiatica | reverse complement strand
CGGAGCGGCTGGTAGTTTTGAACCGCTGACCTTAAGGTTCGCAGCCCGATTCGTAACCACTACGCTACCAGAGCTCCTATAAGTATACACATAGCATCAGCATCACGTAATTTGTAAGATCCAACTAAAACAGTTTTAGCAAAACAATTCATTTGAAATCATTATAGTCACTGCCATCTAGTTGATTCTGACTCCTCGTAATGCTATAGGACACAGTACAACTGCTCCATGAGGTCTGCAGGCTGTAAATCTTTACAAAAGTTGAGAGTCTTACCTTTTTCATAGTGACTGGTGAGTATGAACGGCTGACTTTTATGTTAGCATTCCAATACTTACTCTATTGTTTCACCAAGATTCCTGAAATAATTATGCTGTTGTTGCTGTTGCTAAGTCCCACTGAGTCTGTTCCAATTTACAGTGACCCTGTATCGGATTTTCGAGGAGTGCCTCGTGAATTTGAACAGTCGACCTTGAGATTCAAACTGATCCTGCGTCCAGTGCATTATCCCACAGCGTCACACCAGGGGTGTATAAACAGAGGTTTATTTGTGGTGGACTATAGGTCCGTAAAGATGAGGCTTTCCGCTCCCATAAAGATTTACAGCTTCGGAAACCCTGTTCAGGGTCGCTATAGGGCGGAACCGACTCAACGGCACTTAACAATAACATAGCCCGTGGGAGTCCTGATGTGGCGCTGTGAGTTAATGTGCCAGACTGCAAAGCCGTTTGAACTGCAAGGTTGGTGATTCAAGCTAACCAGCTGCTCCTTGGAAACCCTATACAGGGTCAATATGGGTCGAATGGACTCGACTGGCACTTAACAACAACAACAATAGGCTCGTAGCTCTGGTAGAGTAGTGGTTATGAATCGGGCTGCTAATCTCATGGTTAGCAGTTCGAAACTGTCAGCTGTTCCGCGGGAGAAAGATAAGGCTTTCTGCTCCCATAAAGATTTACAGCCTCAGAAATCCTGTATAGGATCTCTATGAGTCCGGACCGACTCCACGGCACATAAAAACAACATAGGCCCCTGGACTGAAAAAAGGAGCGGTGCCTGTAGACAGGAGGCTGGTTTGCAAAATATGCCCTTTGGGCATTGAAACAAATATATATTTACAATGTGTTAGGAGTCCAGGTGTGGCGCTGTGGGCTAATGGGTCAGACTGCAAAGTCGTTTGAACTGCAAGGTTGGTGGTTCAAGCTAACCAGCTGCTCCTTGGAAACCCTATACAGGGTGGCTATGGGTCAAAATTGACTTGACGGTACTTAACAACAACATATACACCAGAAAAAGAAAAAAAAAGATAATCAATGTAAATACTGTTGGCTAAGAGTTGTTGTTGTTGTTAGGTGCCATAGAGTCGGTGCCGACCCATAATGACCTTATGCACAGTAGGACGAAACACTGCCCGGTTCTGGGCCA
>NW_006408528.1:9320074-9324747 GCF_000296735.1 Chrysochloris asiatica | reverse complement strand
ATTCAAATATTATAATGAAATGTGTAAAGACCTGGAGTTAAGGGAACAAAGGCAAATACTGCTATGTACACAATCATGCAAAACAGTGGTCTATAGGTGTGGCCCTATGGATTAATGTGCTGGACTGCAAAGTCTGTTTGAACTTCAAGGTCAGCAGTTCAAACCCACCACTCACTCCACAGAAACCTTGTACAGGGTTGGTATGGGTCGGAACTGATTCAGCGGCATTTAACAACAACAGGTAGATACATGGATAGATACACAGGCTGAACAGGTGTCAGAATGAGAGTGGGAGCATCCCCAAAATTATATACAGTTTTGGCAGAAAATATCTGTACATGGGTGTTTACCTTTGCTGCTAACTCATCTATAAATGTGGTGGAAAACATAGGGACCCCAAATATAAAAACTTTTAGATACTATCAAACACCTTGAGAGAATGAATTGTTGGGTCTGGGAGTTCAGAATCATAGTCTTAGGGGACACCTTGGCCAATTGACCTAATATAATCCACAAAAGATGTTTTACATCCTAATTTTATGAATAGGGATTGAAATCTTAAAAGGTCATGAGCTCCCATCTAAGATGCCGCTATTGGTCTCTCCTTGTCCATTGGAAGGAAACAAGAGTAATAAAATTTGAAGCCACTGGACTCATGATCATGTGAACATCAGTCTCCATGACCATGAAATCAGAAGAACTAGATGGTGCCCAGCTATCACAATTAATTGCTCTGTAAGGGATCACATTAGTAGGTCCTGGATAGAGTAGGGAAAAGGCAGAACAAAACTCAAAATTATAAAAAAGATCAGGCTTACTCGTATGATAAAGACTAATAGAAGCTCAATACTATGACCCTTAGTCACCCTTCAGATCTGGAACTTCAGACCATTAGCTCAATTTCTAGCAAAACAATATTAGCAATATTGAGGGGTATATTTGTTGTTGTTAAGTGCTGTTGAGTCTGTTCAGACTCATAACTCTGTATAAAGTTTCCAAGGAGCAGCTAATGGATCTGAATGTCCATCTTGTGGTTAGCAGACCAGTGCTTATCCTACAGCACCACACTAGGACTCCAGAAGTATATAGGGTGAGGGGACAAATCTGTCATGAAGAGGTACAACCAGCTCCTTAGAAGTGAGGATGGCTAGGCTTAATATTTCTTTCTTTGGATATGTGGTCAGGAGGGAACAATTCCTAGAGAAGAACTTGGTGTTTTGTAAATTGGACACTCAGTGAAAAGGACCAGGCAGTGTTTCATTCTGTTGTGCATAATAGGGTTGCTGTGAGTCTGGACCAACTCAACGGCACCTAAGAACAACAACAAATGGGGGAACAAAAACATAAATGAGGTTTGTAAACCATAGAATGTTCAGCCATTTGAGATGAAAAGGGCAGTGTTTACTCAGGGACAGAATGCAGTAGGGTTTGAGACGAAGGAAATGGAAACAAGAAACACAAGAAAGAAGTAGGATACACAGTGATGCTCCATGGAGGGGACTGCCATCATTGAGATGAAACCAAGTGTACGACTTGTTAAATGTAAAATTGATGATCTGCTCTATAAACCTTCAGTCAATTAACAACTACACCATTTAAAAATAATATAATATAAACAATTAAGTTATAATAAGTCCTGATGTGGCTCTGTAAGCTGTACTACAAAGTCAGTTTGAACCGTAAGGTCGGCAGTTCAAGTTCACTAGAACTGACTGGCTGCCACTTAGCAATCACAACAGCAACATATTTACAATAAATACAAGGGGGGGTTCAAAGAGTTCGTGGAAAAAATGAATTATCTTTTCATTTCTATGAACTTTTTGAAACCTCTTCTATAGTGTTCACACACTGTAAATGTACAGGTTTTTGACTTTTGACAAATGTAAATGCTGTGGTCTGGAGTATGTCATCTATGTGCATGTGAGTATTCATGTTTATCACATAGAAACTGTGCTTTATGGGCTAGAACTCCAAGGTAAAGGATATGTAAATGTTTGGCACTGGTCAGCAATCAGGATGGGCCTTAGCAAACATTGTAATTCTGTCAATATTTTTCTTTGATCATGGTAGTCCCTAAAGCTAAAGGAAAACCAGTAAGGAAGGGGAAAGAGATAGAAGCCTTTCTGTAGAGTCGTGAAAGTAATTAAGCCACAGAAGCAACTGTTATGTAAGTAGCACTTAGGCCTCTGTATAACCTTGATGAATTTCTCAGAAACTTATATCAATAAGGTTGAGTTGGAAGATCTCAAAGTCTCTTCCATTCTGACATCTTATGATTTGATGATCCAACGTCCCTAACTTTTAAATTCCTAACTAGTACAGTTCTTAGAATGACAAGGAAGCAGGCATTACTTATAGGTGAAATGATTTTCTTGTCACATGGAAATGAGGATGTGTGATTTGCCATCTGGGGTGAAGTCCTATGAATTGGTTGTTATATAAATCTTTTACGTGCAGAATTGTCATTTATGTTCCTAAGACATGTAGTTATTTTTTCTTAGCCTTTCATATTTGAGGTCCTTGGATTTCTGTTGTGTTTTTCTCCAAACGCAAGAATCAAACCAATCATCTTTTCACAGAAAAATTGAGCTGTGTAATGTAAGCAATTAATGTTCTTAGGCTGAAAAAATAAATCAATTAAAACAAACTAACAAGCTTGAATTTCTCAGCAGTGGCATTCCATGTTATCAGCAGCTAGCTTTGGTTTGGGATAAAATGATTGAAGACAAAGAATACTGTACCCTGTGGTGACTCCCACTTCACAGTTAAGCTAAAGTCCTTTAGACACCCTGTAAAGCACCATGATCTGCCCAACACTCCTCCTGGGCTCTCTGATCTCTTCTCCTTTCTCTATTCTCTCCCTCATTCCATTTGAGCTACATGGGCTTCCTACTGTCCTTTTAGGACAAGCAAAATATGCTTCTGCTTAGAGGCTGGTAATGTCTTCTTTTCCTTCCTCGGACATTCTTGCCCCAGATGCCCACATAGCTGCCTCCTTCAAGTCCTTGTTTACATATCACTGTTTCAGTATACCTTCCCTGAGCGCAGTGCTTTAAAATTACAAAAATGTTTTTAAAAACTTAGAAATTTACATTTAAAAAAGGGAACCTTTATCATGCTTATTTTGTTTTCTCACTTCCTTAATAACTATTTTAACATAATACATATTTATATGTTATTATGTTTATCTTGAAGGAGTTTTGGTAGCATAGTGGTTATGAATCAGGCTGCAAACCTCAAAGTCAACAGTTCAAAACTACCAGCTGTTCAGTGGGAGAAAGATGAGGCTTTCTGATCCCATAAAAATTTACAGCCTCGGAAACCCTGTACAGGGTCACTATAAATTGGAACCATCTCCGTGGCACATAACCACCATGTTTATCCTGGAGTTCTGGTGTGGCACTGTAGGATACACACTGGACTGAAAGGTTGGTTTGAACTGCAAGGTCAGTGGTTCAAACTCTCCAGCTGTTCCTCAGAAACCCTGTACAGGGTCTCTTTGAGTCTGAACTGATTCAACAGCACTTTACAACTCTGACAGTGTTTATTATCCTATATTTTTATTATTGAAAACATGCAGTGTTTATCCTATATTTTTATTATTGAAAATATACACCAATTCAATAATTTCTTCCCACACATTACAGTGGCACTGATTACATTTTTTGCATTACATAGCCATTCTTTCCCTCCTTTTCTGAGTTATGTCTTCCCTACTAACATAAACTCAGTTCCCCCTAAGCTTCCTATATAACCCTTTCAAATGCCTTTAACAGTTTTATCCCACATAGTAAACTACTTAGGGAGCCCTGGAAGTGGATTGTGAGCAAGACCAGTAGTTTGAATCTACTACTCACTCCAGGGGAAAGATGAGACTCCCATAAAGATCTACAGCCTTGGAAACCTATACACAGTGTCACTATGAGTCAGAAGAGACGTGGTGGCACACAGCAACCAGCAGCAGCAGTGAGTTCCATTAAAGAGCACAGTACTCATGGCAGACATTCTTTGTAGTTAAGCTAGAGCATTTTTTTATAGAAAGAATGCTTCAAGTGGATATGTTTGGTTTCTGACTTCAGGGCTAAAGATTAATTCAGAGTAGTAGTTTTGATGTTTCATCCAGCGTCAGTGCTCCAGAAACTTTGCATTCCATAATAACTGAAATTTCCCCCTGCATTTTCCTCCCTTTAGACCAGAATTATTCTTAACTATCTTATAGCTGGGCGTCCTTCCATTCTTCTGGTCTAATGGCAAAGAAAGAAATAGTTTGTATAGGCAATCACCCACATAGTCAATTTCCTTCTATTCTTTTATTCCTATTCCCAACATTTCTTCCTTTGTTGTCCCAGGCCAACTAGACACACTAGTCTACAAGGGAGGAGGAAGACAGATGTGTTAAACACAATATTAGGCCATTTAATAGGGATTTTCTACTTTTATTGTATCCCTCGTTCCATGGCCTTTTCTGAATACGGCTTGAACATCTGGAAGTTCTCTGTTAACGTATGACTGTAGCCATTTCTGTATTACCTTTAGCAAAACTTTACTCACATGGGATATCAAAGAGATTGTCTGATGATTTCCGCATTCCATTGGGTCACCTCTCTTTGGAATGGGCACAAACATGGATCTCTTCCAATCAGTCAGCCAGATAGTTGTTTTCCAAATTTCTT
>NW_006408528.1:9303297-9315184 GCF_000296735.1 Chrysochloris asiatica | reverse complement strand
ATTGAAATCTTTCAAGAAAGTGAGGTGGCACAGGAGGCACTCACTCATCTCTGCCAAGAAATTTGGAAGACAACTATCTGGCTGACTGATTGGAAGAGATTTATATTTGTGCCCATTCCAAAGAGAGGTGACCCAACAGAATGCAGAAATCATCAGACAATATCTTTGATATCCCATGCAAGCAAAGTTTTACTAAAAGTAATACAGAAATGGCTGCAAGCATACATTGACAGAGAGCTTCCAGAGGTTCAAGCCGGATTCAGAAGAGGCCATGGAATGAGGATATCATGGCTGATGTCCAATGGATCTTGACTGAAAGCAGAGAATATCAGAAGGATGTTTACCTGTGCTATATTGACTAGGCAAAGGCTTTCGATTGTGTGGATCATGCCAAGCTATGGACAACATTGCAAAGTATGAGTATTCCAGAACACTGAATTGTGCTCATGAGGAATCTGTTCATGGCTAAGGGTACATGTAGGGTATTGCAATCATTACAATGATCTGCTGAATATATAAATGGTGATCTGTCCTGTAAACCTTCACTCACTCAGTGCAAATAAAAGCTATAAAAAACAAAAAAAAAATTTACTTGTATAATTAGTTTCTAGAGTAAAGGGAATTAAATTTATTAAGGAATATGAAGGTAAGTAAAAAAGTATTGCCACAAAATTATTTAAATCTTTATTAAGCAAAAATATCAACATGTGAAGCTATTGTTTCTGACATATCCTCCATTTAGGCTTCTGAAGGCAGTGTTGCCATCTCTCCAACATTCACTAAAGAGCCCTGGTTACACAGTGGGGTAAGCATTGGGCAGTTATCTACAAGCTTGGCAATTCAAACCCACCAGCCCCTCCTCAAGAGAAGATGAGGTTACCTGCTCCAGTAAAGATCACTAGTCCCGGAAACCCTATGATTCAGAATCGACTCAATTCCATCAGCGTTGCATGCTTTTCAATTTACACCACATCTAAACAGCAGTTTTGGCGTCCTCCAGGGACACAAATGGTGTTCTTTGGACATGATTTTTGAGTTTGGGGAACAAAAAGAAGTCAAAGGACCAAGATCAGAGCTTGCAGTGTGGATGGGATAGGATTTTCCAAAAAATTCTCTTTGAACAGCCCTTGCTACCTTTGAAGAATGAGCAGGTACATCGTCTAAGGAAAAAAAAATCCTTGGCAAAACTCACCTGACCTTTCTCACCAATGCCATTTTCAACATTCTTAAAACTTCTTCCTAATAAACCACCATAATTATCTTGTGATAACCTCTTTGTGATCCTATAAAAGTCACCTTAACCTTCTGAGCTGACCTCTCTGACTTGAATTTAATTAGCCTGCAGGTCTCTTCTGAAAGCGCTCTTTTGTTTAAAACATTTTAAAGCACCCTAACAAGACTAGAAGTCCTGGTGTGGCACTGTAGGATAAGCACTGTACTTCAAGGTTAGTTTGAACTACGGGGCCAATGATTTCAACTCACCAGTCTCTTCTCAGAAACCCTATACATGGTTTCTGTGAGTCTGCACTGACTTGATAGCACTTAAAAACAATAAGAAATGAGACTGAAGTATATCACTGAGAGAACTTGTCTACAGCCATCCACTGATCACAGACACAAGTTTAAACATGTTTTGTTCATAATAAACCCATGCCCATATGAATTGAAAGTCTAATGGGATACTTTTTCACTTGCCCTCATATCACTATGAATTTTACTGCATTAGACAAACATCCTAGTAATGTTTATTTTTAAATTTGATGTGTCATCCAGTGCCTTGTCATTGGTAAACTTCCCATCTTTTAAGAAATTTGTGGACTGGATGAATTGCCACCAGGGTATAGACACAACAATTGCCAATTGGTTTATGATAAATACAAGTATTCAATAATAGACTGAAAAGTAGGCAAATACAGGCAGTGTAGTAAGTTGTATATATAGGTGTGGTATAAAAATATCATTAATTTTAATAATTCAATTTAATAGCTTAAGGCAATAGTTACTTGACTTGACAGCACGTAACAAAAACAAGTCGATGATATTTTTATCTTATGTGAATATGTGAAATATTGGCCATCTTATTTTGTTATATCAGTTTATTTTTTTCATTTTTTTTCCTAAAAATTTATTGGTCTGTAAAATCTTAAATTCTGAGAACCACTGAACTGACTGACTTATAATATTTCTCTGTGTTTTCAGAGTACACAATTCTGTATTTTCAGGTCTTAAATGTAGTGAAAATATAACCTTGATATTTCCAAAAATCCCAGCATTGTTAAAGCAATATCAATATTATTTAACATTTCTTAAAGGTAGTTAAAATTTGTGTCCTGAAATCTGTTTTACCCTCCTAATTAGTTTTAAAGACTAATTGGATTTGAAGTGGCTCTAGTAGCAGAGTGGTTATGAATTGGGCTGCGAAATGCAAGATTAGCAGTTCGAAACTACCAGCTGTTCTGCAGGAGAAAGATGAGGCTTTCTGCTCCCGTAAAGATTTACAGCCTTGGAAACCCTGTGCAGGGTCGCTATGAGTCGGAATCGACTCCACGGCACATAACAACAACATAATTAGTTTAGGAGCCCAGATGCATTCTGGGTTATGAGTTGGGCTTCTAACTGCAAAGTCAGCAGTTGAAATTCACCAGCCACTTTATGGGATAAAGATGAGTCTTTCTGTTCCCATAATGATTTACAGCCTTGGAACCCCGATACAGGGTCACTTTGAGTCAGAACTAACTTGACGGCACACAGCTATCAACCACTACCATAATTAGTTTGCTTAAATTTTTGGATCCTATCTCTGAGAACTAATATTTATATTGTTGTTGTTGTTGTTAAGTGCCATGGAGTCGGTTCCGACTCATAGCGAACCTGTACAGGGTTTCTGAGGCTGTATATCTTTACAGGAGCAGAACGCCTCATCTTTCTCCAGCGGAACAGCTGGTAGTTTCGAACTGCTGACTTTGCATTAGTGGATTACGAAACCTGTTTTATATATTATTTTTTCTGGGTCAGGAAACAGGGGTTATAATTTCAACATATATTTTGGGGGAACACAAAGTCATCTTTGATGACTTTAAGAGTCCACCGCACATTTGCTCTCCTGCTCCCCTCTCCTACATAAAAATTATTTTAAAACTATTTTACAACATTGGAATGAAGATAAATATATTAAATGCTGTTGTTAAGTGCCATAGAGTCAGTTCTGACTCATAGCGACCCTGTGTAGGGTCTCCAAGGAATAGTTGGTAAGTTTGAACCACCACCCTTGTGGTTCAAACCAACCTTGCAGTCTAGTGCTTATCCTACAGCACCATACCAGGACTCCAAATATATTAATATCATATAGCAAAACATGTCTTTCATCTCAAAGTTCATATTTTTTCCTTCTGGTTTCAAAATAAATTAAAACATTCTTGTGGGTCCTTAAGAATCTGTATTCATTTGGCCCTGTGAATGTTTAGCAGTATGTCTTCTGTGCCTAATGGAATCTCACTGAGAAACGTGCCCAGGGCATTCAAGGTGCTCTAGCTTATTTACTGAGTGGATGAACTGACACTGACTGCAACTAAGGATAGTTGAACCCAGTCTCACTTCTTGAATTGTTGGTTAAATAATCCCTTTAGTTAATGATGCCTTAGCAGTCTGTATTTGTAAACTGAGAAGTAACATCAGATGGTTTTCCTTCTGTTTTCTCAACCTCTTCTCTGAAGTTTGATGACATTAATAAAAGACTTAGTCTTTTATTACACTGTAGTTTACTGCTTTTGTGATCATTTCATGTGTTAGTCTTATCTCTGTGACTAAACTATAAATTCTTTCAGGACTGAAATTTTATTGTATTCCCGTATGATCCTCCCAGGGTCTAAAGCACATAATATGTGGTTAATATTTACTCATTGTGTATCTGCTTGTATTTTAAAATTATATATTTAAAAATATATATATAGAAAAAGTAAAGTTTTGTCAATATGGTTGGAAAATGGTTCAAGGGCATAACACTAATGGCTTGGAAGAAGGTAATAGGGTTTCAATATTTTTCACATCTGAAAACACTAGGAAATGATCCCATTTACAAAGCACACAGACTGATGGGTGAGGCTGCTTAAAGCCAGAGGTTGAGGGGTCTGAGTATAACAGGCCCACCATCATTTCTCCATGTGGGTGTGTTCAGTGTTCTCAGAGCATGACAGCCTCAGGGGAGCTGGAGTAGTGACATTCAGCAAGTGTCCCTGTAAGCAAGGAAGAAGACACATCACCTTTTCTGGCACAGCCTTTGAAGTCACACAGCATCACTTCTCCTTGTTACTAGCAAGTAACAAAGCCACACATTCAGTTAGATGGGAACTGGATGCCACTTTCTGATGTGGGACTACTAAGGTTCTAGACATATGTGGGCTAACAGCTATTGCCATGGACACCTTTAGAAAGCATAATCTTCCACAGATGATTAAGTGACCAACCAGAATTTGAACTTGAGATTGTTTCATATTACACTCCAGGCCTGGCCTGTTGCACCATTCTTGTGTGTGATAATGTGGTCATATGTCCAAGTAGGCAGGTATCTTAGAAAAGGACACCTTATTCTCAGTGAGTTAGTTATTAGTATTAAAGTTCAATTTTTCTCACTACAGAACTGGTAAAAATCCTTAGTATGATATATAAAAGCTTGTTGTTGTTGTTGTTAAGTGCTATTAAGTTGGCTCTGACTCATAGAGATCCTGTATAGGGTTTCTAAGGAGTGGCTGGTGAGCTTGAACTGCCAACCTTGTGGTTCAAACCAACATTAACCCGCAGAGCCATACCAGGACTCCTATATAAAAGATGATGGAGTCTTTTTCTTTTATCTATTATGGATTTCTCTTCCATCTGTTTCCAGCTGGTCATGCTCAAAACTATTCTGTGTTGGGATGTTGTTTTTCTGATAATGGTGACGTTATTATTTGCTGGAAAGTCTTAGTTTTTCCAATGCAATCATTCAAGATTCAACTTAGGTGTTGCAAAAGAAGCATCTCTTCCCTGCAAAACACTTTGCAAAATGCCTGCTACTGGTATTTATTTCTCAGGATTTGCCACCTTCTCTATTTACTTGCCTAATCGACCTGCTTCCCTATATGTATGTCTATGACTCAGCTCTGACTCTTTAGTTCTTCCTTGTTACAAAAGGAAGGCTGATAGCACTTTATTGGGTGAAACAATTTCCTGATGGAAACTTAAGCTGAACTCAGAACCCACTTAGCAGAAACACTGATATCATAGCACTTCCTGTAAGTACTATAAACAGACTCAGCCCATCATGAACTATAGCAAAATGTCAGGTTACTGATAGATAGCTTCATAGAAGGCATTGAAGGCAGGGTCCTAGTCTTTGACTACTGGAATACCAAAATGAATTACTGGATGAGAAACTAGGATATAGAAGCATGAGAGTGAATGATATAGGCCAGCTACCAGAATATCCCAAGATATCCCAAGAAAGTTAGGGGAATGGCTACAATTCAGGGAATGACACTGAAGTGCCACTCCCCCACCCCACCCCACCCCGGGGGTGGGGGTTGTTGTAATCACACTAGTTTCATTAGAAGTGAATTAGAATGTCTTAGGCAGGGTTCTCTAGAGAAGCAAAACCAGTAAAGTTTATATATGTATGATGGTGGTGGTGGTGGTGGTGTGTCGTGGAATTGGTTACAACTTATGGCAACCCTGTATAAAGTTGTTTCGAACTGCTGACCTTGAGGTTAGCAGCCCAACTTGTAACCACTACATTACCAGAGCCCCTTTATACAAGTATGTGTGTGTATATGTATATGTTGTTGTTGTTAAGTGCCGTTGAGTCAATTCGGAACCATAGCAACCCTGTATAGGGTTTCCGAGGAGCGGCTGGTAAGCTTGAACTGCTGACCTTGCAGTTCAAATGCCTTTTCAGTCTGACACATTAGCCCACAGCCACACCAGGACTCCACATGCATATGTGTATATGTATATAGATAGATAGAGAGAGATCTCAAGGAAATGGTTCACACAGTTGTAGAGGCTCATAAGTTCCAAGTCTGTGGGCCCGATACCAGGCATAACTACAGGGGCTGATGAATCCAAGACTAGCAGGTCAGACAACAGGCTGCTAGTTGCAGAAGTAAATAAATCCAAGGTTGGCAGGTGAGATGGCAAGGTCAGCAGTCAATACAGCAGGTCGCTTGCTAGAGTCCAAGGAACAAGTGACAAGCCAGATGCAGAATCCAGATCCAGTAAAAGCAAGGAAGCTTTGCTAAAGCATTTACATGTATTAGAACCAGGCTACATCTCAGAAGAAACACTTTTCAACTGATTTACTGCTCTTAGCAGATCTCATCATTACCTGGTGTAATGGCAGTGAGCACATTACACCAGGTCTCATCAAGGGAGTAGGGTGACTACATCATAACTGACAGACCCCTGAGAACTCTGGCCCAGTAAAGGTGACACACAACCTTAACCATCCAAGAGATGTTTCTTTAGTGGGGCAGAGAAGGAGAAACTAGAAGACTCTGAGATATTAAATACCTGGAACCAAACAAATCTGGATTTCCAATCTTAATTACAGCCCTGTTTGCCTGAATCAGTTACTTAATTTCTATATTTATCATCTATAAAATGTAGGTGATGGTAGTGGTGTTGGTGATTGTTTGCCATGGAGTAAATTCTGACTCATAGTAATTCATGGGACAGAATAGATTTGCCCCATAGAGTTTTCTAAGCTATCATCTTTATAGAAGCAGATCACCAGATCTTTATCCCAAGGAGCCACTGAGTGGGTTCAATCAGAGAATCTTTGGGGCTCTTTAAAAATGTAGGCTGTTGGTAAGTGCCATCATAGCAATTCTGTATATGGTTTCCAAGGAGCAGTTGGTGGGTTTGAACTAATGATCTTGTAGTTAGCAGTCAAATGTTTAGCCTACATTGCCACACAAAGACTCCTTAAATGCATGTGTTAAGTGCTGTCCAGATGGTTCCACTCCATAGCAACCTTGTATAGGGTTTCCAAGGAGCAGTCGGTAGATTTGAACTGCTGACTTTGCAGTTAACAGTCTAGTGCTTATGCTACAGTGCCATACCAGGACTGCTGAGATCTTTGTGATTTTGTTGGTGTTCAGTGTTGTAGAGTCAGTTTGGACTCATAAGCAACCCTGTATAAGATTTCCAAGGAACAGCAGTGGGTTTGAACAGCCAACCTTTAAGTTTGTGGTCCAGTGCTTATCCTAGAGCACCATGCCAGGACTCCCCAGAGATGTTTACTTGTGCTTTATTGGCCATAAAAAGACATTTAACTGTGTGGATCATACAAACTATGAATATCATTGGGAAGACTGGGTGTTCCAGAGCACTAAATTGTACTCTGGAACACCCAGTCATCCTATGTACAGAGGAACCCGTACATAGATCAAGAGGCAGTCATCCACACAGAACAAGGATATGCTGAAGGGTTTAAAATCAGGAAAGACATGTGCCAGGGTTGTATCCTTTCAGTGTACTTAATCTGTATGAATTTGAGAAGCTGGGTTACATGAAAAACATATTGGTTGTGTGATGACTCATTAGCAACTTTGATATGCATATGACACAATCTTGTTTGCTGAAATCAAAGAGGACTTAAAATATTTATTGATAAATATCAAAGACAATGACAGTTAATAGTGTGTATGCTTTTTACCACAATGTAAAGAAAATTAATTTTTTCACAACTGGACCAATAAATAACATCATGATAAATGCAGAACAGATTGCAGTTGTCAAAGACTTCAATTTGGTTGGATCCACAATCAATGCCTATGGAAGCAGCAGTTAAGAAATCAGTGACATATTGCATTAGCTAAATCTGCCACACAAGACCTCTTTAAAGTGTTCAAGAGCACTAAAGCACACCTGACCCAAATCATGGTATTTTCAATCACGTTATATGTGCAAAGACCATGTGGAGACTATGTTGACCTCCTTTGGCTTCACAAGGGGGAAAGAGAAACACACTCAAAATCAGACCAAGGCCAATTCCTATGAAGCAGAGGTCAGACATGCTTCCACCCTACAACCTTCTTTATTCTGACACCAACCATCCCTCCCACAGCACTGTCTGTTTCTCATCTGGGCTTGATTATCCACTGCAATGGCCACACAGAACTCATAACAATACTTATGATTATGGGGTTTATTGGGGAAGTGAACAGGGTACAGTTCAGGACCAACACCAACGCAGGACGCAGCAGTTGTCCAGTCAGGAATGTCTCTTTCTGACATACTGCAGGCAGGCCTCACTTTTGGCTTCAGCCTGGCAGCCATGTGATCCCTTGGCCTCTGCCTCAGTTCATGGTCTTAGAGCCCGCAGCTGCTCTGTCTCTCCATGCCACGGCTTCCGCTGTCACTGTTTTTCTAGGTAGGGATCTCACGCTCCCCTCATGTTCTTCCTTCTTGATGATCCTAGGATCTTCCACTCCTTTTTATGAGATGGCACCTTTTAAGCCTAGCTGGATGGCAAAACTAACCAGTCCCAGTCTTGGAGCCCTGTATATGTTATTTGCGTGGTACCACCCAATCACTTCATGGGAATTAAGAGGAGATTGGATAGAAATATCATATCAAGTAAATTCTAGGTACCATAACATGCCTGTGAAATTTGAACAATGAATAAAGAATACCATAAAAGAATTGATGCCTTTGAAATATGGGGTCAGCAAAGAATATTGACAGTACCATAAGCTGCCAAAAGAATTAAAAAAAAAAACATTTTATTGTGAGAAGTACAGGCAAACCACATACAGGGTTGCTATGTATTGGAAGTGGCTCAACAGCACTTAGCAACAACAACAATTACAACATGCTTGCTTTAAGGAGAATTATAATGGTTGACTTTCTGACCATTCCTATAACTAACAATTACCTCCGCATTTTGACTAGTTATTGTATGCTGGGCACTAAGTTGTTGTTGTTGTTAGGTGCCATCGACTCATAGTGACCGTATGCACAGCAGAACGAAATACTGCCCAATCCTGGGCCAATCTCACTACCGTTGCCACGCTTGAGCCCATTGATGCTGCCACTGTGTCAATCCATCTCTCTGGGCAGTATAGCACTTTATAAATACTATTTTCACAACAGCTTTAAAGAATTATGTATTCTTCCCAACTATTGATGAGTAATGCTGATTTTAGCTGAAATGACAGAACTAAAATTTGAATGAGATCTAAATCAAAGATCAGTTGTTTTATTACATTCTACCCTCTATCAATGAATATTCTAATTGTGATATGATGGTACAGTATTTATTATACTTTCATAACTCCTCAAAAATGAGATTTAATTACATATTTATTAATTTTAAAATATAGTAATTAAAGAGTTATATAATAATTATGATAAAAAGAGCAATGTTGATCATATTCCAAGTGGTCATACAGTATGTTTTGTTAAACACACATACACAGTTTTACTTTGTATTATAATTTGATCTATGAATGAAAGAACTTTTAAAAAGTGTAGAAAATATCCAATATCTTTTCATTCCATTTTTCATGAACTTTTTGAAGCCCCCTCATGTTAGTATATTCAGCAGCCTTGCAGTAAAATTTTTCTGACCCTGAAATGCAGTCAAAAGAAATCTTTTTCCTCAAATTGCAATTAAACATTAATAAAAATAGGTTCATAGAAAAACAAGATTGGCATTTTTGCACTACAGAAAATGTGCAATGTATACATACTAAGTGCTCAGTTAATCTTATCTTTTCTGGATAAATGCTAAAGTAGAAAATTAGTCTGAGATGGAAAAAATTTTTTTTATCATTTATCATGAGAAGATGACAGTTAATCCATTTTCTAATTCTGAAGACTGATTAAACTTCAAATGGAATTTCGTTAATAAATGCATATTAGCATATATAATACATTCCAAAGGCCTATCTACCTCTCCCAATTACAAAGTTTCTCCCCATTGATCTGTATTAGTCCTTCCCTTGGACTTTGCACTTGAGCTCAAGCAATGTTTGTTGGGAACAATTGTTTCTCTGGCAAGGTAAAATCAGTCTTTCTTCTTGCTACTAAAATAAATAATAAAAGACTGTCAACTTGACTATAAAAATCATATCTTTTCAGCATGGTTGGCCCAATCTGGATGTATATATATGTAAAATTCAGTCATGCTGAAAATATGAAAGCAGGGAGCTATACCAAAGTGAATCCAAATATATTAAGATAGGTTTCTATAGCCATTCTTGGACTATGCTTCTGTGGTTCATGGTATCTATTGAAGAGCTGATTGAATTTGACATTTGTGTTTAACTAGTCCCTACATCTTTTTAGTTATGAATGCAGTTGAGAGGACAAATTAATTAAAATCTAAAGAATAATAAGTTTAGAAAGATACATATTTTGATAAGGGAGTGTTGAGAAAAGGCCAGATGCATGTCCATGGCATAAATTTTCAAAATTATCACTTACTGCACATGAAGAGTCTATAAGCTCTTGAAACTATACCAAGTACTAATGTCCCACTCAAACAGAGTACATTTAACATTCAGATATCTGAGAAACACCTTGCTTTCCATGAAAACAAAATGAGAGTGATAAGCAAATAACCAGTGTGGGTAGAACAACTGGCTCTGAAGTCTACTTTTCCTACTTGCACACAGGGACAGCATGAAGATAGAAGACAAGCATGAGGTCACAACAAAATGTGGGCTTTGAAACGGTTCAAACCACTTAAATTCTCTAGGCCTCAATTTCCTCATCCATAAAGGGAGGATATTAATGTTTACCTCACAGAGTTGTTAAGAGTAAGTGAAATATGAAAAATTAGATGGATTTTTTAATATTTCATAAATTGTAAAGCCCTATGTAAACAGAGCAGCTGCCTATTCAGAAAGCCTCAGAAAGTCTCCCCTCAATGTTCTTCCATTATTGTCTGAGATGCAAAATCCCATTTATAGAGATGCATTCTTTATTTTCTGAAAATACAGGTGCTGTAGTACAGATGACACATTAGCATCATGTCTAATTTAATGAGAAGCAGTATATCCACAGTAACCCTCGAGAGTGGGTTTTATTGAGAACAGTGTGGATGGAGTTTAAAGAGAAAATGGGCTAAGTGGGAGGGAGAAGCAGAAATGAGGATCTACTTACAGGAGAGCACAGCCTCTACTGCCCAGCCCTCCTCAGAGCTAGCTCTGCACCAAGGTCAGGTAGAAAAAGAAGGGACTTCTGAACTTCCTACCATTCTTGTAGCTGATTGCTTCCTATTTTTAGACTAAGACTCAGGACACACAATCTAAATATTCCTATTGTTCAAAATCTCTCTATCCAAATTACAAAGTGTTTCATTTATTCTATCATGTGTGAAAGAGGAACCAAAAGATTACTCAAGAAAGGATGTTGGTGGAACTTGATTAGTCTCGAGAAGAAAATATATTATCTTCACAGATTTGCATGGTTTAATAAGAGTCTTTTTTTCCAAAAATGCTAAGAACTATAAACATCACAGTTTGTAGGGCATCACATCTTAAAAGATGCTGAATACACCCCATAAAAGTAAAGCCCAAGCTTGAAGTCAAGCAGTTGAAAGTAAGAGGTGTATTTAGAGCTAAGGGATTCTGGCTTATAAACTATGCTCCAGAACACATTTGGAGGTTTGCCAGTATGAGGAAGACATACTGTCATAAGGAAGCAGAGGTAACTACTCAATGACACTGGAATTTAATTTCGGTTGGCTTTATTACATAGAAGGTGGTCAGTATCAGGCTCTGCAAATATGACTCATTGGGTTATTCTGGCCAACACGAAGCATACTACGTATGTGCACACACATGCTGATCCCTAAGGGGACAACTATAAATGTTCTAGCTGGTAATCTATGAAAAAAAAAAAAAAA
>NW_006408528.1:9301477-9303197 GCF_000296735.1 Chrysochloris asiatica | reverse complement strand
CAGATGTAGTCAATTTGATTTCTATGTATTCCATCTGGTGAGGTCCATGTGTATAGTTGTCTCTTATGCTGTCTAAAGCAGGTATTTTCCATCGTCTCTTTCCACAGATGTAGTCAATTTGATTTCTATGTATTCCATCTGGTGAGGTCCATGTGTATAGTTGTCTCTTATGCTGTCTAAAGCAGGTATTTCAAATGAACAAATCATTGGTTTTGCAGAATTCTATCATGTGTTCCCCAGCATCATTTCTATCCCAAGGCCATATTTTCCAACTACTGATCCTTCCTCTTTGCTCCCAGCCTTTGCATTCCAATCACCAGTAATGATCAATACATCTTAATTGCATGTTTGATCAATTTCAGATTGAAGAAATTGGTAGAAATTTTCTTTTTCATCCTCACTGGCTTTAGTGGTTGGTGCGTAAATTTGAATAATAGTGGTATTAACTGGGCTTCCCTGTAGGCACATGGATATTATCCTATTACAGACAGTGTTGTACCTCATGCCTGATCTGGATATGTTCTTTTTGCAATGAATGCAACACCATTCCTCTTCAATTTGTTATTCCCAACATAGTAAATCATGTTATGTTTACTGATGTGTCTCAAACTCCTGGAAGAGTGTCTGCTTCATGGTAGATACTCCGCAAGTACTTGCTAAATGAAAAGTGGAATCAGGTTTATTCCTTATGTGGATTTTGCTAACTCAATCTGTCACTTAGATCTGAGTGCTCTTCTTAATCATGTTTTCTCCTTACTAATCTGTGACTTGCCTACTTGCCAGACCATTTCCACACATCCAGACAGATGGATATGTAACTCTCCTTCACAACATACATTATAAGGAGAACGTGAATCCAAATTTTTAGTTTGAGTTTTGGAGGGAATCAGGATAATACTTTGGGAATTCCTCTTCTCAATTTTCAGTTGGTGTACTTTTAGCCTTAATTGCCTATTATTTTACAAAACTTCTCACGCATCCTCTACAACTGGCATGGTTTCTGAAACCTCTCCCTTCAGATCTCAAATTTATGAAGTGACCAACACATTTTCTTTGACATAAGTAGACTCAGGAGTTGAAGCAGCAAGAATGAGAGTGGAGAAAGAAAATCAGAATCTCTTGTTTCAGTTCTGTACTTATTACCATATGAAATTAAATGGCCTCCTTCCAAGCCATTCCAGAAGCCTCTGCTTTCATGACCTCATTATTGTCAACTTCTCTTTCATTCATGAGAGTTCTACTATTAATACCATTGTCAAAGTCACCATGGTCTCTTTCATCTTACATTTGAATAAAATGTCACCTCCCACTGATTTTTTTTGATGCCCATGCTAAGTCCTCATCATGTTTCTCTGACTCAGAGCCCTCTTAGGCATCTTTTGCCACCCAAATCCCCACTACATGAGTGATGAGTTATGCTGGCCTTGTACTACTCAGGAGATAAGAAATACTATAGATTGATCCTTGTTTAAAGAACAACTGAATAAAAATACGCTCATGGTGAAAGATTGCTATGTAAAAATTGACAGATTTTACAAACGTTAACTCTAGCATAAGTATACACATGTTGTTGTTAAGTGCCGTAGAGTCGGTTCTCACCCATAGCGACCCTGTACAGGGTTTCCGAGGGTGTAAATCTTTTACGGGAGTAGAAAGCCTCATCTTTCTCCCGCGGAGCGGCTGGTAGTTTTGAACCGCTGACCTTAAGGTTCGCAGCCCG
>NW_006408528.1:9293630-9296991 GCF_000296735.1 Chrysochloris asiatica | reverse complement strand
ATATATATATATATGTTTGTTGGTTTTAGCAGTTTGACTTAAAAATAAGAATTGAATAATAATAGCTGACATTTATAAACACCTAACAGTACCAGCATTTTTTGAAAAGTTTTAAATATGTTTATTTGTTCGATCCTCACAGCATTCCTATGAGGAAGGTGCTATTATAGCTTTATTTTAAAGACGAGGAAACTGAAGTCCAGAGACGTCAAGACACTGACCTAAGGTCACACAGCTAGTAAGGGTAGAGGTGAGATTCAAATTTGGGCAGTCCAGGGATATCACCACTCTAACATATTTCTTTCCAGAGATCTTATAAGCAGACCTTACAAGTGATAATCAAGTATTCATTTCCCAAGTCACTTAGTTATTTCTCTGCTCTAGGTGTGCTCTGTTAGTGTAGTGGTTACGAATCGGGCTGCGAACCTTAAGGTTAGCAGTTCAAAACTACCAGCTGCTCCATGGGAGAAAGAGGAGGCTTTCTGCTCCCTTAAAGATTTACAGCCTCAGAAACCCTGTACAGGGTCGCTATGGGTCAGAACTCGACGACACATAACAACAACAACAACAGGTGTTCATAGCATAAGTCTTTTCTGCTCTATAAAATTAAAGTGCACAGTGGAGACTGGTGATCACACATCATTAATCAACAAAAGTTAAGAATTCTTTTGTTATTATTGTTAGGTGCTGTTGAATCAGTTCCTATCAACTCAGTAGTGATCTTTATTCAGATGTTCACATTCGCAAATCTCATTTTCATATAATTCAATGCTTACTCATGATTAAAAGCAATAACTAAGTCAGGAATATAGTCTCCTTTAGCCAGGTCAGGGTTATCTATTATTCAAGTCAGAAACTAGACAAGGATATCTGCTATTATTACTTACTTTAGTGCTGCATTGGAAGTCAATTTAATAAGACAAGAAAAACTATTAAGAGGCATAAATCTGGAAAGGAAAAGATAAAAGTCCTTACTTTCAAATGATATGATCTTCTGAAACAATCCAGAACCATCAACTTTCCTATGTATTAATACTATGAAAGTCACCGCTATTGTTACGATTCTTTTGTACAGTTCCTCAATTTTTATTTGCATCATAGTTTTAATATCAAGAGCTCACCTTTCTCTAAATCATCTCATTTTCTTCCCATCTCATTCCTCTTTCATAAATGCAATGTCTTTTCTTATCACTTCAGCAATATTCTATTTCTTTTTTAAATGTTTTCTAATATTCCCTGTATTTTTCTGTTTTCTCTGACTTCTCCCACTCCATGCACCTTATTTTGGTCTGTATATTTCATGTTAGAGGCTTTCCTTAAACGTCGGGTCATTTTTGGTGATGCATCCAACTTTAAGGATGTAAATTGGAAGATCATTGGGTGTGGGCAGTTAGTTGACTGGTGGACTTTACTATGTTGTTGTTGTTGTTATGTGCCGTGAAGTCGGTTCCGACTCATAGTGACCCTGTACAGGGTTTCCGAGGCTGTAAGTCTTTACAGGAGCAGAAAGCCTCATCTTTCTCCCGCGAAACAGCTGGCAGTTTCGAACTGCTGACCTTGCAGTTCGCAACCCGATTTGACTTTACTATAGGCTAACAATATGAGAACCTGACCAATTCATTGACAAACTAACAAAACTCCCAGATGTAAATCTCTGAAGATCTTTCTCTTGGATCCATCAAGTGTCCTTACATCTTCTGCTTGAGAAGTATTAATCTGACTTCTAGAACACCAAGCAGGAGAGGGGACAGAGGAGTTTCTCAGTTGATGTGCAGACTTTCAATCATCTTGTTTTCTGGATACACTTCCCAACTTGTCTTCATGTGTGTCAAGTCTCTCTAAGACCACATCTTACCTTGTTAAACTTCTCCAGATAGAAGGAAAATCACTTGGATACACAGGGTTGGGAAGGTTTTCTATATACTTTTTCTCTTCCAAAATTATGTTCACATTTCTCATGTACTATTGTCTCTTCTCCATCCTAATCATAACACCAGTTGCCATCAAGTTGACTCTGACTCCTAGCAACCCCATGTATGTAAGACTCCAATTGTGTTCCGTAGGGTTTTCAGTGGTCAATATTTTGGCAGTAGATAGAGATCCTTTCTTTAGAGATGCTTCTGGGTGAACTCAAACATCCAACTTTCAGTTAGGAGGTAAGAGAGAACATTCTCCATTGTCATAACCCAGGGACTCCATATTTGAATTTTATCTGCAGTTTAAGAAGGCAGTAGAAATAAATGCCTGTGTCATGCTTGAGTATTAGACCTAGGAAACAATTGCCTAGTGTGGAAGTATTATCAGCTTGGGAATTCTTGAACCTCAAATCCATAATTGTGAAGTCACCAAAAATGAAAGACACAGTACCCGAACATGTTAAATTCTCAAAAACAATTGCAAATATGCTGGCAAACTCTCAATTTGAGCAGCAACAAGTCTGCCCAAAAACCTGGGAGACAAGCCAAGACAGAGAATTTCAAAATCAGTTATTCTTGAGTCTTTATCTCTTTCCTTGGACATATATCACAAGGAGCCACTTTTAAGACACCTCCTTAAGTTTTCCCTATTTCTTTGAATTTATGGAGTCTTAATACAAAGACTAGAAATCAGACAAAAACATCATATAAAGGAGAACAAAGAGCTCAATATCTTTTCTCTCTAAATCCATTAAAATATTAGATTTGTTAGTAACATCTGGGTCCTATGCTTGGTCTATATGTTCAGGATAAAAGCAGATATTTAAATAGAGGTTCAGAGACAGCAGTATTTCAAAGAAACTGCAATTATTTGGTGGGACTACTTGATTATACATGGAAGAGAAGTGTCTGGGGTTACCAGGTTGTATTAAATTTACATAGACACAGAGGATCAGAAACATACCTTGTGGTTATTTTCAACCTTCCTGAATGTGCTACTGGAATTGATGTGTAGGAAGTCCCTTAGTCACAAACCAGATCTGTTTATGAGTGTTTCTTTAAGTCAAATTTGCAGGTAGGTTGGAACAGGTGCATATACAGTTCTAATTTAGACTATTTGGTGGAAACGACCTGGTGTGTACTATAGGATAAGCACTTAATGGCTAACCATGGTAACTGCACAGCCAGTAGTTCAAACACACCAGTCTTTCTGGAAACTTTACACAGGGTTGCAATGAGTCCAAACTGACTAGATGGCACACAACAGCAAGAATGAAACAGGAGGGCTGGTGGCTTGATGTTTAAAATACTCAGCTCTAACCAAAATGTTGGTGTTCATACCTGACAGCGACTCTGTATGAGATAAAGTGGGGCAGTCTGCTTCTGTAAAGATCACAGCCTTGTAAAGCATATGTTCAGTCCTACCCTATCCTGTAGGGTCACTC
>NW_006408528.1:9265747-9291465 GCF_000296735.1 Chrysochloris asiatica | reverse complement strand
AGGGAAACCAGATGGATGGAAATGGAGAATACAGGCGGAAAATAGGGAGTGCTGACACGTGGAGTGCTGGTCGGACACTCAGAGTCTTGGTGTGGCACTGTAGGAGAAGCACTAGACTGCTAACCATAAGGTTAGTGGTTCAAGCTCACCAGCCATTCCTCAGAAACCTATACATGATCACTAAGAGTCAAAACCAACTGACAACACTTAACACTTACATAGCAAATTAGTTTTCTCATCACTAATATATGCACAAATTATTCTGTGACATTGGGTACAATGTCGGCAATGTGCCAACACTCTCCCTATTTTCTGTCTCCATAACACAATAAAACACTAAAAAGAGAAGGCTCAAAGCTTTTTCAAAGATTTGAAAGCTTTTAACGCAGCAAGCGAAGGTGAATTGTTATAAATAATTTGTTGTGAATTGGGAGATTGATTCAATCATTTCAAAGTGAAGACAAATTTACATAACATTAAAGGGCAAGTAGGAATTGTCCTGTAGTTGACATCCATAACAGGGGACTGTCTTTATTGCCTTCAGCGTTCACCGTTTGAGAGAAGGTCTAGTCACAACCAATTATCCTTAGCTCTCAAGAGGTAAATGGAGCAGGATACAGATATATCATTTGGGCTAAATCAATATTTGTTCACAGAACATCTAAAATACATCTAATACTAAACTCTCCAGATAATAAAAAAATCAGACTGCACATTAAAGTATGAAGTGTCAAATGCAAAAAAAAAAAAACAAACCCATAATTCAATAGTATGTTTTATTTTGGCATATGCTTAGTGTTTTGATGCTAACCATAAGGTTGGTGGTTGGAAACCACCATGGTTCTGTGGGAGAAAACTTCTGATGATCTACTCCCATGGAGATTATAGCCTAGGAAAACCTACGGGGGCAGTTCTACTTTATCCTATAGGGTCTCTGTGAGTCAGAACCGACTTGACAGAACACAACAGCAATGTACTCCTATCTCATATGTTGTTTTTGTGTTAAGTGCCATTGAATTGGCTTCAACCCATAGTGACCCTGTATAGGGTTTCCAAGGAGCGACTGATGAGTTTGAACCGCTGACCTTGTAGTTCAAACCAATTTTGCAGTGCTACGCATTAAACTCACAGCGCCACACCAGGATTATCTCATAGTTTTATCTCCAAACCCCTATTGGTGGTGGCCGTGGTGTGCTGTGAAGTCAGTTCCAATTCATAGCAACCCTGTACAGGGTTTCTAAAGGTGTAAATCTTTATAGGATCAGAAAGACTCCTCTTTCTCCTGTGGAACAGCTGGTAATTTCAAACTGCTGACCTTGCTGTTAGCAGCCCAATTTGTAACCACTACACTACTAGAGCTCCTTAAACCCCTAAATCATGATCTAGCATGATTCCCCAAGATGAATTCAATCTCAGCCATTATATTTGGCTTGTCTGCATCACTTTTCTCTTCCCTTGTTATGATACTGAGCTAAGGCCTTCCTAGTATTCCGTTGCCAGCATGATTACTCTCCAAGTCACAGAGAAGTAATGGAAGCAACTTCTAATTATTCTGGAGGTGGTTGCAGCCCTGGCTGTTTGAGCAATAGGAGCAGCCACACAGACTAATTTTAAATGGAGTTTTGGCAGGGTATGTAGAGATTATTCTGTCAAAAATCAACTCAAGTTATATTTATGTTATTTACCTGAGGAGAAAGACCATATTTTTGTCTCTTTGAGCTCATTTGTTCCCACTTAAAGTAACCTGGGAAAACCTAATGTGATGCTCAATGAATAAGATACAAAACTGGCCAATCTGTTGGGATGGGGCTGATGAAAGGAGATGGGGATAAGACTCTTGTGGTACAAAAGTGAATAATTGCCATCAGGACTGACTGGGAGGGTTAGAAATTGTAAAGGTACACATTTTGTAGCAAAAGGAGGGCAGTGGTTGATCTTGCAGTCCAGGAGCAGAGGTCTCTGGGACCATCAAATAAGAAGAGTGGAGTGAGAGACTTTACCCAGAGAAGCAGTGACGATGACGTGGAGAGATGGAGCAGTTGGGGACTCTGGACTCAGGGAGGGAGACTCTGTGTGTTGATGTCTGGGGTACAGGCTTGCAGGGTGTACCCTTTGGTTGTTTGATGATGCATTGAGGGGATTGTAATCATTGCAATGAAATGAAATATGATAGGATGAATGTAAAGCTGGTGTTCTCCCATTTAAACTATCACATAATTCACAATACAAATTTAAAAATAAAAGATAGAAAGCAGGATATTTTTGTCCCCTGAAATCTTGCTTCAAAGAGTTGTAACCAATACCCAGTTTTCTCTTAGATTCACTTGGTGGTATATAGGGATTGATATCATTCTGTTGATTTATTCTCCATGGGTAACAGAAATAAGAGTTATATTTCCATCTCTCAGAACAGACTACATTGCTGCCAATGAAGCATCTCTTCTCTTTCTTGAAATCCAAAGTGTGGGGGACTGTTAAGAGAGTGATGTTTCTTCCCAGTTTATGTGGCAGTAGTGACTACATCCAGCTCAGGTTTTTCCTAAAGGAGACCTTGAGCCAGGGAGTCAGATACAAGTGATTTATCAAGGATGTGCTGTCAGAAGATACCAATAAAAGGTGAGAGAAGCAAGAGAGGTAGGGAGGCCAACTCTGACAAGGCTGTGCTTTCAGAGGAAGTCTCACACCCAGTATGGTGGGCTCTAGTGCATATATTGCAATTCAGTGTTTCTCCATGGAAAGGCAAAAAAGCTGAGCTTTGTTTGTTTCTACACCTGTCATTGACTAGGCGAAGGATCTCTTCTAGACTTCTTTCTGCTCTCTACTCCGACTCCACTACTAAGCACAGTCTTCTGAAGGTCATTAAAGTGTGTTATTAGCATCAACACAATGGGAAGTTGGGGAATGGATGCTCCAAACTGACAAAAAGGTTCAAAAACATCTAGGCAGGGTGTCAAGAGCTCAGGCTACAAAGAACATTCATGTTGTACTATTTTAGCCTGGATCAGACAGCACTTCTTCTTCTAGTTTCACCATCTATGATCCATATCCTATTTATAATCCCCTTTTGTGGATCCCTATTTTGAATCTGTCTCAAAAGCACTAAGATTCAAAATTCTCTCCACTCATCACACCGACCCTGATACTGTGGTATATACAGCATTTTTATTTATCAGTCTGTATCAAAAGAAACCAGCAAAGACGTTCTCCAATTTAAGATGAAGTGTTAGAAGTATGCAACCTGAGGAGAAAGGTTTTTTTTTATTTTATTGGAGTAAGGACTTAGAGGAGAGAAGAGAATTGAGCTGTTGGGGACATGGTCATGACCTTTAAGGCAGTCTTGTACCAGATGCACTGAGCCTGTGGATTCCTGAAAGCATCTAAACAACTCCACAAAATTCTCTGATGCTTGTTTTCCTGATTCCCACAGAACCAGTTTAGGAGCTCAGTAAAGAAAAGGAAAGAAAAAATGGCAGAGGCTGTTGTGGGTCTTCTTATTTCACTACCAAGAAATTTAATTTTATCATGGATGGAAAAGAGACAAGGGTATTGACTTCTTGAGTACAGTTTGACATTGAATATCCATATCCTCTTTTTTTGGTAAATTTATTAGTAAACTGTAAGACCTGAATTACACATTTCTTTCACTTATACTGAGCAGAAAGATCATTCCGTCTTCCTCATCTCCCTGGTGAAAATCTTTTTTTTTAAAAAAGAGAATAGCTATTATTGCATTATGTGTTTACAAAATCTACAAAAACTTAAAAATGATGGTAACACTTAGAGACAATGAATTATTTATTAGATCTTTGCTTGAACTCTGAAATCTGATCAAACTGAAACTTCTAATACATACTCTATTAATTATGAATGGCAAACCTTCACACTTTTTCGTGAGACTTATGTGTCACAAATTAGCCCAAATCTACTTGAATCTTTCCTCTGATTGCAATGGTTAGATGTTCTTTCTCCTCTGAGTTTGGCTCCTGCAGCTCACAGCATAACTTTTAGCTATCTGTCTAAATTATTCCCAGTTTTTAAGGATGGCTGAAATGTATCTACTTGAAGAATACCTCCCAGATTTAGCCCATTGTAATTGATCTTTCCCTCTAATGATTCCCCTTCCTGACCTCACTTTTGCACTCTAATCTACGTGTTTTGTGGTTTTCCGTATATCTTTCAACATAAATTTTAAGTTCTTAATCATTTGGGCTTTGCCATCACATCTAAAAAGAGCCTTCCCATATAGAAGATTTCAACAGATGACAGTGAACTGATTTATTTTTAATTATTTTTGCGTCTTTTCAATATGCTTACACTGTAATACATACTGGAAAACTGTATATAAAAGATGAAAACAGAATAGCTATTGAACTAATAATCCAGTGCTATGGACAGCCATATTAGGGGAGTGGGGATATTATAATAGATTTTTCTAGATTCTACTTGTATGAAGGAGATGAATATAAAGTACCATAGGAGACAGATAGTTCAGGTGTCATCCCTGTTAACGGATTAGACTGCATGTGACTGATAGATGCTACATCACATCATGGTAGGTCCCACTGAGCCAGGCTCCCCAGGCTTCCAGGCCAGTGCTTCCTCTAGTCCACATTAGGTAGGAGCTGGAGACCTTGCCCCAGGAGAGTGGACACAATGTGGCCAAAGACTCATAGAATCTGACAAATCTTTAAGGAAACAAGTAGCAAGTCTCTGGAGTAGTCAAGTTTAGCCTTGAATATGGGCAAAGCAAGCAATCCTGGAAGAGGCCATGGTAAAAATTCAAGGCCCAAATACTCACACATGAACTGCCCCTAATATTTATTGCCGCGATTTTTTTTCTGATGTGTTTCTTATTGAAAAAGCAAATACTCCTAATACACAAGGTCCGCAGTTTGAGTCCATCAGCCATTCAGTGAAAGAAAGATGAGACTTTCTGCTCCCACAATTTTCAAAGCCTCGGAAACCTTATACAGGGTTGCTATGAGTCAGAACAGACTCAATTGCACTTAACAACATTCAGATCCAGTATTCTAATGTGCTTTTGGAGTCCCTGGGTGGTATAAATGGGTAATGTGTTTGATTGCTAACCAAAAAGTTGATGGTTTGAGTCCTTCCAGAGGCACCTTAGAAGAAAGACCTGGTGACCTATGTCTGAAAAGTCCACCATTGACAACGCTATGGCGCACACTCGGACACACCAAGAACTGGGGCTGACTCAATGGCAGCTGACTAAGGTGACTTTATTCCTAAGTGGAAACCATAATCTTGATGAGAATATTGGCTAGAAGTTTGGGTGTTTCAGTCTCTATATGAGCACCTAAAGAGGCTGAGTGAAGGAAGGAGAGGTGTGTACCCAAAGGGAATAACACAACATAGGTCCTACAGCGATTGAAATAAGCAACCACTGGAGATTTTTACAAGATAAACAGAACTGAGGTGACTTCTGAGACTTTATTTAGCTCCTCAGAAACCCTATACAGGGTTGATACGAGTCAGAACGAACTCAACAGCATTTAACAACCACAACATTTAGTGAAGAGGAGTCCTGGTGTGTAAGTACTGAATTGCTAACCATAAGTTGACCGTTCAAACCTACCACTTGATCCTCGGAAACTCTGTCAGGGGTCACTATTAGTCAGAACCCACTCCACAGCACTTTAACAACAACAACATGCAATGAAGAAAGGAAAAGGAAATTGTACTAGAAGAAGAAATATTCTACAAAAACTAAGATAGTCCCACTAAAAGTTGGTTGGAGAGAATTGAGGACTGAGGCAAGCAAAAGAAACAAACAAAAAACTTCAGCTAACTGTAGTAAAAGAAAACCAAACCCAACCGATTGCCATGGAGTTGATTCGAATTCATGGTGACCCTAGATGGAGCAGCGGGTTGTTTTGAATTACCAGCCTAGTGGTTAGCAGTCCAGTGCTTATCCTACATCACCAGAGCTCCTTAGTCATAGAAAAGATTTTTTCCTACCACCCTGAGTAGTTTTCCCTGAAATCATCTAGATTACATGAAACCCTGTTATATCTCTTCAGAACTGATTTGGAGCTCACAGAACTTAAAGAACAGTGTTATTCTCCCCATGGTCTCTTCTACAGTGTTCCATTTATAAACCTTAAAAAGGTGCCTCCTCATGGAGAGTTAGAGCAGCTGAGGACACCAGACTCATGGAAAGAGAAAGGCTGTGTGCTGGCGGCCTGGAGGCTGGTTTACAGAATGTGTCCTTTGGTTGTTTAAATGATTATATATTCCTGAGTGGCTTTGTGTACATAAAAAAAAAAAAAGAAAGAAAGAAAGAAAAGAAAAGGGGGAATAGAATCTGTTAAATGATGATGCATGGAGGGCATTGTAATAACTGCAATGAAATAAAATACGATAGGATGAGTGCAAAACCAATGTTCTTCCATGTAAACTAACAATCAATTCACAATAAAACTTGTTCAACTGGCAGAGACTCAGGAGTGATTCTGTACCACCCTGGTGCCAGAGGTGATGGTAGCTTAAGAGAGAGCAGATCAGTCATTCCACACTACAGCCTCCTGCAGCGGCATTGGCATAACTCAACCTTCTTGTGAGCCTGAAGAATTAGTCACAGTAGAATCTTCATTACAACACAGCTAATGAGTAAATAAAATCAAGAGAGGAAAGATAATTTGGTTAAATATGCACTAGGGATGGAAAAACAGAGATGGGTGTGTGTGCATGCATTAATCCAACTTACAGGATTTGGCTTAAAATCTAGTCACATCATGACTGATTATGAGCAGCTGCTAAACATAACTATGAAAGGTTTCCTGTAGAACTCTTCAGCTTGATAACATGCTGCAACTGTTCCTAAAACTGGTATGGATGATAGTTAAATGCCCTTGCAAATTATAACGCTATTTAAGTAACGTACATACCAATTCTAGGAACATTTTACACTAGAGGGAAGTCCTTTATAGATTTCTTTATAGACTTTTATTTAGGTAGAAATTCAACAATCACAGGCAGCAAAGATGGGTTGATTTTATTGTCGCCTTCAAAATCTTTACTGGGTCTTTTGCAAGGACTACTTTCTGCATTTACTGATGAAGATCAAAGAGCACAGCCTCCTGTATGGATTGCATCGCAATATAAAGAAAACAAAAATCCTCACCACTGGACCAATAAACAACATTCTTATCAAAGGAAAAAACGTTGAAGTTGTCAAGGATTTCATTCTTCTTGCATCAATTATCAACACTCATGGAAGCAGCAGACAAGAAATCAAACGACATATTGCATTACACCTTTTTAAAGTGTTGAAGAGCAAAGATGTCAGCTTGAGGCCTAAGGTGCGCCTGACCCAAGCCATGGCATTTTTAGTAAATTCATATGCATGCAAAAGCTGGACAGTGAATAAGGAAGACCGTAGAAGAATTGATGCTTTTGAGTTATGGTGTTGGAAGAGAATATTGAAAGTGCCATGGGCTGCCAAAAGAACCAACAGATCTGTGTTGGAAGAAGTGCAGCCAGAGTGCTCCTTGGAGGCCAGGATGGCCAAACTTTGTCTCTCATACTTCAGACATATCATCAAGAGGGACCAGTAGCTAGAGAAGGATATCATGTTTGATAAGGTGGAGGGTCAGAGAAAAAGAGGAAGACCCCCCAGAGAGATAGATTGGCCAAGTGGCATCATCAATGGGCTCAAGCATGGCAATAATAGTGAGTAGGCCCAGGATCAGGCAGTGTTTCATTCTGCTGTACATAAGGTCACTATGAGTTGGTACTGACTCAATGGCACCTAACAACAGCAACAACTTCCTGGTTTGTCTAACCTTGATGGCAAACATCCCAGGTGTGTGAGCTGTATGGTATTTTTTTGAATTGATAGTTCTCAGTTAGCAGCTGTGGCACCATAGAATAAGCACATGACCTTAAGGTCAGTTTGAACTGCAAGGTCAGCAGTTCAAACTCACCAATCACTCCTTGAAAACCCTATACATGGTTGTTATGAGTCGGAAATTACTCGACAGAAAATAGCAAAATCAATACATGTAATACCTAAAATTTGGGGCTTTCTATCTTTGAAGTGTCCTTGAAGGCATTCTAGGCAGTGGAGGAGCAATGTAGTTGAGTTTGTTAACAAGAAACAGAACATATGCAGACATAAATGAGAATGAATGAGGCTTTTGCCCACACTTCTCCTGACATCCTCCTTGCTGATAAGCTCACAGGGAAACAACTATCACACCACTCTCTTCCTTACCTTACTAAAAATATTTTCATTTTCTTCCAAGAACTCTCATCAACACCATTGTAACTTATGGTTTGCTTATTTTTAAGATTGAACTTCAGTTTTTATTTTAATGCCAGCTAGTATTACAGGCAAGGCTCTTGTTTTAGAAGGACCAGAGCAGTATGCAGGTTAACTAGACAAGAGACTTACTATAGGGACAAGATGAAAACTCAGTAATCATAACAGGAAATTTAAACAAAATTTAAATCCACAGGTCAGATAACAGCAACTCAAAAGGTGAGGTAAAAATTTTAGGGGGCAGTGAATGTGTGTAATGGGAAAGGAGCAAGCCAAAATAAAGGGAATGAGAATGTTTGCACAAGGAATGCCACTGAAATGTGAAACCTGATGTAAATTTTTATGGTGTATATTCTCAACAACAACAAAAATTATAAAAGAAATTATATTTTTGAAAAAAGTACAGTACAGGAAAAAGGCTGATTTCCATTCATCACACTTAGAAACAAAGATCACAGTCATACTATCAAAAGAATGCATTTCTCAACCCAAAGTGCTAAACTGCCCAATGTCATGACTGGTCCTAGAGTTAGAGCTTGGTCTGAAGAATCAGGTGACCTTTAACACTGTTTATCTGCCTTGTAACATTTTAACTACAGATGTTGTTGTAAGGGCCCTTGAGTCGGTTTGAACTCAGCATCCTTGTACAGGGTTTCTAAAGTTGCAAATCTTTCTGGGAGTAGAACGTCTCATCTTTCTCTCATGGAGTGGCTGGTGGGCTCAAACCCCTGGTCTTGTGGTTTGATGTTAAATGCTTATCCTGCAGAACTATCACACTCTAATAGGAAATATAAAACTCTACTTAATATGTTAAGTATTTATGTGCATGCACACACACACACACAAACATACATGAAACCAAGCACATAATTCAGGTCATGGTGACTGGTTTACAGAAATACTCACCAAACTCAATTTCTTCAAACCAGTATGAAACATCCACTAACCACAACCATTGTTGTTGTTGTTAAGTGCTGTCAAGTCAGTTCTGACTCAGCAACCCTGTACAGCTAGGGTTTCCGAAGAGCGACGGTGGGTATGAACCACCCATAAAAGCAAGCCCTGGCCACTAAATACAATCGTCCAACTCCCTCACATTCTATTTAAACAGTTTCCTTCTACACAATACTTTTTAAGTCTCATTTCTATTTTTCAGTGCTGAACCTGACATATCTGAACTCGTGTGTTCTGGTTCCCCTGGCTTCAAATGTTGATTCTCCTCTGTCTTACCCTTTCCTTAGGTTACGCACTTTAGGTAAGACATTTGACCTTTGGAAATATAACCTTTCAATTAAACCAGCTCTCCACTTCCATGAAGGAGGTTCAAAAAGGAAGATGAAGATACGGAGAAAAAATTACGACACACAAGATAATGGACATAAATGGAAGTCAATACTAGACAGAGAGTGAAGAGTCACAAAGGCAATAACTAGGTAGACTCAGAGTCTACACTAGCTATGGATTGATAATGAGATTCATCGTCACATTTGGACTAGGATTATTGGTAAAACGATGGACCAGGAGATTCATTGTTAGTGGGAATAATAGACTAACACAGGGAACTAAGAGAATATGAAACTGGTGGTTTTGTGCCTTAACTTGCACAACCGATCTAGGATCTTTTGGACATTCAGAATTCATTTTGCATCCTTCCATAAAGCTGCGTTGGTGAATCCACACCTCTCCCATTCTCAACCTTATAATTTGGCAACATTAACTTTACATCTAGCATTACAAAGAATGGAAATTCCCAAACATTTCATTTTACTCATGTGGAGCCTGTACATAGATAAAGAGGCAGCCATTCAAACAGAACAAGGGTCAACTTCATGGTTTAAAACCAGGAAAGGTATTGTCAGGGCTGCAACCTTCTACCATGCTAATTCAATCTGTTGTTGTTGTTGTTGTTGTCAGGTGCCATCGAGTCGGAACCGACTCATAGCGACCCCATGCACAGCAGAACGAAACAATGCCCGATCCTGGGCCAACCTCACCAACCCTGCCACCCCCGAGTCCATCAATGATACCACCTGGCCGATCCATCTCGTTGGAGGTCTTCCTCTTTTTCTCTGACCCTCCACCCTACCCAGCATGACATCCTTCTCCAACGATTGTTTCCTCCGGACTACATGTCCAAAGTAGGAGAGACGAAGCTTAGCCATCCTGGCCTCCAAGGAGCACTCTGGCTGCACTTCTTCCAAAACAGATCTATTGGTTCTTTTGGCAGTCCATGGCACCCTCAGTATTCTCCTCCAACACCACAACTCAAAGGCATCAATTCTTCTACGATCCTCTTTATTCACTGTCCAGCTTTCGCATCCATATGAGGCTATTGAAAACACAATGGCCTGGGTCAGGCGCACCCTAGTCCTCAAGCTGACATCTCTGCTCTTCAATACTTTAAAAAGTTCCTGTGCAGCAGATTTGCCCAGTGCAATACGTCGTCTGATCTCTTGACTGCTACTTCCGCGAGTGTTGATAGTTGATCCAAGAAGAATGAAGTCCTTGACAACTTCAATCTTTTCTCCATTGATAAGAATGTTGTTTATTGGTCCAGTGGTGAGGATTTTTGTTTTCTTGACATTGAGATGCAATCCATATTGAAGGCTGTGCTCTTTAATCTTCATAAGTAAATGTTTCAAGTCCTCTTCACTTTCAGCGATCAAGGTTGTATCATCTGCATATCGCAGGTTGTTAATGAGTCTTCCTCCAATCCTGATGCCACGTTTTTCTTCATAGAACCCAGCTTCTCGTATTATTTGCTCAGCATACAGGTTGAACAAGTATGGTGAAAGAATACAACCCTGTCTCACACCTTTCCCAATTTTAAAACTTTCAGTGTTCCCATGTGCTGTTCGAACAACTGCTTCTTGGTCTAGGTACAGATTTCTTAGAAGTACAATTAAGTGTTCTGGAATACTCATACTTCTCAATGTTGTCCATAGCTTGTCATGATCCACACAATCGAAAGCCTTTGCGTAGTCAATAAAGCACAGGTAAACATCCTTCTGATATTCTCTGCTTTCAGCCAAGATCCATCGGACATCAGCAATGATATCTCTCGTTCCACGGCCACTTCTGAATCCAGCTTGAACCTCTGGAAGTTCTCTGTCAATGTATGATTGTAGCCGTTTCTGTACTACCTTGAGCAAAACTTTGGTTGCTTGAGATATCAAAGAGATTGTCCGATGATTTCCGCACTCCGTTGTATGCTGAGCTAATAATTTGAGAACTTAAACTATATAAGGAGAACATGGCATCAGTATTGGGAAAAACTCATTAGCAACTTATTATATGCAGATGGCACAGCCTTGCTTGCTGAGAGTGAAAAGAACTTGAAGCACTTACTGAAGAAGATCAAAGAATACAGCCTTCACTGTGGATTACAACTCAATATAAAGCAAGCAAAAATCCTTACAACTAGACCAAAAGCATCATAATAAATGGAGAAAACACTGAAATTGTAAAGAATTCCATTTTACTTGGATTAACAATCAACACTCATAGAAGTGGTTGTTGTTGTTAGGTGCCGTTGAGACAATAGCAACTCATAGTAACACTATGCACAACAGAATGAAGCACAGCCCAGTCCTGTGTCAACATCAAAAATCATTGCTAAGCCTGAGCCTCTTGGTGCTGCCACTGTGCTAATCCATAGCATTGGGAATATTCGTCTTTTTCTATGACTCTCCACTCTAACAAACATGATATCCTTCTCCAGAGACTGGTCCTTCCTGATAATATGTCCGAAGTATGAGAGACAAAGTCTGGTCATCCTGACTTCAAAGGAGCATTTTGACTATACTTCTTCCAACACAGAATGGTTTGTTCTTATGGCAGTCTATGATACTTTTAATATTCTTCTCCAACACCATAACTCAAATGCATCAATTCTTCTATGGTCTTCCTTATTCACTGTCCAACTTTCACAGGCATATGAGGTTATTGAAACTACCATGGCTTGGATCTGGCACACCGTAGTCTTCAAACTGACAGCTTTGCTGTTCAACACTTTAAATGGTCTTGTGCAACAGATTTGCCTAATGCAATATGTCATTTAATTTCTTGCAGCTGCTTCCTTGAGTGTTGATGGTTGATCCAAACAAAATGAAATCTTAGACAACTTCTATCTTTTCTGTTCCATTGATCACTGTGTCTTTCATTGTACCAGTACCAGGCTGTTTTGACCACTGTAGCTGTGTAGTAGATTTTGAAATTGGGGAGTGAGAGGCTTCCAACCTTTTTCTTCTTCTTGTGCAGTGCTTTGCTTATCCTGGGTCTCCTTCCTTTCTGTGTAAAGTTTGTAATTGTCTTTTCCATCTCTTTGAAGAATGTTGCTGGGATCTGGATTGGGATTGCATTATATGTGCAAATAGTTTTGGGTAGTACTGACTTTTTCACAATGTTGAGTCTTCCTATTCAGGAACATTCCATCTGCTTTTGATGCTTTCTCCATCATTCAATATTTTACCCATAGAATCTTTCAATACCACAAGTCGAAACTTGATTTTTTTCTTTAGTTCCCTCAGCTTGAGAAATGCTAAGAGTGTTCTTCTCTTTTGGTTTTCTAACTCCAAGTTTTGGCACATTTCTTTATAATATTTGACATTGCCTTCTTCAGCTGACCTTTAAAACTGTCTGTTCAGCTCTTATATCTCCTCACTTCCATTTGCTTTAGCATCTCTACACCAGTGAGCAAATTCCAGAGTCTCTTCTGACATCAATTTTGGTCTTTTCATTCTTTCTTGTCTTCTCAATGACCTTTTGCTTTCTTCCATTATGATGTTCTTCATGGCATCCCACAACTCTTCTGCTCTTCAGTCTTTAGTATGTAATGCATTACAGCTGTTATTGAGATTATTTCTAAATCCAGGTTAGATATGTTCAAGGTCATATTTTGGCTCTTGTGTACCTGTTTTATTTTCTTCAGCTTCAGCTTGAACTTGCATATGAGCAATTGATGATATGTTCCAGAGTATGCCTCTGGCCTTGTTTTGGCTGATGATATGGAGGTTTTCCACCGTCTCCAGAGATGTAGTCAATTTGATTTCTGTGTATTCTATCTGGTGAGGTCCATGTGGATAGTCCTTTATGTTGTTTTAAAAGATATTTACAATGAAAGCATCAGTGGTCTTGCAAAATTCTATCATGAGATCTCCAGCATCGTTTCTATCATCAAGGCCATATTTCCAACTACTGATCCTTCCTTTGTTTCCAAAGTTTTCATTCCATTTGCCAGTAATTATCTTACATTTTGATTTCATGTTTGATCAATTTCAGACTGAAAAAGTTGATAGAATTCTTCAATTTCATCATCACTGGCTTTAGTGGTTAGTGTGTAAATTTGAATAATAGGGCTATTAATTGATCTTCCTTGTAGATATATGGATATTACCTTATCACAGATAATGTTGTACTTCAAAACAGATCTTGATATGTTCTTTTTGATGATGAATATGACATCATGACTCTTCAATTTGCCATTCCCAGCATAGTAAATCATGTAGTCGTCAGGTTAAAAATGGCCAATTCCAGTCCATTTCAGCTCACTAATACCTAGAATATCAAAGTTTATCTTTTCCATTTCATTTCTGACAATTTCCATTTTTTCTAGATTCATATTTAGTACATTCTATGTTCTGACTATTAATTGATATTTACAGCTATTTCTCTTCATTTTAAGTTGCTCCCCATCAGCAAATGAAGCTCCTAAAGGCTTTACTCTACTCACATCATTATGGCCAACTCTACTTTGAGGATGCAGCTCTTTCCCAGTTGTATTTTGAGTGCCTTCCAACCTGAGGGGCTGATCTTACAGCACTGTATCTGACATATTCTAGTGCTCTTCATCATGTTTCATTATTCTGTATTCTGATGCTGACAGCGCTTCACTGCTATTCATAAAGTTTTCAGTGACTAAATATTTTAAGTAATCCATCTCTCCTTCTTCCTAGTCTGTCTTCCTCTCGAAGCTCAGCTGTAACCTCTCCACTGTGGGTGACTTTTCTGGTATTTAAAATACCCATGGCATAGCTTCCAGAATCACAGCAACATACACACTACCACAGTGCAATAAACTGACAGATGAATGGTGGCTTATGGAAGAAGCAGTCAAGAAATCAAAATAACATATTGCATATTGCAAAATGACATATTAGGCAAATCTACAGCAAAAAAAAAAAAAAAAAACTTTTTAAAGTGTTAAAGAACAAAGTTGTCATTTTGAAGACTAAGTTGCACCTGACCCAAGCCATGGTATTTTCAATCATCTCATATGCATGTGAAAGCTGGACAATTAATAAGGAAGACTAGAGAAGAGCCTGGGCATTTGAAATATTATGTTGGCAAAGAATATTAAATCTGCTATGGACTGCTAGAAAATGAACAAGTCTGTGTTGAAAGTACAACCAGAATGCTCCTTAAAATCTAGATGGCAAGATCTTTTACTTTTTGGTCACATTACCAATAGGGAGCAGTACTCTAGAGAAGGATATCATGTTTTTAAAGTAAGTAGTGAAGAAGAACAAGACTGTCAATGATATGGACTGACACAGTGGCTGCCAAATGGACTCAAGTATAGCAACAAATGTGAGGATGGCACAGAACTGAGCAGCATTGTGTTGTATTGTACAAAGGGTTGCTATGAATCAAAACTGAAGCAACAGCACCTAACAATAACAACAACAACAACAGTGTTACACTAGTTTCCATGGATGAGCTTAGATTTTGTTTAATTTAAATATCATATCTCATCATCCTGGTCACACTGATTTATGGATGTTTACTTTGCAAAATTAGAGCAGATGAGAGCCAAAGATTTGCATGTTGGGATTTTTCAGAAGAGTCTTTCTTTTGTGGGTGTTATTAGACAAAACTTGTTTTGGACCCTGGACCACCTCGATTATGAGATTTGAGGATGTGTGGCCTGAAACTGCTATAAATCCCTCTTCTTTTCATAAAATAAAAGCTTATACAATTAGGGAGCTTGTGGATGGAAACTAGACCACAAACTAGCAGAGAAATAAACTAGGTGCTTAGTGATATTATTTGAACTTCTTCACAAAGATAGCATCTCCTTTTCAGTTATATAAATTAATGAATTTTCCTTTGTTCTTAAACCAGCTTGATTTTTTTCCCCTGTCATCTGCAAATGAAACATTTTTATCTGATATAATCAGAATTTGATTATTGACTATCTACTCTTTGTCTGGAACTATACTAAATGCTATGGATACTGTGTAGCAAAAATAGTCCTGAGGTGGTGCTGTGGGATAAAGCATTGGACCACAAGTTCGGTATGAACCACAATGTTGGCAGTTCAAACTCACCAGCCGCTCCTTGGAAACCCTATACAAAGTTGCTATAAGTTGGAACTCACTCGATAGCACTTAACAACAACATTAATGATAAAACAGATTTTTGTCCCCGATCTCATTGACTTATATAGTAAGTTGTTGTTGTTGTTAAGTGCTGTCGAGTCGGTTTCGACCCATAGCGACCCTGAATAGGGTTTCCGAGGCTGTAAATCTTTACGGGAGCAGATCGCCTCATCTTTCTCCCGCGGAGCAGCTGATAGTTTCGAACTGCTGACCTTCCGGTTCGCAGCCCGATTCGTATATAGTAAAGGAGACAGAAAATACACAAATAAACTCTCCAATAAACAAGTTAGTTTGAATTTTGATATGTGCTGGGAAAGAAGAGCCAAGTGCTGTCACTACTAATAGTGAGTAGATGCAAGAGTTTTTAAATTGAGAAGGAATAAAGTGGCACTTGAGCTGAAGAAGGAGCATGGGTTGGCAGGTGAAGTGTGTAGGAAGGGCATGCCAGGAGAGGAGTGCTTTCTTCTTTTAAATAGAAAGACCATATTGATAATTTTTAAAAGGTAAATTGTTTCATTTCTTTCCCTATCAGCTTGCCCTACTGAGGTGGCTTGCATGTTGCTATGATACTTTAAGTTTTACTTCAAATACGGCGGGGCTACCCATAATGGAGGAGTCCTGGTGTGGTGCTGTGGGTTAATGCTCTGGACTGCAACGTCAGTTTGAACTGCAAGGTTGGCAGTTCAAGCTCACCAGATGCTCCTCAGAAACCCTATACAGGGTCATTATGGGTGGAACCAACTTGACAGCACTTAACGACAACAACAACCCATAATTGACAGGTTTCAATGAAGCGTCCAGGCTAATGCAGAGTAGGAAGAGAGACCTAACAATCTCCTTCCAAAAATTAGCCAACGAAAACCCTATGAATTACAACATAATATTTGTTTGATATAGTGCTGGCAGATGATCTCATTTGATTGGAAGTTACTTCAAAATATACAATGGCGACATAAGCATACCAACTGTGAAGATGGCACAAAATCAGACAGCATTTAGATCTGTTATACATGGAGTTGCATTGAGTCGAGGCCAACTAAAGAGTTACTAACAACCACCACATACCCTAACCTTATTTGCAATGATCAACTTGTCCCATGGCTAGGAATCCAATCTAATTATCAAAAGCTATCATGTTACACTAGTGAGATCTGTTTCTCAGTCCTGAGGTTTCCATCTCTATACTACCGGAACTAGTTGCTGTTGTTCTTGTTGCTGTTAGGTGCTATTGAGTCTGCTATGACTCATAGCATCCCTCTGCACAACAGAATGAAACACTGCCCAACTCTGCTCCATTCTCACAATTGTTGTTACACTTGGGCCCATTGCTGCTGCCACTATGCCAATCCATCTCGTTGAGGGTCTTCCTCTTTTTCACTGACCCTCCACTTTACTAAGCATGATGTTCTTCCCCAAGGACTGGTCCCTCCTGATAACATGGCCAAAGTAACAGAAACAAAGTCTCACTATCCTGGCTTCAAAGAATGTTCTAAGGAGCATTCTGACTGTACTTATTTCAACATAAATGTGAAAGACATTTTTTCAGTTTGTTTTTCTGGCAGTCCATGGCATTTTTAATATTTTTCTCCAACACCATAACTCAAATGCATCAGTTCTTCTATGGTCTTCCTTACTCATTGTCTAACTTTCACTTGTATATGAGGCTATTCAAAGTATCATGGTTTAGGCCACGTATATCTTAGACCTCAAACTGATATCTTTGTTCTTGAACTCTTTAAAGAGGCCTTGTGCAGAAGATATGCCTAATGCAAAATGTCATTTGATTTCTTGACTGCTGCTTCCATGAGTGTTGATTGTGGATCCAAGCAAAATAAAGTATTTTACAACTTCAATCTTTTCTCCATTTAACATGATAGTTATCTATTGGCCCAGTTGTGAGGATTTTTGTTTTCGTTGCATTGAAGTGCAATCCATACTGAAAACTGTAGTCTTTGGTCTTTGTCAGTAAGTATTTTAGTTAGGAAACATGAATACATGTATCTGGTTTATTCATTCATGTTGATTACTATAACCTCAGTGAGAGAGCCAACAATTTTCAAATTATATCTGAGGCACAAAACTTTGTTGTTCAATTATCTATTTCTTCATTTGCATATGCCTGTTCAATTTTTGCTGAAAATATTATTAACATGAGATGGCTTTAACCACAACAAGCAGATGTGAGATCTGAGTCATTTGGTCTAAGCTAACTCTCTGTTCCAAAAACCTTTGTCTTGATATTTACCACTTTGATAGTTACCAAAACATTAGCATTCTGCATCATCTTCCTCATCTTAGTTTTTTATAATTTTTCTAATGTGTCCCCTAAATTTCTTGAGCATTGTGATAGTTGTTAGGTACCACTGAGTTGATTCCAGCTTGTTATGATCCCATGTGACAAAGCTGAAGTACCCCATAGGGTTTTCTTGATTATAACCTTTATGGAAGCAGACCACCAAGTCTTTCTCCCATGGAGCTGCTAGGTGGGTTTGAACAGCCAGACTTTCATCTAGCAGCTGAAAGCTTGACTATGCCCTTACCAGGCCTCCCTACATTGAACATAGCCTAATATAATCCCTTTTCCAGTGTGATACACTACCCAATGGCTTACGCTTCTTAATAGAATGCTCCGAGGTGGGAAAGAGCTTGATATTTTAGGATCCAGAAAAGTCAAGTGTATCTTGTGGGTGATGAACCTGGGGAGACTGACAGGTGTCATATACTGTCAGTTCTTATAGACCACATTAAGGGTGCCATTGAAGGGTGTTAAGCAGGGAATGAAATGAACCAAATTGCCTTTTGAAAATCACTGAACTGATGCTATCTTTCTGCTAAATCAAAAATGAATCAGGGTATTTGCTTCTTGCAAGCTCATTTGAGCGATGATAAATAGGTTCAAATAACTGAAGTAAGGCATTTAGGAACCAGCAACTGGAAATTTTTTATGGCTCCAAAATGTTGAAAAGCAGTGAGTATCACACTTTTCAACATGTTGGAGCCATAAAAAATGTGGGGTGGGGGGAGTCATAGTTTTTCTTGGAGTTTCTGGGAGAGCATTACCATAAGAAACTTTCAAATTTTAGCTGCAGTTTTACAGCAATAGGCATCCATCTTTCCATTCCTGGTTCTTGCCATGTCGTGAGTGAATGTAAGTTGAGAACAGGACCACATGTACAAGTCCAAACCTACTGTACATAGCTCGAAGAAAACGACAGGTCAATGCCACTCTTCCCAGGTCAGGATACTTCTGTACTTTAGAAAGTTAAATTTAATCTGAGCATTGTTTTCTAAATGTCACTTTTCATTGTAGGCTCCATTTTATTGCTCCAGACACAAATCATTTTTAATAATGAATAATATGCAGGATAGGACAATTATAGTCCAGAGGTCTTACAAATCAAAGGAATTGCACTGATAAAAATCCCTGAAGCAAATCCATGAATCCCTTAGTTATGAAATTCAATTTGCTTAAAATGTCAACAATGTATCATCTTTAGTTTCTGAGCTAAGGAAAAGTAACTCTAAGAGTGTAATTCTGGATTCCAGCCACCATTTCACCAAGCATGTGATTTCAAGACCTTTTCCCTCCAACCATGGGTTTTACTGCTCTTTAACATTTTCTAGGTACTGTGTAAATGCATTCGTAACAAGCCAACAATTCCCCCTAAACAAAGCTTTGCTTTAAGAGCAATAGACTTTGTAACTTCAAAGTCTTCAACGAATTTTCTTTAATTTCTGGGTCATAACATAGAAAGTAGCAGGTTCTGATTGAGGTGCTATTTGCTGAGTAGCAGCCCTTTTCTCTGATTGAAGTACTAATGTATCTAACCACAGCCCTTTAACTTTATGTACTTCCATTACTGTACTTTCAGAACAACACTGCTATGGCCCACAGAACCATTAAAATGCCCCCTTTTGAAGCAGGTTACTGAAATCCATTACTGTAATGGGTTTTTCCTTTCTCACCCCTCCAGAATGGTTTGCAATCTTGTGAACAAAAATTTAAGATCATTGCATGAATGCACAAATAATCACTAAAAATTCTGACTTAATTAATCTTTCTTTTCGGAGAAAAAGCATTAAGTCCAGATTTAAAAAAAAAAAAAAATGAGGTAATGACATTTTATTCCTTGCAACAATGCAGCCTGTTAGCATACATTAGGTTCTAGGAATGTTTTCCTAAAACAGAAGTATCTGAAAAACAGTTCATGTCTAGAGGCAGTTTCTTTTGCTAATTTTCTTCCCCTCTAGTCTATACCCTGGAGTCCTGGTGTGGAGCTGTAGGATCAGAACTGGATTTCTAATTCTAAAGTCAGTAGTTCAGACTCACCAGCTGCTCCTCAGAAACCCTACACAGGGTTGTTATGAGTCAGAACCTACTCTACAGCACTTAACAACAATATGAATTGGACTGTGAACCGCAAGGTTAGCAGTTCAAAACTACCAGCTGTTCCATGGGAGAAAGATGAGGCTTTCTGCTCCCATAAAGATTTACGGCCTCGGAAACCCTGTACAGGGTCACTATGAGTCGGATCCGACTTCACGGCACATAACAACAACAACATAACTTAACAGAAGAAGTCTGGTAACACAATGGTTAAGCTTCAGCTGCTAATGAGAAAGTTAGTGGCTCAATCCTGCAAATGGCTTCACAGGCGAAATGACCTAACAATCAGTTTATGTAAAGAGTAGAGTCAAGAAAACTCTAGGGGTCAGTTCTGCTCTGTCACATGGTGTCACCATGAGGTGGAATCAATGTGAAGGCACCTAATAGCAACAATGACAACGTAGCCTAACAGGACACCCAAGAGAATTTACTAACAAGAGTCATATCATCCTAACACCAGTTCAAGGAAAATATTTTCTTATTTCTCCCATTTTAAAGACGTGGATCCCATGAATTATTTTACTTCCTCTAAACCTGGAGAGTAAATCTGAGGAACTGCATTTCATTTAGTATATGTCTAACATTTATTTGATCTTATTCACATACCTGAGTGTAGGTGATAACACTTCACCTGTAGAGATACTACAGTATCTTTGAGTTACCATGCTTATTGGGATTTCTGCCTCAAAGTATTTAATAGTCATAAACTCATAATCAACTTTGACTTTTAATGTCCAGGAATGTTTGTAATTGTCAGGAGTGTTTGGATTTTGTTTTCGTTTTTGTTCTTAATTAAAGAATAGTGCAATTCACTATAATGGGTTCCTTGTGGAAGAAAGAACATAAAATTGTGGAAAAACACACAGAGGATTTCAAAGATAATGATAATGTGCTATTTCGTAAGCTGAGTACTAGTACACAGATGTTCATCTATAATAGGCTAAATTTATAAATATTATTTTGTGTACATTCAATATTTTATAAAAACTTCTTTGAAAACCAAATAAAGTACATGGAAATAGTCTCCCTCCACTCCCAGTTTCCACACTTACATTTTATGACTTAATTGAAGCAAATCTAAGACATCTGTGAAGTTTAAAAAGATTATTTACTAATACTTACAGGAAAATCTATAGGGATAGTGTTTTCTCTGAATGTTACCTTTTTACTAAAAGATATTGTTGTGAGATACTATTGCAATGATATCATGATATCAGTAAAATAAAGAGAAAAATACTATGCTTACTTCATCAACAACCAGGCATTATCTGCTACTCACAAGGAATATTTGTTTATTGCACACTTTCTGGGAAGCAGACATTTCACTGATGCTATTGTAAATGCACAGATGAGTATACAATCCCTGCCCTCAGGGAGTTTACAATCTACCAGAGAAGAAAGGCAGACATAAACAATTTGTTGCAATGTAAAATAATATCAGATAAATGTTAAACCAAAATGGAAACAGCATGCTGTGGAGTTGAGTTAAAGAAGTGGGCCAAAGCCTCATTTGGCAAATTGTGTTTACTGTGATTAATTCACAACGCTTTAGGTTCATTCCCTCACCCTTGCAGCTTCAGAATTTGTTTTTATCAATATCCTAGGGCTGATCAGATTTAGAGAGATGACTCACACTCCACAACTCCCAAGAGTCCAAAGAACATCAATCAAAATGCCAATTTATAAATTTACAATAAGAGTTATAACTGCAGGAAAGAGCAGATGTCCATATTGCCTGACCACCATGCATTCTTCCTCAGCAGGCAAGCTAAATGGAATGTTCTATAATGCTAAATGTGCTAGAAGTACAAGAAGTCAGAATAAGGTCAGCTAGTGATACAGTTATTATGTTTTTTAAAAGGTGTCATTTTGATAGTTGGATGTGTCTAGCTCCACAAAAGAGGCATGTTTCAAGGATGCCTTCACATTCCTGTAATTTTACTGAAACACTGCTCCCCTAGAATGGATTAGAATGAACACTATCAAAGTCTAGCCTTCTTCAACTTTTTTTTTGTTTCTAAGCCTGACCACATATTCTTTCTATGGTCTTATTCTTTCGTTGGTGTTCTATAGTGGTACAAATGGTTAACAAGCTCAGCTGTTACCTGAAAGTTTGGAGGTTCAAATCCACTTTCAGAAGATAGGCCTGGCTGGTTAGCTGTTTCTTAAGAAAAATCATTGAAAATGCTGTGGATCAGGGTTATACTCTGTCACACATAAAGTTGCCATGAGTTAGATTTAGTCAGTTGTGATAGAATCTAGTTTTCTGGTTTGGGCACTAGTCAGTAAATCTGCATAGTCTAATCCTTATCCAAAAACTAATTTCTGAGAGCTCATACACATTGCATCCATGGAGTGGTACAGTGGGAGATGAGACAGGCTTAGAAAAGCCTGGGCAGATTACATGAGCTTCTTGAATACCTTGAATACTATGCTAAAAATGCTGAACCATTAATGATTTTCAGGAATAAGAATGGCCTGTTGTCACCTTAGAATACAAAATGTTACTGTTGTTAAGTGCTGCTGATTCAGTTCCAACTCATAGCCACCTTGTATAGAGTTTCCTAGAAGTGGCTGGTGGGTTTGAATCACAGACCTTGTAGTTCAAACTGACCTTTCAGTCCAGTGCGTTTTCCTGAAGCATCATACCAGGACAAAATAGACTTTACAAAAACCTTTTAATAATCTTTATTTGGAAAAAATATTTTGTAATGCTTGTGATTTTGAGGATGAATTTCATTCTAGGTATAGATCCTTTAACAAAAGAAAGGGCAAAAAATGTCACTTGGAGTTTCTTTCTCAAGGAAACAAACAGAATACAACCAAATTCTAATAAGCAGCATTTCAAAAACGAATGCTTTCATTGGAATTGTCTCATTGTTTAAGGACGAAATGTTTTGATGTTGTTACTGAAATATTCATTTTTAGACCAGAAATGACCAATGGAAATACAATAAAAGCCACATTTAAATTTTTCTGGAAGTCAACTTAAAATCATAAAAAGAAATTATTGGAATTAATTCATTTTAATAATAAATTTTATTTAACCCAAAGCATCCAAAATATCACTCAATGTATAATTTATATAAAATTTATTAATTCAGTATTTTACATTCTTTTTTCATATTACATTTTAAAAATCCAACATGTATTTTATACTTATAAAAAATTTCAATGTGAACCAGTCACATTTCAAGTGTTAGTAATAGCCTTATGGGGCTGGCTACTGGCTACCAGTGGGCAGCACCACCTAACACTGTCTACTGCCAGTTCTAGGGTATTCCATGCTAAGGTGACCTCAGAGAGACCGAAGGACCACAAGGGAGGAGCTGAGGATTTATAACATTTACTGTAAATCTATTTCCTCCTGTAGAAAAAGAGAGCAGAGAATGTGACGTTAACTTTCAGCAGTTAAACCTTTTGTAAGCTGGGAGACAAATATCACCCACCAACATTTACAGCAAGGTTGGTTTATTGGGAAGCCCCAATCCCAGTAGTATGTGCTGTCTCCTTGCAAGGACCTGCATAACCTTGTGAATCTAAAGAACTAGACCTTATCCCACCAATCCTACCACAAGAGTCTATTTGGGATATATGCATCCCAATATAATTGTATAAAAACCATTGTTGTTCTTAGGTGCTGAGTTGATTCTGACTTATGGAGACCCTACGTACACAGAATGAAACACTGTCTTATCCTGCACCAGCCTCACAATTGCTTCTATGTTTGAGCCTGTTGTTGCTGTCACTGGGTCAATCCATCTTGTTGGGAGTATTTCCTCTTTTTCACTGACCCTTCATTTTTCCAATCATGATGTCTTCTCCAGAAACAGATCCTACCTGACAATATGCCCAAAGTATGAGAGACAAAATCTCACCTTCCTTGTTTTTAAGGAGCATCTGGATGTACTTCCTCCAAGACAGATTTGATTGTTCTTCTGGCAGTCCATGGTACTTTCAATAGTCATAGCCAACACTGTAATTCAAATGCATCGATTCTTCTGCAGTCTTCCTTATCCACAGTCCAACTCTCACATGCATATGAGGTGATTGAAAACACTATGACTGGGGTCAGGAGCACCTCCTAAGTTTAAAACAATTTGCTCAGTCTTGATAGCGGCTTCCTCTTCATTGATAACTTCTGTAATTATAGCATTTACTCCCTTTATTTGCTTTATATTTATCCTCATTTTCAAATTAATCTATCTGATTCTCTATTTTCAGTCTTGTAAACTAATTTTGGACTCTTAGTGTGGCACTATAGGATCAGCACTGGAATGCGATCCACAAGGTCAGCAGTTCAAACCCACTAGCTGTATCTTAGAAACCCTATACAGGGTTACTATGAACTGGAACCAACTTGACTGCACAACAGCAAGAAGCTTATTTTACTTTTGAGAATTCTTTTCCTAGGTTGATGTCTGGGTGATTATATATCTAAATCTGACATTGAATTTGTGTCCAAAGTACTCCTTTTAGCATTTCTTTGAAGGTTGGTCTGGTTTTTACAAATTCCTTTCATTGCTGTTTATCTGGAAATGTTCTAATTTCCCAGTCATATTTGATGGACACTTTTGTTAGATATAAAATTCCTGGTCAGCATTTTTTATCTCTCTTTTTTAAAGGGTTTAATATATAGCAAACTATTGCTTTCTTGCCTGCATGGTTTCTGTGAAAAAATTAGAGCTCAGTCTTATTGGTTGCCCTTTGTAAGTAATGTATTGTTTTTCTCAAGATTCTTTGTTTATCTTTGGTTTTGGTAATTTTGATCATGTTATGTCTTAGTGACTTCCTTTTGAAGTCTCTCCTTTGAAAGGTTCATTGAGCTTCTTGGATGGATAGCTATTAATCTATTACAATATTTAAGGAGCTATGGAGTCCTGGTGTGGCACTGTGGGTTAATGCGTCAGACTGTAAAGTCGTTTGAACTGCAAGGTTGGTGGTTCAAGCTTACCAGCTGCTCCTTGGAAACCCTATACTGTGTCACTAAGGGTCAGAGTCCACTTGACGGCACACAACAACGACAACAACATGGTAGCATAGTGTTTAAAGGTCTGGCTGCTAATCTCATGTACGAAACTACCAGTGGTTCCAGGGGAGAAAAATGAGGCTTTGTGCTTCCATAAAGATTTACAGTCTCAGAAATCCTGTACAGGTTCACTTTGAGTTGGAACTGACTTCATGGCACATAAGCACCACCACCATCATCACAATATTTGGGAAACTTCCTGCTAGCAAATCTTTGGCAATATTCTCTGTGTTTTTGTTTTTACATCCTCCTGTTCTGGAATTCTGATCACACGTAAAGTGTTCCTCTCTACATTGTCCCACCAATATGTTATCAGTCTCCAAAAATTCAATGTTAATCTATCAGATTTCTAATTGCTACTTCTGTATGGTTTCTATCTATGAATTTTGTCCTTTGTTCTTGTATTGCTTTCCTGAGTTCTTCTAGGATGTTGTCTATATATTTTCCTCAATTTTATTTGTGACCTCCTTGAGCTCTTTTTGGTGGTGATTATGTGCCATACAGTCAGTTTGGACTCATAGCAGTCCTGAATAGGGTTAGCTTTGTCCCATGGAGCAGTTAGTAGATTCAAACTGCTGACCTTTCAGTTCACAGCCCAGGTTGTAGTTCACTAAACTACCAGGGCTCCTTGGAAGATAT
>NW_006408528.1:9264639-9265482 GCF_000296735.1 Chrysochloris asiatica | reverse complement strand
ATAGATATAGATAGATATAGATAGATATACCCACCACTCAGCTGTGAGGTTGGCACACTGTGGTGGCCTGTGTGGTGCTGTGATGCTGGAAGCCACTAATACTTTGAATGACAGACAGCATTCAGCAGAGCACCAGAATAAGACAGACTGAGAAGAAGGAGAAGCAGTAGAACACTGTCAACAACAGAATATTGAATATTGAAACATGATGAATAGCACCAGAATATTGTCTAATATAGTGCTGGAAGATGAGCTCCTCAGATTGGCAGAAACTCAAAATACGACTGGCGAAGAACTGCCTACTCAAAGTAAAGTTGACTATGACTATTCAAATGGAGTAAAGCCTTCAAGACCTTCATTTGATGATGACACACAGCTCATAATGAGAAGGAACAGCTGCAAATACCCATTAATCGTTGGAAGATGGAAAGTATGAGTCTAGGAAAATTGGAACCTTTCAAAACTGAAATGGAATGCATAAACATTGATATCCTGTGCATTAGTGAGCTGAAATGTACTGGGACAGGCCATTTTGAATCTGATAATCATATGGTTTACTGTGCCGGGAATGACAAATTGTAGAGGAATGGCATCACATTCATCACCAATAAAGAACATTTCAAAATCAGTCTTAAAGTATACTGTCTGTGATAGGATAATATCCATACACCTACAAGGAAGACTAGTAAATATAACTATTATTCAAAGTTACACACCAACCACTAAAGCCAGTGATGATAAATTGAAGGATTCCACCAACTTCTTCAGTTTGAAATTGACCAAACATGTAATCAAGATGTGTTGATAATTACTAATGACTGAAATGCAAAGACTGGAAACAAA
>NW_006408528.1:9252835-9262704 GCF_000296735.1 Chrysochloris asiatica | reverse complement strand
ATAGGACTTGCTTATTGTGAAAGGTGGTAAGGTGTTAGGCATGGTGTATGAGGCTGACTTGTTTCATTCAGGATCTATGTTTCTGGTACAATGGGGATTCATAAAGTTGGCTTCTTCTCACCCATGGATTGTGTGTCCCAAAATGGCCAGATATAGCATGAACCCTGCTCTGTCTCACTCCTCCACCACGGTTTTCACTTTGTCTCCCTTTCAATGTTTAATCAAATTCTTTATCCTTTCCTTTGATGCTCAGAGTTCCAGGATTATCTTCTGCATGCATTTCGCTTGTGTTTTCTGGTCTCTGCTCTACAGGGATTAGACAGAGTGTGTCATCAGTCTGCAATCTTGCCTCTGCCTTCCATCAGCAGCTCCTCAGGATAGAGATGAGACTTTCTGCTCCCACAAAGATTTGTGGCATTGGAAATCCTATACTATGAGTCAAAATCGACTTAATAGCAGTGGAGGAAGGGAGTAATATATATTACTGTGTGTGTATTAGGGGGCAGCAGAGTAGAACAAACTAGACAGGATTGAAGTACTTTCTCCCTTATTCTTTCATGCTTTGTCCCTTATGTTGCAAAATCCTCATCCTTGATCAGTCTTCCTTTATATACTCTGGGATTAGTCTCTCTTCTGACTGATTTTTTTTTTTTTTTTTCTATTTCGTAGTCAATTTAGGGCTTAAAATTTTCACAGCCCCAGAATTCTTTCGTGTCATTGACTTTCTCTTCTGCCTGACCACCACTGCCTTTTCTCAATGTTCACTGGGAAAAATGATGAATACACTGTGGTTCATGGATTGGATGATGGTGTTGAGTGGAATGGGCGTGGATTGCCACTCTAGACTGTGGCTGCTTCAGTGGTTGTCGGTGCCATCAAGTTGATTCTGTCTCATTGTAATCTTGTATGACAGAGTACAAGAGCCCCGTAGAATTTTCTAGGTTCTAAACTGTATGGAAGCAAAAATATCAAGTCTTCTACAGAGCCACTGGGTAGGTTTCTGCTAGCAGCCAAGCACTGAAACATAGTTGGAATGCCTTAGATTATGGCTAGTTTGATCCTAAAGGAACACTTAAAATAAACAGTATTTTACCAGCATAAAGATAAATTATCTGTCTCAAGTCTCCATATGGTGCACATTAAAAATGTATTTTCTTTCATTAGCATATTTGACTCTTTTTCTTGTAAAGTAAAATTTTGCTTTTATTGTGCTAAATGCATTTACCCCTTTCCTGTCCTGAGATATATTATACAAATGTTCACATAGGCAGGGTCTGGAGAACTTTGGCATTATCAGCTCACTACTGTATGTCTAGAAAACAACTTACTTTTACTAATTTTAGTCAAGAATAATTGCCTCCATGAGTAACTGCCTTCTTTATCATGTGACCAGAAGAATTGGATGGTACCTGACCACCATTACTGAACATTTTGGACAAAGATCCTATGGAAACATCCTAATCAAGAGAGGGGAAATACAGAACTAAATTTCAAATTCTCATGGATTCTAGGCTTTTTGGAACCATGAAAGTGAATGAACTCCTGAAACTATTGCCTGAGACAACCTTAAAACCTTAAAATAGATTTAGCTTAACTAGTAGAAGAGATCTATATAGCATCCAACTGACAACAACAACTGAAAAGATTAGCTAGAAACCCTTAGGGGTAAGGGAGTTTAAGATAATGAAAGATGAACAACTCAGAAAGGAGAGTGAGAATGGTTGGAGAACACAAAGAGTATGATCAATGTCGCTAAATGGTACGTGTAGAAAATGTTGACTTGATGCATGTTTTCTGGTGTGTATTTTCAACAACAATGAAATAAGTAAAACTTAAAGGATTAAAAAAAAAATGTGTTCTTTTATCTACATATATCTATAACTTCTACCTAAGAAGAAACGTCTTGCAAACACATTGGTGAGAATTCTGTGTATCTTAACAGAAAAAGAATTGAAATGGAGGCACTAGGCTTTGAATAGGTCTCTGGTTGGCACGAGCAGTTTGTTCTAGACAAAACAGGTTACTGGTGGCACTAGGGCTAGGTAGTTTAAACCTACCAAACAGCTTTACCTGGTGTTCCATCTGGTGAGGATGGAATATACAGAATACACTGATGGAATACACAGAAATTAAATTGACAACATCAGTGGGAAGATACAGTGGAAAAGCTCGATATCATCTGCCAATACAAGGTCAGGGACCTACAGTCAATTACTCATGTGCAAGTTCAGGCTGAAGCTGAAGAAAATTAAAACAAGTCCACAAGAACCAAAATATGGCCTTGAACATATTCCACCTAAGTTTAGAGACCATCTCAAGAACAGATTTGGTTCATTAGACACTAATGCCAAAAGACCAGAAGAGTTGTGGGAGGACATAAGAACATCATACAGAAAGAAAGCAAAGGGTCATTAAGAAGACAAGAACGAAGGGAAGACCAAAACGGATGTCAAAAGAGACTCTTAAAACTCACTCTCCAGCATAGAGATGCTAAAACAAAAGGAAGAAATGAGGAGGTAGAAAAGCTAAACATAAATTTTCAAAGGGCAGTTTGAGAAGACTAAGTCCAGTATTATAATGAAATGTGCAAAGATTTAGAATTAGAAAACCAAAAGGGAAGAATACGCTAAGCATTTCTCAAGCTGAAAGAACTCTGGAAGCACTCACTCAAATATGTCAATAAATTTGGAAGAAAGGTACCTGAGCAACAAATTTAAAGAGATTCATATTTGTGCACATCCCAAAGAGAGGTGACCCAATAGAATGTGAAAATCATTGAACAATATCATTAGTATCACAAATAAAATTTTTCTAAAGGTAATTTAAAAATGCTTGCAACAGTTCAATGACTGGGAACTGCCAGAGATTCAATCAAGATTCACACAAGGACATAGAATGAGTGGTACTATTACTGACAACAGATATATCTTGGCTAAAAAACAAAGAATGCCAGAAAGATGTTTACCTGTGATTTATTGACTATCCAAAGGCTTTTGACTGTGTGGATAATGACAAGCTATGGATACCATTTAGAAACATGGATATTCATTCCAGAATAATTAATTGTGCTCATGAGGAACCTGTATATGGACTAAGAGGCAGTTGTTTTAATAAAATAAGGGGTCACCGAATGGTTAAATCAGCAAAGTCGTGTGTCAGGGTTGTATTCTTTCACCATACTTATCCAGCTTGTATGCGGAGCAAATAATCTGAATAAACTGAATTATTTGAAGACGAGCATGGCATCAAGATTGGAGGAAGACTTATTAACAACCTAAAAGATGAAGATGATGCAACTTTCCTAGCTGAAAATGAGGAGGATTTAAAATACTTACTGATGAAGACACTCCTTAGAAGTTAGGATGACGAGACTACACCATTCATAATTCAGACAAATTATCAGGAGGGACCAGTCCCTGGAGAAGGAGATCTTGCTTGGTAAAGTGGAGTGTCAGTGAAAAAGAGGGTGAACCCTCCCTGCTCCCCAATGTTATGATGGATTGACTCAGTATGCTGAGCAAATAATCCAAGAAGCTGGGTTATATGAAGAAAAACGTGGCATCAGGATTGGAGGAAGACTCATTAATAACCTGTGATATGCAGATGATACAACCTTGCTTGCTGAAAGTAAAGAGGACTTAAAACATTTACTGATGAAGATCAAAGAGCACAGCCTTTGGTATGGATGCATCTCAATGTAAAGAAAACAAAAATCCTCACCACTGGACCAATAAACAACATTCTTATCAATGGAGAAAAGATTGAAGTTGTCAAGGACTTCATTCTTCTTGGATCAACCATCAGCACTATGGAAGCAACAGTCAAGAAATCAAAGGACATATTGCATTAGGCAAATCTGATGCACAAGACCTTTTTAAAGTGTTGAAGAACAAAGATGTGAGCTTGAGGACTAAATTGTGCCTAATCCAAGCCATGGTATTTTCAATAACCTCATATGCATGCAAAAGCTGGACAGTGAATAAGGAGGACTGTAGAAGAATTGATGCTTTTGAGTTATGGTGTTGGAGGAGAATATTGAAAGTGCTATGGGCTGCCAAAAGAACCAATAGATCCATTTTGGAAGAAGTGCAGCCAGAGTGTTCCTTGGAGGCCAAGATGGCCAAACTGTGCCTCTCATACTTCGGACATAGTGTCAGGAGGGAGCAGTCGCTGGAGAAGAATATCATGTTTGGTAAGGTGGAGGGTCAGAGAAAAAAAGGAAGACCCTCAACGAGATGGATTAGCCAAGTGGCAGCATCAATGGACTCAAGGGTGGCAACAGTAGTGAGGTTGGCCCAAGATCGGGCAGTGTTTCATTTGCTGTGCATAAGGTCGCTATGGGTCAGTACCGACTCGATGACACCTAACAACAACAGTAGCAATGGGCTCAAGGAAACAATGAGTGTGAGGATGGTACAGGACCCGACAGTGTTTCATTCCGTTGTGCGTAGTGTCCCTATAAGATGGAAGCGACTTGATGATGGTGCTGTGGGTTAATGCGCTCGACTGCAAAGTTGGTTTGATCCGCAAGGTCAGCGGTTCAAGCTTACCAGCTTGCTTCTCAGAAACCGTATACAGGGTCTCTATGGGTTGGAACCGACTCAACAGCACTTAACAACAACAACATAATATAATATAGCAGCTGCATGGAGAAAAGTCCTAACAATTTACTCCTGTAAAAATTGTTGTTGTTGCTAAAGTGCCATCAAGTCGGTTCCGACCCACAGCAACCCTGTTTAGGGTTTCCGAGGAGCAGCTGGTAAACTTGAACTGACCTTGCAGTTCAAATGGCTTTGCAGTCTGGTGCATTAACCCACAGCACCACACCAGGACTTCCCTGTAAAGTTACAGCCTAGGAAACCCTATGAGGATACTTCCACTCTATCACATGGGGTCACTATGAGATGAAAAGTGACTTAATGGCACTTAACAACAACACTAAATGAAAGGTTGGTAGGTCAAGCCCAACTGGTGTTGCTGTGGAAGAAAGGTCTGGCAGTTTACTTCGGTAAAGATTGCAACCAAGAAAATTCTATGGAGCTCATGGGTTTGTCATGAGTCAGAATAGGCTTGATGTCAATGGTATTCTTTGAATAAACACCATAAGATTGAGAGTGTGACTTTGTAAGATTAGAACCTGGTAGCACCTATTTTGACCACTTAAGGATATCTTGCTATATTTTCACTTTTTCAGGATAGTGAAAATTTCTACATAGAAGACCTTTTAAATGACCTTGTTATTGTGGTCTATCTTAAGTTGGTAACTCTGTCACCTGTTGCCTCAAATTTTGACATGGAGCATAAATATATTAATGGGAGTTCAGTCATTCAAACTTCTGAATTATTATATCCTAATAGGCAAAAAGGAAGTTCTAAACATTATGCTTGTGAAGTGATTTGTTCTAGTTAATTTACTTTTATTTATTTAATGTACTTGGCATTTTCTTAGCATAATAAATCGAGTAGACTGGGGATAACAATCTTTGATGACCGACAATGTTTAATTGGGAACATCTGTTTTCATGACGCAAGGCAGTTGCCATAGAGAACAGAGGATTGGGAGACAGGTTTGGATGTGTATCGGCATCACATCCCCTCAAGATTGTCAAGGAATATTAAAATAATTCCCTTATATCTGTTGATAATTATTAATTATTTTACTTATTCTGGTTATAGTTTCCTGTTATTTCAGTTCATATAAATCAAAGTTTAAATATAACAGGAATCAAGCCTGTACTTTCTCCAGGCTTGAAAAGTAGAGTGAATCCTTTCATTAAACATAAATTAAAGTTAGACAAACTCTACTAATTTATGAGAGAACAGTGGTGTGAGGTAGGGAAGTAATCACACTACTCATAGCAGCCTTGCAGTTACCAGCCCAGTTAGAGGTTCAAACCCACCAGCTGCTTCTCAGAAACACTAAACAGGATTGCTATGAGTCGGAACTGGCTCAAGACACTTAACAACACAACAACAACACATGAATGTGAAAGTAATACAATGAATAAGGAAGACCAAAGAAGAATTAGTGCCTTTGCATTATAGTATTGGTGAGAAATATGGAATATACCATGGACTGCCAGAAGAATGAATAAGTCTGTCTTTGAAGAAGTACAGCCAGAATGTTCCTTAGAAGGAAGGATGGTGAGACTTTACCTCGCATACCTTGGGCATGTTCTCAGAACGGACCGGTACCTGAAGGGCATCATACTTGGAAAATTAGAAGGTCAGCAAAAAGAGAGAGACCCTTGAAATGGCTGGACACAGTGGTTGCAACTGTGAGCTCAAGCATAGTAGATAGGGAGTGAAGATGAAGGAGGACCAGGTAGTGTCTCAGCCTGTTGTAAATGGGCTTGGTATGAGTCAGAACTGACTCGAAGACACCTAACACCATCAATATAACTTATCAGAACACTGCCAGTGAAGAAGTCAAAACACCTACACTCCTTTTCTGGTTTACTTTTTCGGTAAAGCTGTCAAATTAGATGCCTCTCGCACTCTCTGAGACAAATACAAAAAAGGGCATAAAAATATATTCCAAGTAGTCTGTGTTGTTGTTGCTTAACAGTGCCATTGACTCGACTCCGACTCATAGAGACACTGTATAAGGATTCCAAGGAAACACTGGTGGGTTTGAACTACTGACTTTGTGGTTCACAGACCAGTCCTGATCCTACATACTGTAGGCTGCAAAAATTCCATACACCTGATCTACATCTCTTCAAAACGTTATGCCCCTTTTCCTTAACATGGCAAAAGTCTGGTTTCTCAAATAAAGAGGAAGAACATTTTAAACATAGCTCTTTGGCTATTTGCTATAATCATAATATTTTTACCTTATTTAGAAATCTCCTAGTTTACTCTAGATCTGTTTGCAACTTTGTCAAACCATCATCGTCCTTTGTATCCGTGGGTAGGAATCAGCTACGGACCAAGTTAGCCCTCATCAATACTTCTTGCAAATCTGCCCGATAACATTTGTTCAGCCAGGTTATCTTCCTTGCTGCCAGTTGCTCTATTAACAATGCCACTCTTTTTAGTTTCTTTCTGGGCTCTGCAACTCTGATAACTGATTGCTTGCTTCTGGCTGCCAATATTTTTTTCTACTTTCATACTCCAAGCTATAGTTTGCACTCTGGCTTGATGCTCCCACAAACAAATTATCTGTTAAAATATGCCTTTCTCAGCAAGCTTTAAGCTTCCTTAGATGCCATGCTTCCTCCATAGATGGGATCTAAGAACCAAGCCCAACCTTATAACCAAAACCAAACTGCTATAGAGTCGACAGTCCTATGTTGTTATGGTTGTTAAGTGCCGTCTAGTAGGTTCCGACTCATAGTGCCCTTGTATAGGTTTCTGAGGAGTGGTTGTTGGGTTTGAATCACTGATTTTTCTGTTCAAACTAACCTTTAAGTCCAGTGCTTACCTAAACATATCACCAAACAAATGGGACCAGGCAAAAATGGTCTTCTGAAAGACAGGTTCATCATTAGAATGGGTATGTTGCTGTTGTTGTTAAGTGTCATCGAGTTGGTTCCAACTCAGCAACTCTGTTTAGGGTTTCTGAGAAGCATCTGGTGTGCTTGAACCACCAACCTTGCAGTTCAAACCAATCTTGCAGTCCAATGCATTAACCTGCAGTACCACCACAGGACTCCAAATGGGTATAATATAGACTGTATTTTACTTTTCCACTTTTTAATAAATTTGATTTATTCCTCTGATTTGTCAAACAAAAAAATAAGATTCTTCCTCTCTGCCAATATTGTGGTTACAATGAACCAAGAGTGTTTTAAAAAAATACAATCCTAGTTTTTAATCTCTTCAGAAGCTACATTTCATCATAAATCACATCAGATTTTAAATTGTTGCTGTAGCAAGACATTTTTGCATTGAATTGGGTAAAAGCAACAGATATCAAAGGCAAATCATCATGCTTGGCTACATACACATGCCATTTTGCAGGTGATTCATAGCCCACCCCCATGTGCCCAGTGACTCAGAATGAGATGATCTATGCAGGAATACTAATGCAGTAATTCTTTCTAAGATTGCAGTCACAAATGTTTGGAGAGGCTTCCAGACCAGATCATTAGTTTGGGAAACACCACAAACTTTATCAAATACTTGACAGCAGGCTGGAACATATTCAAAATCTTTCTTAACAAAAAACCCTACCTCTGTCTCGGATTCCTCTGAAGCCAACTTTAGAGGGGAGATTGTCTTTCACATGAAGAAAACTTTGTCTTCAAAATGAAATGACCACTGATCCTTTAGCTCATTTCACATGTTGACTAGAGACACAGGTCCTTCTCAGTGGCAAATATGCACAAGCTGTGGACTCTCAGCAAACTTTTGTTTATTAGATGTCAATGAGTGGTTTCCGATTCACAGGAACCCTGTGCACAAGAGAATGGAGCACTACCCAATTCGACACCACCCTCATAGTCATTGTTGTGTTTGAGTCCATTGTTGCTGCTACTATGTCAATTCTTCTATCTGGGGGAGTCTTCCTCCTTTCACTGGCACCCCTCTTTACCAAACATGATATCCTTCTCCAGGGACTGTTTTCTCCTGACAGCATGTCTGAAGTACAGGAGACTGAACCTTGTTATCCTTACGTCTAAGGAGTTTATGGAGTCCTGGTGTGGCACTGTGGGTTAATGCACCAGACTTCAAAGTCATTTGAACTGCAAGGTCGGTGGTTCAAGCTCACCAACTGCTCCTCAGAAACCCTATACAGGGTCACTATGGGTCAAAATTGACTCAACGGCACTAAACAACAACAGGGAGCTTACAGGTTTTACTTTTTCCAGGACGGATTTGTTCACTCTTTTGGCAATTCGTAGTTCTTTCAATATTCTTCTCCAACACCAACTTTCATAGGCAAATGAGGCAATTAAAAATACCATGGCTTGGGTCTGGAGCACCTTAGTCCTCTAAGTGACACCTTTGCTCTTTAGCACCTTAAAGAATTATTTTGAAGCAAATTGCCTAATGCAATATATTGTTTGATATCTTGACTGCTGCTTCCATGAGTGTTGATTGTGGATCTAGGCAAAATGAAGTGCTTGACAAATTCAATTTTTTCCCATTCATAATGATGTTATTTATAGGTCCAGGAATGAGGATTTTTTTTGTTTGTTGTTTACATTCAGTTGCAATCTAAACTGAAGGCTGTGGTATTTGATCTTAATCAGTATTTAAAGTCCTTTTCACTTCCAGCAAGCAAAGTTTCATCATCTGCATCTTTCTGGATGCTAATGTTTTTGTTGTTGTTGTTGTTAGGTGCCATCGAATCGGTACCAACCCATAGCGACCTTATGCACAGCAGAACGAACACTGCCTGATCCTGTGCCAACCTTGAGTCCATCGATGCTGCCACTTGGTCAGTCTATCTCGTTGGGGATCTTTCTCTTTTTCTCTGACCTCGACCATAGCAAACATGGTATTCTTCTCCAATGACTGGTCCCTTCTGACAATATGTCCAAAAGTATGAGAGACGAAGTTTGACCATCTTGGCCTCCAAGGAGCACTCTGGCTTCACTTTTTCCAAAACAGATCTATTGGTTCTTTTGGAAGTCCAAGGCACTTTCAATATTCTCCTTCAACACCATAACTCAAAAGCATCAATTCTTCTACAGTCTTCCTTATTCACTGTCCAGCTTTCACATGCATATGAGGTTATCAAAAATACCATGGCTTGGTCAGGTGTACCTTAGTCCTCAAGCTGACATCTTTGCTCTTCAACACTTTAAAAAGGTCTTGTGTAGCAGATTTGCCTAATGCAATATGTTGTTTGATTTCTTGACTGCTGCTTCTATGAGTGTTGATAGTTGATCCAAGAAGAATGAAGTCCCTGACAACTT
>NW_006408528.1:9232674-9252450 GCF_000296735.1 Chrysochloris asiatica | reverse complement strand
AGTCAACAAAGCACAGGTAGACATCTTTCTGTTATTCTCTGCTTTCAGCCAAGATCCATCAGACATCAGCAATGATATCCCTCATTCCATTAGTGTACAATGCGTCAGATCTGTTCTTGAGATGGACTATAAATTCAGGTGAGGAATAGTTAAGGTCATATTTTGCTCTTATGGACTTGTTTTCATTTTCTTCAGCTTCAGTCTGAACTTGCATTGATGTTCTCTTGCATAGTCTGTCAGTGGCCTTATTTAGGCTAATGATATTGTGTTTCTCCACCATCTCTTCCCACAGACATATTCAGTCCAATTCCTGTATATTCTCTGGAGAGGTCCATATGAATAGCTGCTGCTTATGTATTTGAAAAAAGGTATTTGCAATGATTAGGTCTTTAATCTTACAAAATTGTATCAGCATCATTTCTGTCACCAAGGCCATATTTTCCAATTACTGATCCTTACTTTTGATTTCCATTCTTTTCATTACAATAACCAGTAACTATCAATACATCCTGATGGCATGTTTGTTAAAATTCAGACTGAAGAAATTGTTAGAATTCTTCAATTTCATCGTCAGTGGCTTTAGTCATTGGTGAATAATTTTGAAGAAGAGTGGAATTGACCGGTCTTCCTTGTAGGTATATGAATTACTCTATCAAACTACCAGTTGCTCCGCGGGAGAAAGATGAGGCTTTCTACTCCTGTAAAGATTTACACCCTCGGAAACCCTGTACAGGGTCGCTATGAGTCGGAACCAACTCGACGGCACTTAACAACAACAAATCACAGGCAGCATAGTACTGCAAGATAGATCTTGATATGCTCTTTTTGGTGATGAATTAGATGCCATTCCTCTTCAATTTGTCTTTCCTGGCACAGTAAATATATGATTGTCTGATTCAAAATGACCAATACCAGTCCATTTCAGCTCACTAATGCTTAGGATCTCTATCATCATGTTTCTCATTTCATTTTTGACAACTTCCAATTTTCTAGATTCATACTTCATACTTTCCCTGAAGTAAAAGAGCTGAACAGCAATGTTCAGCTCTTTACTTATTAATTGATGCTTGCAGCTATTTCTTCTCATTTTGAGTTGTACCACACCAGCAAATGAAGGTCTCAAAAGCTTAACTCCATTCCATTCCTGTCATTAGAGTCAACTCTTAGCCGGTCATATTTTAAGTATCTTCCAACCTGAGAGGATCAGCTTCTGGTACTGTATCAGACAATATCCTGCTGTTGTTTAAAAGTTTTTCAGCATCTAACCATTCAGAAGTGGTCTGCCTCTCCTTCTTCCTAGTCTGTTTCAGTCTGGAAACTCTGCTGTAACCTGTCCACCATGGGTGACCTTGCTGGTATTTAAAATACCAGTAGCATAGCTTGCAGCATCATAGTACCACAAAAGCTATCACAGTACAACAAATGGATAGATGAGTGATGACATCAAACACTACCATCTAAAAAAAAAATGACTACTAATGAAAAAAAATCTATGACTATATGGGATTAAATTATACTGGTGGCGAGTTATAGAAATTAGTCAGTTTGAATGAATTGTACTTGCTTTGGCAAGAACACTTAGAGGAAGCAGGAAGAAAGTCCTCAGTAAGTTTACATAGTAACGTAGCCATGGTATCATATTGTACTGGTGTACAATTCCATGACTGAAGTATAGAAGGGTGTAGGGTGTTTTCCAAAGTTGGGGGCCCTCTCCATCACTGTGACTTCCATTACTGAAACAATAGAAGTTACATACACAGTTTTTGAAGTTCACACACACACAGTTCTACAACCTACTGAACCTGACCCATCTTATTAAAACTCAGCAATCATTAAGCCTCAAGATCATTTGTATGTTGGAAGTCACACATGACACAGACAGCCTCGGCCATAATGAAGCTGTATATTGAAAATTAAAAGAAGAGCTATAATATTCAACTGTCTATCAGTGCACTATACAGGTCCTGGTGTGGCACTGTAGGATAAGCAGTGGACTTCTAACCATTAGGTCAGTGGTTCAAAGCCACCAAGAGCACCTAGGAAACCCTATCTATACAGGGTCACTATGAGTTGGAACTGACTTGATGGCACTTAATAACAACAACAAACAGACATGAAAAAAATAAAAGCACAGCCACAGAAGCCAACATAAAAACAGATAACTTATGGATTTTCTTGAACTTTTTTTCTCCCTCATTTGGAAATGGGAATGATAAAAGATGTGTACACACACAAAAACACACAAAAAAAGATATTAGCAAAATTGTGACTTAAGATAATTGGCCTGTTTCAAATGATGAGGTATCAGGAGTAATCAAAAGGTATTTTAATTTTGTTCTTTTTATTTGCCAATGCACAATAAATTAATTTTTTAAATATACAAATCCTTGTACATTCCTGGCCCTACTCAGTCATCAGGTTCCCAGACAACAGCCAATGGAATTTTTCCTGGTGTTGTGAAATCAGCGTGAGGCAGAAATGTGGACTTTTTATTCAAATAAGCCTCTCATCTGCATGGCATCACACACTGTATTCAACCTAAAGATTTTCAAACAATTTGTAAGTGATTATTTGCATACTGCAGTCTATTATAGACATGTTTCTTTTCCCTGTGTGTTAAAAGATCATATTTGTAAGCTCTTCATTAAATGGGTGATGGTTTGGCTATTTGTTTTTGAGTTTTACAGTAGAGTAAATGTGCCTAGTGTATGTCAGGCAAGGTGTTCATGCCAGAGCACAAAGACAAATCAGACTGGAGCCCCTTACAAGATACTGAGAGAAGTAGATATGCATTTGGATAGTTTTAATGTAATGTGGGAAATGATGTGAATAAGTTACCCAGTGCTTTGAAAGAACAGAAGAGACACTGGGCCCAGTCTGGAATTAAGGGAAAACTCACTGCATTAGATGAATATTAAATTGAGTTTTGAATGAGTAGTAGAAATTAATTAGGAAAATAAAATTTTGAAACTCATTTCAAGCAATGGGAACAAATTCATGGAATTATAACGATGATTGTTGGAGTCTACTATCTGCTAGGCATGGCAATAATCACATTAGAAATGAGATGCAGAACCAAAATATAAAGGACACAAAATATCTGTTCCCTTTATTTTATGTGCAGTTTTTCCTAATCCAACAATCTAACAAAATCAGAACTATTTATACCCCACCCCTCTCCTCACCAATTTAGAATCAGAAGCTAAAGATCTAATATTCGCCAGACTTTGAAATTGAGTCTATCAGATGACTTAGTTCTACTGTAGATTCTGGAAATTCCTATGTGAAAAAAAAACATAGTGTGAAAGAAACATCAAGGTGTTTATGTTTTATGAGCATGGTCTAAGTGTGGGTAGGAAAAAAAGCTGAGGAAGTAAGTGAGATAGGGTCTTATATTCTATTACTGTTTTGCAATTGTTACGTGTCATTGAGTCTATTCTAATTCATAGCGACCCTATGCACAACAGAACAAAAAAAGCACTACCTGGTTCTTTGCCATCCTCACAATTGTAATTATGTGTGAGCCTACTGTTGCTGCCACTGTGTCAATTCATCTTGTTGGGATCCTCCTCTTTTTCACTGACATTCCACTTTATCAAGCATGAAGTCCTTCTCCAAGAACTGGTCTCCCTGAGAGTATGTCCAAAGTACAAGAGAGAAAGTCTCTCCATCTTCACTTCTAAAAAGCTTTCTTGTTGTATTTCTTCCAAGACAGATTTTGGCTGTCTATTGTACTTTCAGCATTCTCCAAAACCATAATTCAGGTGCATAGATTCTTCTATGGTCTTCCTTATTCATTGTTCAACTTTCACATGCACATGAAGCAATTGAAAATGCCATCACTTGGGTCTGGTGCACCTTAGTGCTCAAACTGTCATCTTTGCTCTTGAACACTTTAAAGGGACCTGTTGAAGCAGATTTGTCTAATGTAATACATTGTTTGATTTCTTGATTGCTGCTTCCATGAGTATAGATTGTTGAGCCAAGTAAAATTACATATTTGGTAAATTTAATCTTTTCACCATTTGCAAGGTGCTATTTATAGGTCCGGAGTCCTGGTGTGGCACTGTGAGTTAATGCGCCAGACTACAAAGTCATTTCAACTGCAAGGTCTGTGGTTCAAGCTCACCAGCTGCTGCTCAAAAACCCTATACAGGGTCGCTATGGGTCGAAACTGCCTCGGTGGTACATAGCAACAACAACAATGTATATCCCCAGTAATGAGAATTTTTGTTTTCTTTACATTGAGGTGCAATTCATACTGAAGGCTGTAATCTTTGATCTTCATCTTAAGTATTTAAAACCCTCTTCTCTTTCAGCAAGCAAAGTTGTATCATTTGTATATGGCAGATTTTAACAAATCTTCCTCAAATCCTGATGCCATGTTCTTCTTAATATGATACACTTTCTCAGGTTATTTGCTCAGCATATAGACTGAATAAGTACAATAAAAGGATACATTTTTGCCATACACCTTTCCTGGTTTTAAAGCATTCAGTATCCCCTTTTTCTGTTCAAACAACTTCCTCTTGGTCTATCTACAAATTCCTCATGAACACAATTAAATGGTCTGGAATACCCATTGTTCCTAATGTTATTGATCCTAATGCTATGATCCACACAGTCAAATGCCTTTGCATAGTCAATAAAGCACACGTAAGCATCTTTCTGGTATTCTCTGCTTTCAGCCAAGATCCATCGGCTATCAGCAATGATGTATCCCTAGTTCCTCTTCTGAATCTGATTTGAATTTCTGGCAACTCTCTGTAGACTTTGTTGTTGTTGTTGTTGAATGCCGTTGAGTTGGTTCCGACTCATAATGACCCTGTATAGGGTTTCCAAGGAGCAGTTGGTGAGCTTGAACCACCAACCTTGCGGCTGAAAATATTTCACTGTTATTCATAAGGTTTTCATTGGTTAACCATTCAGAAGTGGCCAGCCCCTCTTTCTTAGTCTGTTTTTGTCTGGAAGCTCTGCTGAAACCTGTCCACCATAGGTGACCCTGCTGGGATTTAAAATATCGAGAGCATAGCTTCCAGCATCACAACAAATGCAAATCAAGACAACACTACAAACTGACAGGTGACTGGTGGTTAAATGCTGTGCTAAATGTTTTTGAAGATCTTTTTTTTAATCAGGACAGCAGTGAATTCAAACATTTGTTTAGAAAAATCTATCTCAATGTACTGTGGCAGGTATTTGTATTCATCGTATAGTCATACAGTGTGCGCTGTGTGTTAGGTTGGGTAGGGACTGGGTGTGGTTTTCAGGTTATATATTCATTTAAAGGTAAAAAGACAAATGAGAAGATTGCTGCAAATGCGGGCATGAATTCCTTGTCATCGAGTGGATTCTGACTCATAGAGACCCTATAGCTCAGAGTAGAATTGCTCCATAGGATTTCTGAGATTGTAAATAGTTACAAGAGCAGACAGCCTCATAGTTCCCTTGCAGAGTGTCTGGTGAATTTGAACCAACAACCTTGAGGTTAACAACCACTTCAACAACAGGGCATACCCACTAACCAAACCTACTGCACAAGAGTCTATTCTGACTCTTAGCAACCCTATAGTAACCCTGCAGAACAAAGAAGAACTCCTCCTTTGGATTCCTTAGACTAAATTCTTATTGGAGCAGATAGCCTCATCTTTCTCTTGTGGAGTTGGTGGATTTGAACCACTGATCTTGCAGTTAGCTGTCCAACAGTTAACCCATTACACCACCAGGTCTTTCACCAGGATATAGAGATTATAAAATATTTCAGAGGAAATCAATAGACTTTATTGGTTGAAAATGTCAGTTACAGAAGAAAGAAAGGAGTATAAAATCGTTTCCAAGTTTCTGAATTAGATAAATGGGAAGCAGATGATAAAAGCAGAAACCAAAATGGAGGAGAAATCCAGGTTTGGAGAAATTTTAAGTAAATGCACTAGAATTAATCAACTCTCTCTCTCACACACACACACACACACACATAAAGAAAAAGCATGTAGAAGGGAAAGAACAGTGAGTGATGGAAGAAATTCTAGAGAAAATCAGCAATCAAGAGATAGGCCAAAGGAGAAGTTTATTGGGAAAAACAAAAGAACGAGAAAGAATGAGAAAGAAGTAGAAGCAATATCAGGAGACACAAGCAAGAGACAATAGCTGTAACTTTGAAAGTCCACCTAAAATTCTACACTATCATCAGTTATAATGTTGGCAGGAAACAAAAGATAATCAAGGCAATTGGGGAGAGTTTGAGAAAAGGACTTTTTTGTAAATATATGATCCAAATAAAAGAAAACCAGCAAGGGATGATGAATGAAATACCCTCAGCAGCAGTATTGAATTAATAACTTGTTCCAGCTTTGAAGGAGCAAGTGTAGGAAACAGTTACCTAGAGAACAAGCTATTTTGCTGGAGCTAGAGCAGAGTTACTTCATAGGAGTTGTCTTTTACTAAAGAATATAGCCTTACTAAATATACTTACTAAATATATACTTATTAAAGAACATAGCTACTGCTATATTCCACACTGCTGGTGTGGTGCTGTGGGTTAATGCACCAGACTGCAAAGCCGTTTGCACTGCAAAGTCAGCAGTTCAAGCTCACCAGCTGCTCCTCGCAAACCCTATACAGGGTCACTATGGGTTGGACCCAACTCTACGGCACATAACAACAATAACAACAATCTATAGATCAAGAGAAAGGGAAGAATCCACAAACACAGAATGTCCTATCTTTTCTCCTGCCTTTTACTCTTCTGTTGGTGACTTCCTTTGGCCAAACCTTACTGCAAGCCAGAGAGCAAAGGCCAAAATTCCAAAGAACAGAGCATGATCGAGAATGATGAATTGTGGATGTGGAGGAACAGAGAGACAGAAAGTTAACTCTGGCAAAAGTGAGTGGAAGCAGTGAAAATTACTGCTTCTGCAACTTTTTCATTTTCACACTAAGATTTGTGTGTGTGTGTGTGTGTGTGTGTGTGTGTGTGTGTGTTATTCTTTTTAACACACAGTGTCCTTATGAGGACTCACTGAAGTTTTCACTGTGAACCCCTTCTGTAGACCATCAGGTGGCAAGCAAATCTTTGATTTGCTACATTAAATTATCTTCAGATGTGTTGAAATGGTGCTGGTTAACTGATAGAGAGAAGGGAGGGTTAGGAAATGGGCAGTTAACAGGAGTAGAAGTCTAAAGGATAAGTAGCTACTTGGGGCAAAAAGAAAGGTTGGCAGTAATAGGGTGAGCATGAGGATAACACTTAGAAAATCAAGGGGGTGCTGTAGGATAAGCACTGAACTGGTAACCACAAGATTGTCAGTTCAAACTCATCAGTTGCTCTGTAGGAGAAAAAGGAGGCTTTCTGCTACTGTAAATGATAGCTTTGGAACCTCTGTGCAGGGTTGCTATGGGTCGGAACTGACTTGATAATGGGTCTGAGTTTCTGACATACATGTCCTCCTTTTCATCCACCTTTTGTGCCAAGGCAGGGGAAGAGTAGTGATGCTATGGCTTTGTCCATATGCATGGTGTGCTTGTGCCCTAGAAGGGACAGCAACACAAAGGAGCCCAGGCTTTAGAATCAAGAAGAAAGTATTGCATATGGACTCCTGGTGTGGCACTGTAGGGTAAGCATTGGACTGTGAACCACAAGGTTGGTAATTCAAACCCACCAACTGCTTATCAGAAACCCTATGCAGGATCACTATGAGTCAGAACCAACTTGACAGCACTAAACTACAAGAACATTATGGTATATGCAAAAAGTAAAAGTTAACTTGATTTGGGATATACCTTTATCATATAAATCCAACCTTTTTGTAACTTATAGAACACCAGTAGCAGAAGGCCAATGAGTCAGCCAATTCACAAACTCTGACAAGAACCACACTAAGACTTTTGACATGCAATGCCAATTAATCAACAAATTGTATAATCATTCTTGATTTTTCAATGAAAGCAATACTAATCCAGTCATTGACTTACAAAGGATTTTTTTTTTTTACATTCTTATAAATTTGTATAAAAACTATTCTGAATGGAATCCCGTTATAGAATTGAAGGGTATTAAAATATTTTTAATCAGATTACTTGTTGTTACAAATATCCTAATTTTAGGTTTGTTTTTGAAAAATTGCCTTTCAGATAAACAGAATAAATAGTAGTCCATCTTGGTAATGAAGCAATGTATTCTCTCGTGGTGAGTAACTGTTCCAATAGAATGACAGATTACTTTTATATTTTTCTTCCCATTAAATAAATTATTAATTATAATTCAAGGTACACATTAGAAATGTTGTTGTTGTCATTAAGGGCCATTGAGTTGATTCCAATTCATAGTGATCCTGTAGAGGGTATCCAAGGACCAGCTGGACCTTTCCATTCAAACAGACCTTGAGGTTCAGTACTTTATCCCAAAGAGCCACACCAGGACTCCATAATAATTTTTAACAGACACAGATGAGATATAAGCTATTTAATTTTCTTTAAAAAGCCATGAAAAGTGGAAGATTTTCTTTTCAAGACCTTTTATCAAAAAACACTTAAATTAAATCCCACTAGATCACAGACAGTTGAAAAATGAAGACTTTGTCTTACTTGTCTTATTATTATTAAATTGGATACTCTAATGACCAGTCTAAAAGTAGATATTCAAAAAATGGTAACTGTATGAATAAATTATTGTTTTCTTGGGTCAGTTTTCCTTTCTTTTTTCAAACTGGTATTGTTGCATGCTACTTCAAAAGCTTTTATAAGGATTGGGTGAAAATGGTATTAGCAATATATTGCATAAATTTATGTTGTTGTTTTTAAAATTATAGGCTTTTTTGCCACTCTAGGCAAGGAATCCTGATAGCATAGTACCTATGAGTTGAGCTGCTAACCACAAGGTCAGCAGTTCGAATCTACTAGCACTCCACAGAAGACGAAGCTTCCTTTGGTAAAGATTTACAGCCTTGGAAACCCTATACAGGATCACAGGGTAGCTATGAGTCAGAACAGACTCGACAGCACACAAACACCACCACTATTTCTTATGTAGTACTATCTGTAAGACAAAAGATAGCAAATACTAGATTTCTCAAGGTTATTTGATTATGAGATATTTTTCTCCTACAAGGAAATTCTGGGCAAATGGTATACTATCTTTGGTTGAGGTCCCAGAAGAAGACCCCTGAGACAAGGATAAATAGTTTATTTAAGACATGATTTAGAACACATCAGTAGAGAGAAAGTCGGACAGGGAGCGAGAGGCAGGAAGTGTAAATCATCTAGAGATTACCAATCTCAGAAATTAGGGCTCAATATTGATAGCAGGGACCAGTTGCTGGAGAAGGATATCATGTTTGGTAAGGTGGAGGGTCAGAGAAAAAGAGGAAGATGGATAGGCAAAGTGGCAGCATCAATGGGCTCAAGCGTGGCAACAATTGTGAGATTGGCTCAGGACTCCGCAGTGTTTCACTTTGTTGTGCATAGGGTCACTATGAGTTGGTACCAACGTGATGGCACCTACCAACAACAACAACATTGATAGGGTATGAATCAGAAAATTGAAGAAGAAGGTAATAACTAAGAACGTAGTAATTTGTGGTGGTTATATGCCATTGAAAGGAGCTCTGGTAGCGTAGTGGTTACAAATCGGGCTGCAAGCTGCAAGGTCAGCAGTTCGAAACTACCAGCTGTTCTGCGGGAGAAAGATGAGGCTTTCTGCTCCCGTAAAGATTGCCAGCCTCGGAAACCCTGTACAGGATCACTATAAGTCAGACCTGACTCCACGGCACATAACAACAACAACATATGTCATTGAGTTCGTTCTGATTCATAGTGACCCTGTATATGATTTCTGAGGTTGTAAATCTTTTATAAAATCATAAAGCTTCATCATTCTTCCATGGAGGGGCTGCTGGATTCAAACCATTGACCTTGCAGTTAGCAGCATAAAATGTAACCCACTAAGCTACCAGGGCTTCTTAATTACTAAGAATTGTGTGGTTAAAATGTTAATTGTTATAGGGATTCTGGCAAAGAAGAGTATCCATTGTATTCAGGGATTATGTTACTGGTGTTTTGGGGTCTGTAGAGTTGGTTCTGACTCACAGCAACACTGTAAAGGGTTGTGGGGAATCAGCTGGTGGGTTTGAATCAAAAGCATCCTATCCCCATCTTGTTTCACCAGACCCATCTAGACAAGAGAGTTCCGGTGTGATGCTGTGGACTAATATGTCAACCTGAAAAGTCATTTGAACTGTAAGGTCAGTGGTTCAAGCTCCTTGGAAACCCTATACAGGGTTGCTCTGGGTCAGAATTGATTCGATGGCACCTAACAACAACAACAACAACATCTAGACAAGAGGAAAACTATTCAGTGGGGATTCTACCCTACCCTCCTTGCTCTGAAACTAAGCACACTCTTGAAAACTTGTAAGCCAGCCACTACATATCTCTATAGCCCTCCTCATTTTGGGTAGCAAATGGCTAAGTTGCCCGACCCTATCAACCCTGTGTACTGAAGGAATAGGCTTGATCCTTGAAGTGAAGACTCCTTCCCTCTCAGTCTGAGGTCTATATTCTTAAATCTTCTTCAGCAAGTGCTTCAAGTCTTCCTATATTACAACAAGCAAGTTTATGTCATCTGCATACTGAAGGTTGTTAATCAGCTTTTTTCCAATTCTGATGTCACATTCTTCTTTATAAAGTCCTATTGCTCAGCCTTCAGATGGAACAGTATGATGAAAAAATACAAACTTGGTGCATACTTTTCCTGATTTTAAACCAAACAGAACAGTGTTCCCTTGTTCTGTTTGAACAAGTGTCTCTTGGTCTACGTACAGGTTCCTCATTAGCACAATTAATGTTCTGGAGAACCCCTTCTTTGCAATGTTATCCATAGTTTGTTATGATCCCACAGTTGAATGCCTCTGCATAATCAAGAAACCACTAGTAGATATTTCTGGCATTCTCTGCTTTCAGATGTGACCCACCTAATCCTTCTTCCCAGTCTGTACTTTGACAGCTCTGCTGAAACCTGTCCACCATGGAAGACCCTGCTGATATTTGAAACTCTAGTGGTATAGCTTCCAGCATCACAGCACATAGCAACATGCAAGCCACCACAGTACAATAAGCTGACAGATGTGTGGGGAATTTATATACATATGAAAAGATAATCAACTTTATTGTGACTAAGGGAAATACAGATAAAGCTACATTGAGGAATCAATGCCTTTCCATCATATTGGCATTATAATAACATTGCAGTAGAGAAACTTTGGAGAGTAATGACAATATCATGCAATGTTGATATAATAAAACTTCTAAGTATATACCAAGAAATTTTTGCACTTGTGCACAAGTAGACAAATACAAAAAAAAAAAAAAACAATTATTACAGCATTGCTCATAATAGCAAATTTTTTAAGAATGTAAATATCCATCAACAGGAAAATGGATAAACACATTGAGACATGGTCACAATATGGAAAGCTGTAAAGATGAATGGCTGAGAGCTATGCATTTCAACATTTTTTTTTAATCTCAAAAATGGTGGTGATCAATAAAATGTTTTAAACCCATGTGTTAAATAATATATATAATCGTACAGTGTGATTCCATTTATTTACTGTTCTAAACTGTGTAAAACAATACCACATAGTGAACAGATGGGTACACTATGCATCTGCACATATCAATATAAAATTTGGAAGGCAGTGTGAGGAGTAGTGTCAATAATGAGTAAACAACAGGATTCATTGAATCCATTTTATCTCTTTAAAAAAACAAGGAAGGCACATAACAAATGATATTTGACCAAGTTGGGCAGAGGATGCATAGCTTATTGTCATGTTAATCATTGGACTTTTAATTATGCTTTAACATTTCGTAAAGTAAAATAGAGGGAGTCTTGAATAGGAGGTAAAATATGTTTTTCTGATATCAGCTCTGTAGTTAAATGGCTATGTGACCTTCAGCAAAACCTAAGGGCTCTCTGGGCCTTTATTTTCTCTTCTGCAAAATGAATGTGTTGAACTAAGAGACCTCTAAATTTCCTTGCACCATTAAAATTGTAGATTATATTAATTTTTAAACCTTGAATTAACTGCCCATTTTGATTCATTACTAAAGGCAGAATTCAGTATATCCACTTGGACATGAAAAACCATCAATAAAGCCTTTTGACCTCAGACAATTATCACAGCTCTTTGAATGCAAACTAAATCAGAGGTGGAAAAGTACCTTATTTCAGAACCATGAAAGCTCTGAAAATAAAAATGTTCTAAAGGGTCTTCGTGACTATAAAACTGTTTATATTGTTCCAAAAGTTAGAGCCAGAAAGGGGAAAAAAAAAGTCATCAACCTACAGAAAAGAGTAAGAAAGCAATATTCTTATTAATGTTTTATAGAATACATGAGATATTTTAATCCACGGCCCAATTTTCTATCCTGCCTGGACACAATTGATGGACAAATGTGATAATTCAAAAAATGTGACAAGCGGGGGTTGGCAATCTATAGAACTAAACTGATGTCATTTTTTCTACTGTAGACACAAAGAAAAGTCTCACTCTTAATAAAAAGGACTATTAAGCCTTAAGATTAAAATGAGTCTACCTAATAGATTCAAAAATTCAGCAGGAATGAAGCATCATTTTTTCTTCTCTGTAGATGCATTTTGTGTTCTTTATTCCATTGTTTCATGTTACTGGGAGAAAACAGTCATTTGGCTATGTAATATATTGCTGCTACTGTGCTGTGTGACATCCAGTCAGTCTGACACATAGCAACCCTGTATAGGGTTTTAGAGGCTGTAAATCTTTACAGCAGCAGAAAGCCTCATCTACGCTATCAAGGATTCTACATAATGTATTATTTTTAAGTGCCACTGAGTCAGTTCCGACTCATAGCAACCCTGAATAGGGTTCCCAGGAGTCCTGCTATGGCACTGAGGATTAATACGCTGGACTGTTAGGTTGGCAGTTCAAGCTCACCAGCTGCTCCTTGGAAATCCTATTTAGGGTCTCTATGGGTTGGAACTGACTTGACAACACCTAACAACAACAACACAGGATTCTTAACCAGTGGCTGGTGGGTTTGAACCACCGACCTTGTGGTTCAAACTGACCTTGTGGTTCAGTGCTTTATCCTGCAGCGCCACAACAGGACTCTTACATAATGTATTAGGTCTAAGTATTCTCATCTGCAGCATATAGATAGCAAAGCTGTTTGTACAAATCTCCCTGGCTTCTCAAACCATGTGACATATAGGAACCTGTCCTAAAATGCTCCAAATTTTATGCAAATTAATCTATGAAGTCAGGGGAACTGGACTGCTTTGGAATTAGCATTTAGTGATTTTCCTGGAGACAACCATCTGAAAACACCTATATGCGTAGGCACTTGATGAAGATAGCATTCTCCAGCCATATATGACGTTTTTCTGTTTTTGTAAAAGGTGTCAGACTTAAAACATTGCTCAAAAAGGTGAGAGTTTATCATGATCTTGGTCACAATGGCAGAAAATCCCATTGAGTATCTGATGAATGTCACCTCCTCTTCTGAGAGATCTTATCCATGATGCTCAAGTTGGGATTTACTTATGAAAACACCATCACTGTGTTGAGAACCACTGAGTTCTCCACTGTACAGTGGCACCATCCTGTTTCACTCAACTGAACTCAGTACAAATACACAGCACCACAAAACACTTAAACAGAATGGGGGTGGGAGGGAATAGTGAACAACTGACTTGATGGCACTCAGCAACAACAACAAGTATGTTGTGATGAATTTAACTTGTCCTTTAAAGGTATGTACTGAAATCTTAACCTGAACCTATGACTGTGACCCTATTTAGAAATAAGGAAGGTTCTTTGTCATGTTAACAAGGTCATACCAGAGTAGGATGGGTCCTAAACCTTTTGAGTGGTGTCTTCTAAAAAAGCAAAACAGACATGGAGGAACACACACAGTGGGAGATGACAGGTAGAGACAAGGCAGATGTATCTACAGACCTAGCAATGTCAAGGATTGCCAATAGCTGCTAGAAGTTGAGACAAAGAAAGACCACCCCTTAGCATCAATGTCCTCAATTTGGACTCCTAACTTCCAGAACTATTAGGAAATACATTTATATTTATTAATGCCAATACTGTGGTACATTTTGTTATGGCAAAACTAGGTAACTACGTCACATGCTCAACTTCCTTCAATTGCTAACAGTCATTTATAGTTTTTTGCTCAGCATGCCCTATGTTCAATGAAAAGCAGTTATAGAACAACAGTTAAGAAAACGGATTGTGACATGTGCTACATGGCCTTAAATAATTCTTACTGCACAATTGTTATTGTTTCTACTGCTGATGTATTCTTAAGTAGATTCATAGTTATAACTTCCATTTCTTTAATCACATTCTAAAATCAACCATACCTATTAGTTCCTCTGATATTCCATAGACAGCCTCTCCTTTCTCTTTAAGATCTTGACCCTTCCCCAGAACAAACTCTTCACATTTTCCCTGTGGGAAAGGTCACAGGAACAAAGTTCCCACTGACACTTATTGCCACAATACTATGACTAGTAGCATGGCTGAAGAGAAAGAAGAAGAAAATGTCAAAGGTGAACGTAAATTTTTCTCTTAAGGTATATAAACATTTGACTTATTTGTTCTATCAAATCCCTGATAAATTCTACTGTCCTTTTTACTTTGTGTAAGAGACTGCTTGGAGTGTGAGGGATGAATTGTACTCAAACAAGAGGATGAATCAGTTTTGAATATTTGGGTTATACACTTAAGAGAACAGTACAGACCTTTTATGGCTCTCACATCAAGGTCCTTGCCACTATGTGTAGTTTCACAAACATCTATCAAATAAAAGGACAAAAGTCACAGGACGGAAAAGAATGCAGGCATGTGATGATCCTGGCAGAACCGGTGGTGGGAGTGGTTGTTAAGCGCCCTCAAGCTGATTCCGACTCATAGCAAACCTGCATAGCGGTCCAAGGAGCAGCTGCTGGGATTCAACTGCTGACCTTGTGGTTCACAGTCCAGTGTGGATCCTACAGTGCCACACCAGGAGTCAAGTGACAAGAAGACAAAGTGACAAGACACTGGTAAATTCCAGAGGAGCACATGCCCAACATTTTACAATATAAACCAGAGTAAAACACACTTCAACCTATTGAAGTCACTTACATCTTTGCCTATGGCAAGGGCAAATGTTGATGTCACCAAAATTATGAGGAAACCATAGTGCTGTACATAGTGTCACTATGAGTTGCAACCAACGTGACAGCATCCAACAACAAAATAACAACAAAAATATGTGTCAGTAGACAGAATCACTGAGCAGCTTCCCAATGTTAAGAAATGATATTAACAACTGAACTATCCACAGCAAGATTTTGAATCTACACCCACTCTAGACATTTCCTGAAGAAGGCAAGATACAGTTCAAAAAAGAGATTTCCACTCTATGTGTTGGGATTTGGGTAAAAGTTGAGGGAAAAGATCAAAGATAAAAATACATCTGACCTAGGATTCATCTATCTAGAGACAATCATTAAAAGTTTGGGAGTATATATATATATATATTTTTTTTTTTTTTTTTTTTTTGCTTGTTGTTCAATAAAAGATTGGTATCTGGTACTGGGCTAGTCTACAGATCTACAGAGCTGAAGGATGCATCAACTGATGGTTCACAGCTCAGTGCAAATCATATCACAGGAAAACAAGAACATAGGTCTGACCAGTGTCTACCTTGTTGTTGTTGTTAGGTGTTGTTGACTCAGTTCCGACTCATAGTGACTCTATGCATAACAGAATGAAACAAATTCCATTCCTGCAACATCCTCACAATTTGTGTTACATATGAGCTCATTGTTACTTGCTTTGTGCCAATCCATCTTTTTCGCTGATCTTACACTTTACCAAGCATAATGTCCTTTATCAGGGACTGGTCCCTCCTCATAATGTGTCTGAAGTAGGAGAGACAAAGTCTCAACATCCTGACTTCCAAGGAGCATTCTGATTGTACTTCTTCCAACACAGATTTGTTTGTTCTTCTGGAAGTACATGATAGCTTTAATATTCTTCTCCAACACTATAACTCAAATGCATCATTTCTTCTGTGATCTTCTTTATTCACTGTTCAACTTTCAAATACATATGAGGCAAATGAAAACACCATGGCTTGGGTCAGGTGCACCCTAGTCCTCAAACTGCTATCTTGGCTCTTGAATGCTTTAAAGAGGTCTTGTGTAGCAGATTTGCGTAAAGCAATACATCTGTGTGACTACATTTGATTTCTTCACTGCTGCTTCCAAGAGTGTTGGCCATAGATTCAAGTAAAATGAAATCTTTGACAACTTCAATCTTTTCTCCATTTCACAGATGTCATTCATTCATCCAGTTGTGAAGATTTTTGTTTTCTTTACATTGAGGTTCAAACCATACTGAAAGAAAGCTATGGTCTTTGATCACCTTAAGGAAATATTTTAAGTCCTGTTTGCTTTTAGCAATCAAGTTGTTTCATCTGCATATCTCAGGTTGTTAATGAGTCTTTCTCTAACCCTGATGCAACATTCTTTTTTATATAATCTAGCTTCTTGGATTATTTTCTCAGCATACAGATTGAATAAGTATAATAAAAGAATACAGCCCAGGTGCACACCTTTCTTGATTTTAAAACATCCCGTATCCCCTTGTTCTGTTCTAACAACTGGATCTTGGTCTATGCACATGTTCCTCATGAACACAATCAAATGTGTTTTTTTTGGAATACTTCTTATTGGTCTTGCAAAATTCTGATCATGCAATCTCCAGCATCATTTCTATCACTAAGGTCATATTTCCCAAACACTGAGCCTTCTTCTTTGTTTCCATTCTTCGCATGCCAATCACCAATAATTATCAATACATCCTGATTTCATGTTTGATCAATTTCTGGCTGAAGAAATTGATAGAATTCTTCAATTTCATCGTCCCTGGGTTTAGTGGTATTAACTGCTCTTCCTTGTTGTCACATAGATATTTAGCCTATCACAGTCAGCATTGTACTTCAAGATAAATCTTGAAATGTTCTTTTTGATGTTGAAAATGACACCATTCCTTTCAAATTTGACATTCCCAGCATAGTAAACCATATAATTATCAGATTCAAAATGACCAATACCAGCCCATTGCAGCTGTGGTGCTGTAGGTTCAGCATTGGACTGCTAACCACAAGGGTGGTGATTTAAACCCACTAGCTGCTCTGGTAGTGTAGTGGTTACGAATTGGGCTATGAACCTTAAGGTCAGAAATTCGAAACTACCAGAAGTTCTGCTGGAGAAAGATGAGGTTTTTTTCTCCCATTACAGCTCCAGAAACCCTGTACAGGGTTGCTATGAGTCAGTACTGACTCCACAGCACATAAGCAGCACCATCACCACCAGCTGCTCTTTGGTAACTCTATACTGGTTTGCTAGGTGTCGGAATTGTATAAACAGCATTTAACAATACCAACAATGTCTAGGATAGCAATCTTTATGCTTTCCACTTCATTTTTGACACCTTTCAATTCTACAAGATTTAGATTTCATACATTTCATGTTCCAATTATTAATGGATGGTTGCAACGCTTTCTTCTTTTTTGAATTGTGCCCCACCCTGAAAACTTTACTCCAATCATTGCATCACAGCCAGCTCTATTTTGTGGAGGCAGCTTTTCCCCAGTCATATTCTGAATGCCTTCCAACCTGAGGGGCACATCTTCCACCACTGTATCTGATGATATTCTGTTGTTATTCATAATGTTTTCATCTTCTGGTACTATATCTGACAATGTTCCGCTGCCATTCATAATAATTTCAACAGGTAAACATTCAGAAGTAGTTTGCCTTATCTTCTTCCTAGTCTATCTTAGTCTATAAGCTCCACTGAAACCTGTTCACCAGGGGTGACCCTGCTGGTATTTAAAATACTGGAGACATAGCTTCCAGCATCACAGCAACACACAAGCCATCACAGTATGACAAACTAACAGACTAGTAGTAGGTGTTTGCCTTACAACAGACTTAATACATTGCTTCATTTCTTTGACCAGATATACTTCAGAAGTGAAAGCTATGATTGAGTGACTGTTTCATTGACTTATGACAGTGAGGGAGAACTTCCTTGTCCTCTGGGCTTCTTTAGATTGTTGTGTTAATATACAAGAAAGTTGCTTACCCAACTTAGGGTCATTTTCATGCGGCCTAATTTACGCACTAGATGGTTGACACAGCATCTTGGTACACTAGGTGCTAAATGAACAATGTCTCTGCAATCATATAATGAATCAAAAAGTGAATAAAATAGTGATTCAAGTACCTTCATAGATTCTTATACACAATATTAGCCTACATAAGACAAACAACTGTAATAAAATATGTTCTAAAAAGAAATTTTATACCAAATATAGTTTTTTTCCTTACCACTTAAATATTTGATAGCTTGGCATAATTACAAGAAAGGTTGTTACGGTGAATAGTAATAGTTCTGCTATATTAGGCTCTTTAAAGTTCATTCTAATTCCCTTAAGGCCTCATCATAAGTGTATCTCTATGCAAAATATGTCAAATTGAGTCTATACATGTAAAATAATGATCACAATATTGGGTACGTAAACATAAATATTAATGAAGTACTACAAAAATAATTTTCCTGCTTACAAGTTATCTTCCCTTCCAAGGAAATATTCATTACATTCTTTGTACCTATATAAATGACTACCATTACTTCTGAAACTGCAAAAGAACACTTAAAATTTTGAGAACATCTCTATATCCTAACCAGCTGGCTGTGAATAGAGTTATCAGCTTCCAGTTCCATATGAACACATTTGCTTATGGGTTCACTTTTTCATTCCATTTGGTTTTAGCCTGCTCTTTAACAAATCTCTACTACCTCCTGCTTTATAAAGTCAGCTGTGCTCCCAAATGTGTTTTACTTCCAAGTTATGCTATAACTTTGGATAAGAAAAAAAATGTAAATAAGACATTAAAAAAAAAACCCACAGTTGGTTGCATTGAATCCCCTCTAACTCATGGCAACGCCATGTGTATTAAAGTAGAACTGTCCTCCATACAATTTTCAGTAGCTGATTTTGGAGGTAGATTATCAGATGTTTCTTCTAAGGCACCACTGGATGGATTTGAACCTTCAACCTTTCAGTTAGCAACCAAACTCATTAATCATTTACGACACCCAGGGAATGGTGGTGTTGTTAGCACATGATGGCAACTCAGGGCACAACAGGATTGGACCCAGGGAGCAGGACATACTAAAAAAAAAAAAAAAAAAAAAAATCCATTGTCATCTACTTACTCTGACTCATGGCCATCCCCTAAGTGTTTAAGTATGGATTTAATGGCTGTTATTTTTAAAGTAGGAGCAGAATATCAGGTCTTTCTTTCCAGGCACATCTGAGTAGACTGAAACTATGAACCCTTCCTATAGCAATGAGTGCATTAACAATTTGCACCATGCAGTGACTCTAAATAAACCAGAAGTAAAAGAAATTCTGCTAAAATGTATAATGGCATGCAGATACTGCTCAGTTAACTGGTTGATGATGAGTAGAGAAGAGTAAGTTAAAAAGTACTGCTACTAGCTTCCTGCAGAGCCTCTGCGATACATAAGACTATAGGTGGAAGCCTGAACCACATCCAGATCTACAGAGATGGGAAATTCCCACTTGAAAGGACAAGCAGACCAACCTGGAGTGGCTAGAAGAACAGAAGATACTTCTTGAAAGAAAGATCTACAGGAAAAA
>NW_006408528.1:9230756-9232269 GCF_000296735.1 Chrysochloris asiatica | reverse complement strand
ATAATACCCACTTGACCTGGCTTCAATGACTGGATGATCAGAGAGCAACCGGAAGTAAAAAGAAGAGGAAAAAATATTTAAAAGTATTCTCATACTATGGAAGAAAAAAAAATTATTCAAAAAAATACTGCTACTATAGTTCCAGTTCATACATGCTTGGATTTAGTCCAAACAAACCATGTTTAGACATGTCTCTTCCATCACTGGATTTGTTTGCAGACAAGTTCTCTCAGTAATATACATTTAGTCTAATTTGTTGTTTTTAAATACCATGGAATTGGTTCCAACTCATAGCAACCCTGTATAGAGCTTCCAAGGAAAGGCTGGTGAATTTGAACTGCCACCTTGTGGTTCAAACCTACCTTGTGTTCCAGTGCCACACCAGGAAGAGCAGCTGGTAAGCTTGAACCACCAACTTTTGATTCAAATTGAACTTGCAGTCCAGTACATTATTCTACAGCACCACACCAGGAGTCTCATTAGGGTGTGTATATAATATACATATACACACATATAAAACACACACACATATATATGTATGTACATATATATGTGTGTGTGTGTATATATATGTATGTGTGTATGCATATATATATGTGTGTGTGTATATACATGTATATATATATTGGCTTCCGAGGAGAACTGCGGGTCCATTAAATTCAAAGCAGAGATTCAGAAGTTAATGAAGAAATTTGGGGGAGGTTCCAAAGGGGTAACAATAGATTTTCTCGAAGGACACAGACAATCACAGGGACTTACTAGGAAGAAGTTTTTAAAAAATTGAAAACTGCATTTTGAGAAAAAGGCCAGGAAAGTTGTGCCTAGGAATGATTCTTTCATCAAAACAATGTGACTGTTCATTCTTTCCAGGGAACAAGCACTCTCCTATGATGATTTCACTGAGAACATTGCTCCATCACCCTACATCCCTGGTCATACCCCTTCACATTTCCTTTTGTTCCTCAAACTCAAAGAGTAATTCAAAGGAACCTCATTTGAATCACTCAAGGATGCCAAAACTGGTATTTTTAGGTGCTGTAAATCAAAGACAGCAGAGTTGAACGATGGAAATGGAAATGTTAGTGATAGAAACAGGGCCTTCAGACCTGTACAGACCTAGATGGAGAACATATTGACAGACAATAGCTTTACATATTAATATTTTGTTTAATAATAGTTTTATGGTTTTATTTTTTAACTCCAGGTTCTTGTACATTTCATTATAATACTGTCTTCTCAAGGATGCTCTTTGAAATTTTCTGTTCAGCTTTTACTTCATTTCTTTCTAGTCACTTTAGCTTCTCTAAGTTCAAGAAAAACTTTCAGTCTCTTCTGACATCCATTTTGGTGTTCTCGTTCCTTCCTGTATTTTTAATGACTTTTTCATGTATGATTTTTTTTAATGTTGTTCCATAATTCCTCTGGTGCTTGGTCATTTGTTGTTGTTAGGTGCCATGGAGTCGGTACCGACTCATAACGACCTTATGCACAGCAGAACAAAACACTGCCCGAT
>NW_006408528.1:9228276-9229466 GCF_000296735.1 Chrysochloris asiatica | reverse complement strand
ATCAATTCCTGGTGCCTTGTTCTTTGCCAATTCGTTCAATGCATCTTGGACTTCCTCCTTCAGGATCTTTGGCTCTTAATCATAGCTACCTTTTGAAATGGTTGAACATTAACCATTTCCTTTTGGTACCGTGACTATGTGTATTCCTTCCATCTTCTCTTGATGTTCTGCATCATTCAATAATTTGCCCAGAGAATCTTTCAATAATGAAAGTCGAGGCTTGAATTTTTTCTTCAGCTCCCCCAGCTTGGTGTTCTTCCTTTTTGGTTTTCTGATTTTAGATCTTTGCACACTTTGTTGTAATATTGGGCTTTATCTTCTCAAGCTGATCTTTGAAATTTTCTGTTCAGCTCTTGGACCTCCTCGATTCTTCTGTTTGCTGTCTTTGTACGGCTTTTAATTTATCATTTTTTTTTCTTGCAATATTTAGAATTCTCCTAAAAACCTTTCTGCGTTTTCTTTGATATCTCCTTCAGTTTTCTCAATTTTTGTCTAGGTTTAATGAAAGTATCTAAGTATCATTCTTTTGAATTCCTCATCAGGTAGTTCCCATGCCATCTTTTTTTCCTCAAAAAGGTCTTCTGGCTTTGTATTTTGTTCACTTGTCTAAGCCATTCTCTATTGCTTCTTCGTGTAAACTGAAATTGTCTGTTTGGGGTGTTGTCATATTTGTTGTAGTTAATTGATTGTATGTGATGTGTTCTTAAATACTCACCATCTGTCTCCTCTTGGTAGTGAGAGACAGTGTGAGTGTGTGCACAGTTCTGTTCACTGTTCATGTAGCACAGTTGAGGGTGAGTTTGGGGAGAATTAACTGTTGTCTGTCATGATCAGGTGGTACAGGAGCAGGTAGTGACCCTTACCCAACAGATGGAGATGCAGGAGATACCTGTTTGGGCTAAACTGCTATCTCTTCATGCGAATTCTGTTCTTTGGAAAACACTAGCCCCAAATTCAGAAGAAATTGATGATAATGGTACCCTTCAGACAACAACCAATCCAGCACAACAAGGCAATGTATCCTGCCTCAGATGTGATGCTCAGGGAAAGGAAAATTAACTGCTTGAGAATTTGTAACATTAAGCCAACCTTCACATACAAAATGTATGTCTGGTTTCTGAGAACAAACAAGATGGCGGATCGGGTGGACGTATAGCAGAGAGCTACACCAACAACAACACAGAATACCC
>NW_006408528.1:9216766-9225021 GCF_000296735.1 Chrysochloris asiatica | reverse complement strand
CTTTAATTTAAAAACAAAAACAAATGTATGTCTGAATTTTCACCTCATGTAGCTAAGAAGTTCCCAGTTGAATATTTGCTTTCTTGTGATTTTGAGTTGGTAATCTTCACAGAAATTGACAAAAGTTCATATATTTTCTGTTTAACAAATAAACAAACAAACAAAATTAATCTTTTTCTGGGAAGTTCACTTTGATCCATGGTGGCCCCACATTTTCAGAGGACAATTGTGTTCCATGAAGTTTTCAATGGTTGAAATCAATGGAAGCAGAGAATTCATAGCACTACACTACTGGGTGGATTTGAACCACCAACGTTTCATTTAGTTGTTGTTGTTAAGTGTCATCGAGTCGGTTCCGACCCATAGCGCCCTGTATAGGGTTTCCAAGGAGCAGCTGGTGAGCTTGACCTACTGACCTTGCAGTTCAAATGGCTTTGCAGTCTGGTGCATTAACCCACAGCATCACACCAGGATAATGTTGTTGTTGTTAAGTGCTGTCGAGTCAGTTCTGACCCATAGCGACCCTGTATAGGGTTTCTGAGAAGCGGCTGGTAAGCTTGAACCACCGATTTTGCAGTTCAAATGACCTTTGCAGTCCAGCACATTAACCCATAGCGACCTTTGCAGTCCAGCACATTAACCCATAGCGCCACACCAAGACACAAGGACAGTAGCTGAGCACAAATTGTTAGATCTACCCAGTATTTTTTATCACAGTAATTTTCACATAATGCCCTTTCATCAAATGAAGTACCTAACAGTTCTATGTATTATGTAGTTAGGTTTGAACAACTTATTAAGCGTTTATACTATTATGTTAATTGTTGCTATTGTTATGTGCCCCAACCTGTATAGGGTTTCTGAGGAGAAGGTGGTAATCTTGAACCACCAGCCTTGTGGTTCAATCTGACTTTGCAGTTCAGTGAATTAACCCATAGTGCCACACCAAGATTCCCTTATATTAATAGCTGTCTAAAAAAAATATGCATTCAAAAGCTGGACAGTGAATAAGGAAGACTGTAGAAGAATTGATGCTTTTGAGTTACGGTGTTGGAGGAGAATATTGAAAGTTCAATGGACTGCCAAAAGAACCAACAGATCTGTGTTGGAAGAAGTGCAGCCAGAGTGCTCCTTGGAGGCCAGGATGGCCAAACTTCGTCTCTCATACTTCGGACATATTGTCAGGAGGGACCAGTCACTGGAGAAGGATATTATGTTTGGTAAGGTGGAGGGTCAAAGAAAAAAAGGAAGACCTCTAGCGAGATGGATTGGCAAAGTGGCAGCATCAACGGGATCAAGCATTACAATTGTGAGGTTGGCCCAGGACTGGGCAGTGTTTCGTTTTGTTGTGCATAGGGTCGCTATGAGTTGGTACTAACTTGATGGCTCCTAAAAACAACAACAAAAAATAATATAATTTATTCAAGAAAATGATTTTTATTTTATTCTTAAATGAACAAAATTATCTTTAATTGCACGTGTACCCTACAGAGCACTGCACAATTTCTAAAACTTTGGGTGCATATAGCACAGTGCCATCCTTAATTACAGTTAAAATTTTTTTTCACATAAAATTTGATTTTTATTATAATTTTCAAAAACTCTACTTTGCATAGACATAATATTGTCAAAAATATAAATAGCAAAAACTAACAAAACTGTGAATTATCTTGAACTAGAAGTTTGCATGATGTCTAGCAGATATCAGGTATCAGTGTGTTTCCCACAAATTAAAAAATATATATATTCTATAGCACCTGAGGTTGGGATACCTTGGTACATAGTTTGGAACTGTGGGTTTAATTAGGACATGTTTTGTCTAATCTTGAGGATATGAAGACAAATGGATTCCATGATAGTGGGTTCTTTTAATAAAAGAGAAATGGAAAATCATTTATATTTCTATAGTGGAAGGTAGAGAGATGAAGTCTTGCCAGTCAAGAGCATTCTGGCTGTACATCTTTCAAGACAAATTTCTTCATTCTCTGATAGTTCATGGTGTATACCATATTCTCCATCAACACCATAATACAAAGGGACCAATTTTTCCTCCATCTTCCTCATCACTGAATCACTTTCACATGTACAAGAGGCAATAAAAAATACCATGACTTATTAACGAGCTATCAAATTAAAACAATAATGAGATATCATGTCATCCCAGCATTAATAACAAAATTCAAAAATCAGAAAGCAATAACTGCTGTTGAGGATGTGGAGCGACTGCTGGTTGCTGTTAATTCTGACTCATAGCGACCTTGTATAGGGTTCCAAAGGAGTGACTGATGGATTTGAACCTCCCACCTTATGGTTAGCACCACACCAGGATTCCACGCTGCTGGTAGGACTGTAAATGGTGCAACCACTGTGGAAAACAGTATGGTAGTTCCTCTAGAAGTTGGAAACAGTAATACTATATGAACCAACAATCCCTCCACTTGGTATATATCCCCAAGAAATAAAAGCAAAAACATGAATAGGTACAAATGCACATCCATGCTCATTGCAGTACCAATCACAATAGCAAAAAGACAGAGACAGACTAAATGCCCATCATTGATATGTTGACTGAATTTGAGAAAATCCCATTCTCAGGAAACATGTTCCTTTTCACTTGAGGACTTGTCTTCTGTGAGAAATATTCACACCCTAAGAGTTACTGGAATACATAACAAAATATGGATTGTGTAGCTACTTGGACAAAGTAGCAGGATGAGAAGTGGAAAGCAGGAGGAAGAGAGGAAGAAAGAAAGAGTGACCCTAGAATATCTTTAAGCATTTAAAGTAGTTACAGAAGCAAAAAGTCTTATGTGTTAGACACATAACTGTCATATTAAAAATTGTTTTGAACTGACTTAATCTTTCCTAGAATATGTTACAAACTTTAAAAACATGATCTGTATTTTGTTTAATAAAAGCAAACTTCCCACTCTGAAAACACAGAAAGATGGTCAGCATTCCTTCTTGGCTGCTAGATGCACCAAGATGACAATGGCAAGACACCACACTGATCACAGAGGTCAACACAGCAACCGTGTTAGCAAAGTTCTGTGGTTGAAAGGCAATGAGTACAACCCAATATTCTAAACAAACAACTTGTCTAAACTAGTCAGACAAGTCTCTAGGAGGTGAAGCCTGCTAACAAGGGATTTATTAACCTACTCTTTCATTCACTCATCCATTAATTTATCTGTCTATTCACACTCAACAAGAATTTATTGAAAAACCCCAGCATGCTAGGCCCAAGGAAGAGTGACAAATAAAGCAAACACAGTCATAGATAGTAGAGTGTTGTTCTTGCTCCAAGAGACCTCATGGAGAAATAATACATTATGCTCTTGTCATTAAATGGCAGTGTAGCAGACACTTGATGAGCCCCCCAGGGGTGTTAATTGGACTTGGTGTCACCAGGAATTCAATAAATGGCTGTTGTAGCAGAGTATACTGCCATTAATTGTAAGAATAACTGCCCTTCTTCATAAATATTTTAGAATCCACTCTTCAGCCATAAAGAAAAACAGGAACAGAATTTTAGAAAATAGCATTTCTTAACTGAAATATATAAAAAGGGGATTCATTTCCTATTCAACCTCAAGCAGATCATTTACAGGAATGCTAATAGTGACAAAGAATTACCAATCTTTGTTCTTTGTCCCTAAGGATTTTACCTTTTATATGATGAGTTTCAGAGTAAATAGAAACCTGAGAAACTCTTTGTAACAATCATAAATAAGCAAAAACAAGAATATGTCTTACAAGCCTTCAGGTTGTCATGGCACCCTTACACATTGCTTTCTAACCACACTGCCTCCTGGAAGGCCTAGTTAACATACCAAATGCATTTTTTAACTGAGAGTTTATTGTCATGGAATTCAAATGGTTTAATCCTCATACTATGCCCACTATGTGAAGCTTAAAATTTGATGGCAGAAAGTGTTTATTGGTGCTTCTTTCATCTGAAATTGAGCAGTGAAAATACGTGGAGGAACTCTAAAACACCCTCTCTCCTAGTTTTGTTTGGTTCCCAGTCCTCTATCCAACCACACTTCTCTCAGCCTTAACATGATACCTTTCATCTCTTATATACTGTCCCCTTAAGGAGCTCTGGTAGCGTAGTGGTTACGAATCGGGCTGTGAACCTTAAGGTCAGCAGTTCAAAACTACCAGCTGCTCCACGGGAGAAAGATGAGGCTTTCTACTCCCGTAAAGATTTACACCCTCGGAAACCCTGTACAGGGTCGCTATGGGTCAGAACCGACTCGAAGGCACTTAACAACAACATACTGTCCCCTTATGCCCTTTTCCTATCTCTCCATCTTGTTCTGTGTTTCTCCCATCTTTTGGAATGGCCTCTCTTTCCTTTCCACAAAGCCAATGCGACTATCCATTATTCCTCCCAGGTTACACTCAAATATTACTTCCGTTGAACTCAAATTCTGGAGTCTGATAAGGTTAACTGCAAAAAATACACTTATTTTTTAACCCTGTTGCATCGGTACCCCACACTTGGATGTTTGGTATAGGATATTGATAGTCACTGTTAAAGAGGAGGAGCTCTTTTTCAGTTAGTGAAATGTTTTAGCACAAAAACACTTGACCCAACACTTACATCTAAGTTCTAGAAGGCAAATGAAATCACTAAAACTTGCAGTAAATGCCTGGCTTTTCTCCCCTTCCCCCTTTTTAAAGTTTGACTTTAGAATTCAACAGGAAATCATCTAAGAGGCAAAGGGTCCTCTGTCCTTGTTCCAAGTAATTTGTCCTTATTCCAAGTATGATCTAACAGAATCTGTTGAATTATTCAAACTGAAGTTACCCTGCAAAACAATTTAATAAGCAACATTTGCCCTCAGTGGCTCCCTTTTCTTTTTTCCCTTGTCTCTCATTTGTCTTTCCAGTGATCTCAAAGTAGTATACCTGCTGTTAAGACCTGATACACTAACCTATTGTGATCCAAGAACCAAGGGAGATTCCCTTTTCTTTTCCAACCTTCAAAATGATTGACAATTCTTTCTGGATATTATTGTTGTTATTAGGTGCCGTTGAGTCCATTCTGGCTCACAGCAACCCTACACACAACAGAACAAAAAAATATAGCCCGGTCCTGCACTAGCCTCACAATTGTATGTTTGAGTGCATTGTTGTTGTTACTTTGTCAGTTTATCTTGTTGGGGGGATCTTCCTCTTAGTCACTGACCCTCCACTTTTCCAAGCATGATGTCCATCTACAGGGACTGGTTCCTCCTGAAAATATGTCCAAATTACAAGATTGAAGTCTCGCCATTCTCAATTCTAAGGAGTATTTCAGCTGTACTTCTTCCAAGACAGATTTCTCTGTTCTTCTTGTAGTCCATGGTACTTTCAATATTCTTCGTCAACACCATGTTTCTAACGCATCCACTCTTCTATGGTCTTCCTTATTTATTGTCCAACTTTCACATGCACATGAGACTACAGAAAATACTATGGCTTGAGTCAGACACAGTTTATTCCTCAAGGTGACATCTTTGTTCATTAACACTTTAAAGAGTTCTTTTGCAGCAGATTTGCTCAGTACAATAGGTCATTTGATTTCCTGACTGCTGCTTAAATCTTTAGTCCAACATCATAATGAATGAAGCTTTGGTCCTATCCCACAAAGATCCCTGACATAATTTTTTCTCTCTCTCAATCAAATAGTCCTACTCTGTCCCAAGGCAAAGAAGTTGGGCTTTTGTGGCCACTCAGTTTATAGTCATTGGTCATAGGCTGTAGTTCATATTCACAGGTTTCTAGTGGACATATCTTTTGGAGAGTCAGCATTCAATCCACTATCTGTCCTGAACCCCTATGTATGTGTTCTAGCCAATACGAACCGTTCTAGCTGCATTTGGCATTACTATTCTCCTTGTTTATATGAACTATTTGCTCACTGAACTTCTATCATTTCCAAGAACATGCAAACTCTTAACTCTGGCAGGGCCTTTGCACCTGCTGTCATCTCTCTCTGGAAAAATTCTCATCTAATTCCACATACCTGTCTATTTTTGCTCTTTCGCATACTAGTGGGAGTATCATCAAAGAAGCCTTCCTTAAGCACAAACTATTACTCTTTGTATTTCCTAAAAGTGCTTACAATCTCTAGTCGTACAACATCATTGCTGCATCTACATACCTAAATCTGTTTGAGTAGCTCTTCATAAATTTTAAAGAGTAACCAACTACAATTTGATGAACTTTACCTATACGTATGGATGTAGTAGCTCAAAAATCTTTACAACAAGGATCACTCCCACCCCATCAGTACACAGGGTTGACAGGGATGGGCTACTTAGACATTGGTTACCCAAAATGGGAGTGGGGAGGCTTATAAAGGCAAGAAGTGACTGGCTTACAAGCTTTCAAGAGGAAGCCTAGTTCCAGACAGGGCAAGGGTAGATAGAACCTCCAGTGAATGATTTCTAATCTGTAGGAACTGAGCTGGCGGAAGGAAATGGGGGTAATACTCTGTGGGACAACAGTGAATAACTGCCATCAGGACTGACTGTGAGGGTCAGAAATGTAGAAGTAGATGTTTTGTGACAAAAGGAGGGGAATGATTGATTTTGCAGGCCAGGAGAGGAGTCCCTGGGACCATCAAATGAGAAGAGTGGAGAGCGTGACCCTACCCAGAGAGGCAGTGACACCAGGCATGGAGACAAGAGACAATGATGTGGACAGATGGAGTGGCTGGGGACATGGGACTCAGGGAGGAAGAGGGGCTGTGTGTTGACAGCCAGCGGTTGGGCCTGTGGGTTGTATCCTTTGGTTATTTGATGATGCATGGAGAGGATTGTAATCATTGCAATGAAATGAAATATGATAGAATGAATGTAAAAATTATGTTCTCCCATGTAAACCCATGTAATTCACAATAAAAAACTTTAAAGAAAAAAAGACATCACTTTAGACATAAGAAACAAAACATAAGCTAACATGCTATTGTTGTCAGTAGTTACCACTGAGTCAGTCCTGACTCATACCGACCCTATATAGGTTTCCTGAAGAATGTCTGGTAAGTTTGAACTGCCAACTTTCAGTTCAAACTGACTTTGCGGTTGAGTGTTTACCCTACAGTGTCACACCAGGACTCCATGCTAAAATAGTGAGCTGATATTAGAAAAGCTTTGTTAGCTCATAATTTTGCTAGGTTTATAAGTGCAAATTACCTAGAAACTGAAGCAGAGCCATCTGAGAAGGAAGTATAGAAAAACCTGAACTCTACAGCATTTACCAATATACACATCTCTCTCTTTTGTGAATTGGAAGATAATGTACCAAATGGAATATAGAGCTTTCATTTTTATAATTTCTTGTTTCAATTGTAGAATAAAAGCAACTCTCAAAAAAAGTACATTTCCTCTTTCTTTAAAGTATACTCCTTTAATAAGGACAATATTTATCAGATACAAACAGAAAGAAAGAACATAAATTTTAAATGTTCTTTAAAGTCAAAGCAAACTTTCAGCTTGTTGTTTTGACTATTAGCACTTTAAAACTTTATTAATGTGTTGTTTGATTTCCTGCCAACTGCAAAATAATTCCCAATGTATATAGTCTACAAACATTTCCAATTTTCAAAATTAAATATTTCCGGTAAGGAGTATCTCAGTAATATCTTTGAAAGGAACATGCTTCATCTAAGAATTCTCTCTTACACTTAAATTTAATATATCCAATTGTCCATGGTATATTCAGTATCCTTCAACAAAAACATAATTATTTTTATCCCAATAAAGGAATGCCTAGGAGCCCTCGTAAGGAGTTCTGATGATGTAGTGGTTATGAGTTGGGCTGCTAACCTCAAGATCAGCAGTTTGAAACTACCAGCTGTTCCACAGGAGAAAAATGAAGGTTTCTGCTCCCATAAAGATTTACAGCCTTGGAAACCCTATAAGGGGTTGCTATGAGTAGGAACTGACTCCATGGCACATGACCACCACCAGGAGTCCTGATGTGGTGCTGGAGGGTAAGCACTGGGCAGCTAACTCCTGGGTTGAAGATCCAAACCCACCAACCACTCCTCAGACACTTTATACTATGTTGTCGTTGAGTTGGAACTTACTCAATGGCACTTAATAGCATCACATCATTCAACCCCACTTCCTTCTTTATGTTATATATGTTTATATTATAGTTTAGAATAGGTTTAAGTTTTTCTTCAAGACCATCCTCATTGTTAAGTGCTGTTGAGTTGGTTCCAACTCATAACATCCCTGTATAGGATTTCAGTGAAG
>NW_006408528.1:9206536-9216403 GCF_000296735.1 Chrysochloris asiatica | reverse complement strand
ATCTTCCTTATTCACTGTGAAGCTGATAGTGGGTTTGAATCACTGACCTTGTGGTTAGTAGCCCAATGCTTCTCTTACAGTGCCACACCAAGAGTTCTGAGTAATCTGTGATCCCTTTCTCAAAATTCCCCCAATTCTTTATCTATTTTCTGGTAGCTAACTCTTTCTGCCATCAACATTAATAATTATTTAACCACTCAGGCTCTGTATTCCACTGCACAATAGTGTAGTGTTTGGTTGAGTGCAAGACTCTAGAGTCACACTGTTTGATCTCAACCCTTACCTGCACTTAATCAGCCTCACAAGTATAAATCTTCCCATCAGAGTACAAGAAATGTAATTTTCTTTAACTCAGCTTAATTAATTTCAATTCCTTATTCCATCTGAGGACAAAAAAAATTCATTTAATTGATTCCATGTTTTCTCAATCAACTCAAGGTTATTTTTTCTCCTCACACAGTAGGAAGAAACTGCTTCCTGGTTTTACATTATGGTCTGGATGCAGAAAGTATGACTGAACTTGGCATCAGCTTCCACAGCATTGTCTGAGGAATCATCAGCTGAGCTGCATCTTCCTCAAAGTTACCCATTCCCTAAACCTAGGCTGAGATGTCTGCATTCCCACTCTCGACTCTCACTGCTGCCATTTCCCATCTCAGTATTTATCAGTCTGGTAGTCCCCAGAATTGTTGCTTGGTCCTCTTGCCAGAATGACATTTCCTAATTATTTCTGCCTCATTAAAAAAAAAAAAAAAGACAGCCTTGTTCTGCTTATTGTTTGCTGTCGCTGTGAGGTGCCCTTAAGTTGGTTCCACATCATCTTCACCATCTGCATAGAGATGCAGTTCTGTGTCATCTTCACAATCAGTACCATCTCATTGAGGGTCTTCATCATTTATCAAGCATGGTGTTCCTTCTTCAGGGACTAGTTCTTCCTGATAACCTGTCCAAAGTATGTGAGACAAAGTCTCATCATCTTCATTTCTAAGGAGCATTCTGGATGGACTTCCAAGGCAGATATATTTGTTCTTCTGTTTCTAACTGTCAATGATATATTCAATAGTCTTCCACAACACTATAATTAAAAGACATCAACTCTTCCTTACTCAATATCAACTTTAGTGTTACAGTTGGCTTGGTAAATTTTCTTCCATCCTTTAACTTTCAGTCTGCTTTTGTCTTTGTATGTAAGGTGTGTGTCTTGCAGGCAGCATATTGATGGATCTTGTTTTCTTATCCATTCTGCCACTCTTTGTCTCTTCACTGGTGAATTCAATCCATTGACATTCAATGTAATTATCGATAAGTTCGAATTGATTGCTGTCATTATGTTACTTTTTTGGCAGTGCTGATCGTTCTTTGGTTCTGCTTTCTTTCTTGTGTTGGTTTTCTATCTTTTGAGTTGTTTTTGGTAGGTTTCCTCCTAGTTTCTCTGTTCGCTTGTTCTCGTTGGGAATTCGTTTTTATGGTATGTTGTGGAGTGTTAACTTTCTTTGGGATTACCTTGTAGTCTACTAACTCTTCTCTGCATTTAGGATATTTCATTGTAACCTGTAATTTACCTGGCATCCTCACCACCTGGGCTTCCATTGCTGCGTTTGTCCCTTCTTTGACATTGATGTGTTTTTGGCCTTCAGTTGATCTCCCCGTTTTTTTGATTTTGTCGTTGTAGTCTCGTTCTGTTCTGGATTCCGCTATCTTCAATGTCAACTTTAGCATGTATATGAGGCTACTGAAAATACCGTGACTTGGGTCAGATACAACTTATAATATCTTTCTAAGCTCATGTTGTTGTTGGTGGTGTTCATATAAACATGTTAAAAACTGAATAATCCAATGCTTCTTAAAATAAAGAGAAAGGATGGAAGAAATGAAGAAAGGAAAATGTGTGGCAATTTATGGCATTTAAAGGTATATAACTAAAAAACTAATTTTCTGTAACCTTTCTTTTCCAATACCAACTTTTAATATTTGCCCATCAATGTCATAAACATATGTGCTGGTTACAAGCAGCAATCCCTAGCCCGACCCTCTGCCACTGGAGTCACTCCCTGTCTGTCTCTCTAGATAATATACTTCAGGAGCTGTTTCTTGTTTAATCCATTTTGGTATTTCCCATTAACTTCCTGCTAAAGGAGCCCTGATCATGTAGTGGGTTACAAGCTGTGGTGCTAACCACAAGGTCTGCAGTTGGAATCTACCAGTCGCTGTATCAGAGAAAGATGAGGTTTTCTGCTCCAATAAAGAATCACAGTCCCAGAAACCCAATACAGGGTTGCTATGAGTCAGACTTGATTTGGTGGCACACAGCCACCACAACTGATAAGAACTTATGTCACTTACTCTACAATCTCCTATCTCCTTTTCCCTCCAATTATTGGCTTTCTTTGCCTATCAACTATGTTGGGTGATATTGAGGTGATTCTGACTCATTGTGACCCTATATGTCAGAGTAGAGCTGCCCCATAGGATTTCCCAGGCTGTCATCTTTTCTGGAGCAAATCTCCAGGTCTTTTCTCCTGTGCAGCACCTGGTGAGCTTGAGCCATCGACTTTTTGGTTAGCAGCTGAGAGCTTGAGCATCAGTTCACTAGGGCTTCTATTAGTTGTGGTGGTAGTATTGGTGTGCTGTGGAGTTGCTTCCCACTCAGTAACCCTGTGTTGAGTTTCTGAGGCTGTAAATCTATACCGGGTCACTATGAGTCAGAACCCAGATGTGGAACTAAACAACAACAAATCTTTCTCTTTAGTTCTCTTCCACTCCACCTTTACCTGCTAGTTATCTGCCATACGTACTGAGGGAACCTGAGTGCAGCTATTTTGAGACCAACCTCCATAACTCTCTTAAATGTCTATTTTCCTTACGTTTCAATTTCCCATTTCCACCAATTTGCCCTATCTGAATTCCATCCCCTGGCAAGACCTCACAAAAGCCCATTTTAAGCTCCACCCCTTCCCAAACCCTCATAAAAACCCTCAGCCTCTACTGGAAGAGGTTTCTGGCCTTCATCAGTAGGCCTCTCCCAGGCTTATCTCAAATAAACCTGCCTGCTCTTGAAACCAAGTTTCTGTCTTCATCTCTTTCTTTCTTATTTCTTACACATACTCTTAATGTTATGCTGTAAAGATTGATAACTTGTATAGTTTCTTCTATAATCATAGTCAAATCTCCTGTGCTCTGCTCATATACTGTTCTAGAAATTAAATTTTTTAATTTTTTTTCCCATAATTATGACTATAAACATATTTTTCAATGCGGAAAGAAACAATCATTAAGGTAACTTTTTCTTGGCCTCTTTTTGGTTTATTCTGGAGTTTAATTGCCTTTACTGTTTGTACTCATTTTAATGAAAAATATGTTCATTTGTAATGTGAGTTTTTCAATGTCCTTGAGAATTTGTTTTCCACACAAAAGAGTATATTCAAAGGTTTATTTTGGTTTTAAAAGTTAATGTATGTTCATAAACTTAGTTCTACCTTAAGCATTTTAATTCATTTTATAAATCTTAATTTCTATTTATAAGTCTATTTATATTTACAGGTGTTTCAAATAAGATTTGGTCTATCTACAAATCTGTTGCTGTTGTTTGTTGTTGTTGTTGTTAAGTGCCATCGAGTCGGTTCCGACCCATAGCGACCCTGTATAGGGTTTCCGAGGGTTAGGTGCTGTCAAATTGGTTCCAACCCACAGCGATCCTATGCAAACAAACTAAATACCACCCAGTCCAGTACCAGCCTCACAATGGCTAGTTAATTAAAAGATTTAACTTCTCAGTTATAAACTTCAAATTAGTATTGCAAGACTAACTCTAATAAGCAGATTGAACTCCAAATTTGTACAGGTTACTTAACACAAAAAAAAAAAAAAAAAAGAAAGAAAGAAATTAATGCCTCGAGTCTTTATTCTTTTAAATATTTTCCTACAAAGGAAAGTATTTTCAGTTAAAATTTTACTTTTATACAATTATATATGAAAATATTCATAGTCCAAGGGTTAAAAGATACTTACATTCTAAAGAAATAATTAGCTTCTTAGTTAACTTTTTGCAAAAACAGTGTGGAGGCCATGCCTGACTTCCTCTGGTTTCAGGGGGAAGGAAAATCACTCAAAATCAGCCCAAGACCTATTCCTATGAGGTGGAGGTCAACATGCCTCTACCCTACAACCTTCTTTGGCCTCTTTTAACACCACAACCTTCTTTGGCCTCTTCTAACACCATCGTCCCTCCCACAGCACTATCTGCTATCATCCAACTTCAATAATCCATTGCAATGGCCACACAGAACTCATAGACAATGCTCATAATTATGGGGTTTATTAAGGAAGTGAACAGGGTATAATTTAGGATTGGAAACAACTCAGGAAACCAGAGATCTCCAGTCAGCCTCTTCTCTGCCATGCTGCAGTCATGCCTCACTCTTTTGGTCTCTCAGCCATGTAACCTCTCAGTCTCTGGCCTGCTTAGGCAAGTATTACATAGCTCCTTCAGTCTGACTGTAAATGCCCAACTATTGGCAGGTTGCAGAGTGCGCCATTTACAGACTGGCTGAAGGAGCTTTGTAATACTTGCTTGAGCAGGACAGAGTCCGAGGGTTCACCTGGCTGAGAGATCAAAGGAAAGAGTGAGGGGTGCCTTCAATCAGCCTTACTCAGTCCATGGGCTGGGAAGATCACAGCTGCTCGGTCTCTCCATGCCTCTGCCTCCCTGCCACTTTTGCACTGGGGTTACTTTTAGCCAGAGATTATACCTGAGTCTGAGAAACAGAGCTGCAGACATTCAGAGCAGATTTTATTATTACACACTTAACAAACTATTACCAAAGGAACTTCCAGGGTGGTTTCCTTATACTTGATGTTATATAAAATAATCCTGTTTTAGTTGAAATACAATTGGATTTTGGGGGGAGAACACTGATGTGAGTATTGAAAACTATGCTCTCAGAGGAGTTAGTCAGATAGCTCATGTTCGTAAATTCAGGGTAATTACATTACATATTTCTTTGGTTGAGTCATAAAAGTCTATAACCCTACTCAAATTGATTGTTTGGATTCCATATTTCTTTTATATGTAAAGTATATAAATGTCTCATCTAAATTCAAAGACTCTTAAATTGATAGAATGCTGATTCTTTTGTACACATATTATTTTGCCTATTATCATTGAGTCTGTTCCAACTCAAAGCAATGCTATGTGGCTTCCAAGCCTGTAATCTTTACAGAAGTAGTTGGTTCACCACTGACCTTCTGGTTAGAAGCCAAAGTCTTAATCACTGCACCACCAGGGCACCTTACATCCTATTCTAGGGTTATAGGAGTCTTAAAGATCGATCCAGCTAAATTTGGGGTAGCTTTCATTTTTCTGTCTCACCCTATAAAAGTTTTTATGTCATTTTAGTGAGTTTCAATTGTTTCCAATAACTCGCTCTAATTGGAAAAGATTTGGTTGCCTCCCATGCCCAGAAACACACTTCGGAGACCCTTCATCCTTCTTTTGCAACATGGAATTTTATTTTTAAAACTAATTCATTCTAGGATTTCTTCCACTACTTTCCTTGGTTAATCCATTTTTTTTCTTGAGTCCCACATCTTCCCTTTCTTTATTTTGCAGATGCACACCCTCGATTAACTTCCAAAAGTATGATGTACAGGAAATCAATTCTCTCCTAACTTACCTGTGTCAAATTTTGTTCTGCCCAAAAACATTATTTTTAGTTTCAATAAAAAATAATTTCCCTATAGAATATTTATTATGTATTGTTTTTTTACCATCCAGGTTTTCCAGTGAAAAGTCAATGATATACTAGTTAGCTCTTTTTTTTAATAGGTTATCTATTTTTGTTTATATAATTGTTTTCTTGATTGTTTGTCTTTCTCCGCTGGACTTTAGTCCCTTCCCCTTACTTAAGGACTATGATATTTCTATTATAAATGCCAACGAGGGGATTTTTACTCCTATTGGCCAGGGAACTAAGGGGCTCTTTCCATATACAATAGGTTTTTGCCATTCAACTCTGAGAAAGTTCTTATATTATTTATTTGATAATGTCTCCCCTCTTGGCTCTCTTTTTTCTTTACCTAGAACTCTTCTTAGTGTTAAAATCCCCTTAATCATTTGGTATTTTTCCTATCTTTTACAAATATTGTCTTTTTATTCTGCTTTTGGGGGATTATCTCCACATTGTTGCTGTTATTGTTGCTAGTGCCTGCGAGTCAGTTCTGACTTTATGCACACCCGAAGGAAACAATGACTGGTCCTGGACCATCTTCACAACCATTATTGTGCTGCTGTTGCTGCTACACCAATTCATTTCTTTGTGGATCTTGCTCTTTTTCACTGATTCTTCACTTATCTAGCATGATGTCCTTCTCCTGATAATACATCTGAAGTATGAGACATGAAGTCTCCCCATCTTTGTTTCTAAGGAACATTCTGGTTGTACTTCTTCCACCACAGATTTGTTTGTTCTTCTAGCAGCTCATGGCACTTTTAATATTTTTGTCCAACACCATAACTTAAAGGCATCAATTTTTCTAGGGTCTTCCTTATTCACTGTCCAACCTTCACATGCATAGGAAACTATTGAAAATACATGGCTTGGGTCAGGTGCACCTTAGTCCTCAAAGCTACATCTTTGTTCTTGGACACTTTAAAGAGGTCTTGTGCAGCAGATTTGCCTAATACAGCACACAATTTGATTTCCACATTGCTGCTTCCATGCATGTTGGTAGTGGATCCAAGCAAAATGAAGTCTTTGATATCTTCAATCTTTTCTCCAATTACCATGATGTTATTTATTGGCCCAGTGGTAAGCAGTTTTGTTATCTTTACATTGAGGTGCAACCAATACTAAAAGGTCTTTGAGCTTCATCAGTATTTTAAGTTCTCTTCACATTCAGAAAGCAAGATTGTTTCATCTGCATATTACAACTGGTTAATGAGTCTTCCTCCAATCATGATGTCATGTTCTTCTCAAAATAACCTAGCTTCTCAGATTATTTGCTAAGTGCACATATTGAATAAATATGGTGAAAGAATATAACCCTGGTGAATGGTTTTCTAATTTTAAACCATTCAGTGTCCCCTTGTTCTGTTTGAATAACTGTGTCTTGGTCTATGTACAGGTTCTTCATGAGCACAATTAAGTGTTCTGTAATACTTTTTCTTTGCAGTGTTGTCCACAGCTTGTCATGATCTACACAGTCAAAAACCTTTGAATAGTCAGTAAATAACAGGTAACCATCTTTCTGGTATTCTCTGCTTTCAGCCAATATCCATCTGACATCAGCAATGATATCCCTCATTCCACGTCCTCATTTGAACCTGGCTTGAACTTCTGGAATTTCCCTGTCAATGTACTGTTGCAGCCAATTTTGAATTATCTTCAGCAAAATTTTACTTGCATGTGATATTAATGATATTGTCTAGTAATTTCTGCATTCCTTTATGTCATCTCTCTTTGGAAAGGGTGCAAATACGGATCTCTCCCAATCAGTTGACCAGGTACCTGTATTCCAAATTTCTTGGCATAAAGGAATTAGTGTCTCCAACGCTGCATCAGTTTATTGAAAGGTTTCAATTTGTATTGTATCAATTCCTGGAGACTTGTTCTTTGTCAATGTCTCCAATGCACCTTGGATTTCTTCTCTCAGTATCCTTGGCTCTTAATAACATGCTATCCTTTGAAATAGTTGAACATCATCCTTTTGTTTTTTTGGCTTTTTTTTTTACAGTGACTTTGCATATTCCTTCCATCTTCAATACTTTGACCATAGCATCTCTCAGTATTGCAAGTCAAGGCTTGAATTTTTTCTTCACTTCTTTCAGGTTGAGAAGTGCTAAGCATATCCTTGCCTTTCAATTTTCTAATGCCATATCTTTTCACATTTCATTCTAATACTTGACTTTGTATTCTCAAGCTGCCCTTTATACTTGTATACTTCATTTCATCTACTGAATTTTGAACTTCAGTAAAAAAAAAATTTTTTTAACATTTTTTAAAAAATTATCTGATTGTAACTTTTTCTTATGTGGTGTTTTTGTTAGTTTGAAGTAATAATTTCTTGCATTTCTCTGTAGGTACTATCACTTGATTTTAATTTTTGTTTGCTTCTCTTGGTTTCTCACCTTCTTGTTGACAACTTTTTTCATATTTGAATGTCAGCCTCTCAAAGTCAGTTTCCAACTCTATAATGTAGATGGGCTTTATCATGTTTTGAGCATCTCACCAAGGGAGTCTTTCAAATATATAGTGTTCTGGCCCTCCCCTCAGACAGTCTGATTTAAGTGGAGTTAAGAACCACTGCTTTAGAATCATCATGCAAAGTTTCTCACAGGGACTTTAACTGCCCAAACACAGATATTTTGGCTTTCGTTTTTGTTTAGTTTGATTTGGTTTGGTGACGGATAACTTTAAAGTTCTCTAAAGTAAAACCTTTTTTGCTTTACCTGGAGCTTCTACACTCAGATGTTAAACATTTGTCATGGAAGATAATCATTTTACATATAGATGTCCAACCAATCCCCAGATTTCAACCCATATGTCACTTCCACCCTTATTCTAACCTCTGCAGCTCTGCGGCTCTGCAGAATCAATCAATTATCACTATCACAAGTTTTCTTTTTCTTCATCTTCATCTTCTTCCTCACAATTGCATCTTCAACTTTATAGTTTGGTTTTAGCCTAACTGACACCCCTTGGTCACAAAATCAAGAGTTTTTGCTTTAGAATTCATCATGAAGCATAACTATGCCATGCTGTGTCTTACTGGTGGTCAGTCCTCAGCATTCCAATAATTAGCTCATATCAGCTAACTTCTCCCCTAGCACATCCTCTGCTGTGTCTTCCTCAACTGTACTTTCTGGGTGTCGCAACCTTTGTCTTTATAATTGATCTGAGGTGTTGGAAGAAGAATAGAATAGACCAGTCCTTCTAGGTGCTTAAAATAAATAACTTAGAGTCAATTATTTGTAAAACATGCTAATAAAATTGAGCTATTGAAGGTATACTCGGGGCTAATAATGGCTGGAAAGATAGCTTACATCGTATAGCAAAAAGAATGGAGTAGAATCCAAAATAAACAGAGAAGGAAATCTTAAAGATGTAGGAAGTCCAAGTAATTCAGGAGGATAGTCATAGAACTTTTAAGAACAGAAATGTCAAATATTCAGTTTTATTACTGGGATGGAAACACTCTATCTCCAAGTACCTGCAATAAATTTTCCTATACATATAAATGCCTTTAGGACTTTTATCATGGAAATCAAGGAAGCATAAATATAATTTAATGAATACTCCTCTGGATTGACATCTGACAGAGAAAAGAGAATGTCAAGTATACACCAGAACTAACCAGGAAAAATCTCAAGTCTTCTCCACTCACCACAATGCCAGGATTTCTAGAGACTGAACTCGCTAAGAGCAATGTCACCATTCATACCATTCATAGTGGTGCCAAGAAATTTTACCAACCTTCCAAAGAACTAGCTTCCTCAATAAACACTTGTGCTACATCTAAACAGTACTTTTCTTTGAGTGTAGTTATGACCTGTTGCAAAACTTTGGCAAACAGTGCTCCTTTTTCATTAACATTATCAAACCTTAGGAAGTTAAAATTTAATCTAGCCATTGTAACCTTTCCCTCTGTTTCTTCTGCCTACTCAGATGGGGACACTGAATAGTGAACTACTGAGGCCTGGCCACTAGTAAGACACATTTGAACTGTGGTTCTGTTAGTCATGTTCCATGATGAGTACAAGAACACAAGATCCTGAGGTGGGGCTTGATGGTGGGGAGGTGCAGTGATGTTTACCATCAGCAATACCTCAGAAGACCAGGCAAAGTAGATTCAAGGCAGAGCTCCACAAAT
>NW_006408528.1:9203482-9205006 GCF_000296735.1 Chrysochloris asiatica | reverse complement strand
AAAAACCAACTCAGCATGGATTACAGACCTAAATGTGAATCCCAGAATTATGAAGGCCATCAATGAAAAAATAGGGACAAATGTGAGGGCATTATTTCAGGGAATACACAGAATACCAAACATTTTGAAATCTATGCAAACAAAAGTAGACAAAATAGGTGAGTGAGATATACTAAAAATTAAAAACTTTATGTGCATCAAAAGACTTCACGAGAAGAGTAAAAACAGAACCCACAGAATGGGAAAAATCTTTTGCAATGACGCATCAGACAAGGGACTTATTTCTAAAATATATAGGAAACTACAACACCTCTACAAGAAAAAGACAAATAACCCAATTTAAAGATGGGCACAGGACATGAACAGACACTTCACCAAGGAGGAGATCCAGGCAGCTAACAAACATATGAAGAAATGTTCACAATCACTAGCCATTAGAGAGATGCAAATCAAAACAACAATGAGATATCATCTCACACCAGCAATAACAGCAAAGATAAAAAAAGTAGAGGACAATAAATGCTGGCGAGAATGTGGAGAGACTGGGACACTCCTCCATTGCTGGTGGGATTGCAAAATGGTCCAACCTCTCTGGAAAGCAATATGGCATGTCCTCAGAGGTTGGAAATAAAAATACATTATGATCCAGCAATTCCTCTATTTGGTATTCACCCACAAGAAATACAAGCCATAACACAAATAGATAAATGCACACCAATGTTCATATCATCACTATTTACAATAGCATAAGATGGAGACAGCCTAAGTGACCATCAACTGAAGAATGGAAAAACCAACTGTGGTACATACACATAATGGAATATTATGCTACCTTGAAGAATAACAAGGAAGCTGCAAGCATAATATGGATGAACCTTGAGGACATTATGTTAGTGAAATTAGTCAGTCACAAAAGGAGAAATACTGCATAAGACCACTACTGTAAAAGACTAAGAAAAAGAACCCATACTAAAGGGGAGGGGGGTTCTTTGCTGGTTACCAGGATGGGGGAGGGGGGGATGGTATGAAGGGAGGGAGGGGAAGGTGGAGCACAGGACAGGGAATAGACACAGGATAGTTTGGGTGCTAGGGAGGGGAGTAATACAGAAGGAGGAGGGGAATAGAAGAACAAAGCAGATAGGAAAACAATTAAGCAGATTTGCATGGGCTAAGTGGGACAGAGATAAATAATGATACATGCACAACCTTGGAACAATAGGGCTGTGGGATACAGGGATTGAGAAATTATTGGAATGGGAAAAAGAAGAGTAATGGTGTTAAGATGCTTGGCTGTCTTTTGAATCTTGGTTTCCCTGGCATACCATTATAAAATAGACACTTGAGGGGGAGAGAAAGGAATAGCCAGAAATATCATCTTAGAAAGCTTATAAGTCCGTCTTCTGCCTATAACAGATTGGAATACCTAAAATGGGACAACAAAGTGCTCAGTAAGGAGGTTTCCTGTGGAGCATCTGCATTACATAAGACCACAGGTGGAATCCGGAACAGCATCCAGAATCTTCT
>NW_006408528.1:9200089-9201498 GCF_000296735.1 Chrysochloris asiatica | reverse complement strand
ATTGGAGTGGGGAGCTCTGGTAGCGTAGTGGTTACGAATCGGGCTGCGAACTTTAAGGTCAGCGGTTCGAAACTACCAGCCGCTCCGCGGGAGAAAGATAAGGCTTTCTACTCCCGTAAAGATTTACACCCTTGGAAACCCTGTACAGGGTCGCTATGGGTCGGAACCGACTCCACGGCACTTAACAACAACAACAGAACAGAAGATACATCTTGAAAGTAAGACTGACAGGAAAAATACATAACAATATAGATAGTTCAACTGATTACTACAAGAACAAACAAGTTGCTTGCCCAGGAGACATCAAGGCAAGTGGTCGGGTCCCCTCAGGACAAACCCCCTCCCAAGATTAAGATTCAATGGGAATACATGCTCTGAATGGTGACGAAGTTTGTCACTGATAAGGGGAAGTGAGGGGAAAACAGCTGTGAGCTAAGCCCTACAGTGTTCAATAGACTCCTGTGAACCCGGGTGGAGACCTGGTAAGCCAGCAGTGTGGCAAGACCTGGGGACTCTTGGGCCAGAGTCAGTGACACAGCCACAGAGGACTAGAGTGGAGAGTGAAGCGTCCAGCTGATAAGAAGAGAGAGCATATGCATAAGAACACCCACACTTGCAGGTAATATCCATTTGACCTGGCTTCAATGACTGGGTTATCTGAGCTCAACTAGAAGAAAAAAGAAGAGGAAAAAAAGAGTAATCTGATACAATTTGATGAACTTGACTTACATCTATGGATTCAGTAGCTCAAAAGAGGGAACAAATCTTTACAGCAAGGATCATTCCCACCCCACCCCACCCCCATACACAGAGTAGACAGGGATGGACAACTTGGACATTGGCTACCCAAAATGTGGGGTTGGTGGGGGAGAGGCTACAAAAGTAAGAAGTGACTGGCTTACAAGCTTTCAAGAGGGAAACTAGATCCAAAGGGCATGGAGGAAGGTAGAATCTCCACTAAGTAGTATCCAGTCTTTCGGGGCTGGACTGTTGAAAGGAGATGCGGATAGGTCTCTTGTGATACAATGGTGAATAATTGTTATCAGGACTGATTGTGAGGGTTGGAAATGAAAAGGTAGCTGTTTTGTAGCAAAAGGAGGGGAGTGATTGTCTTTGCAGTCTAGGAGCGAAGGTCCCTGGGACCATCAAGGGAGAAGAGCGGAGTGTGGGACCCTACCCAGAGAAGCAGTGATGCCAGAGATGTAGGCAGAGATGAGACGTGGAGACATGGAGCAGCTGGGGACTTTAGACCCAGAGAAGGAGAGGGGCTCTGTTCTGATGACCGGGTGGCAGGCTTGCAGGGTATACCCTTTGGTTAGTTGATGATGCATGGAAGGGATTGTAACCATGGCAATGTAATGATATACAATAGGATGAATGTAAAGCTAATGTTCTCCCATGTAAACTAT
>NW_006408528.1:9191941-9199719 GCF_000296735.1 Chrysochloris asiatica | reverse complement strand
ACGGCACTTAACAACAACAACAACAACATCATTTCTATCTATAATGTCTAATTCTCCAGGAAAGCAGCAAGTATGTAAAAGTACCAGCTTTGAAGTCAGACAACCCCGCTTCAAGTCCATATGCCTCCTCTTCATGCTACAGCATTCTTCAGAGACAAAATGCAAAGATAAATCAATATTGGCAATATAACAGTACAGGTTTTGCTGTAGTTCCAGAATCTGGGAAAGTGGTATAGAGTATAAACTGATCTTGGACGATTCCTACCTCTTTCATTCAACATCTTCATGAGTTAGGTTAAATTAGCCTCTGAAAGCTTCAATTGTCTTGCCAATAAAACTTAAACCATTAATAGTGCCCATTTTATAGGGACAGTGTGATAATTAGATGATATAGGGATGACCCTATAGTATAAGCACTGGACTGTCTGATGAATGGTCAACAGTTCAAACCCACCAGTCACTCCTCTGGAGAAAGATGAGACTTTCTGCTCCATAAAGATTTACAGGCTTGGGTTGTCATGAAATGTTATCAGTGTGATGGCAGTGAAGAATTTAACACAAAACAAAAACCTACCACTATTCTATTTTCTGTAGTCATATGAATAGCTTCCTTTGGGCAGTTGCTACCATACCTTGTGTTTATGATGGTACAGGATTAAACACTTCAATATATGACAATCTTCTCTCATCTACATCCAGTAATAGGCCCAACTGCAATAATGAGAAATGACCGTTTCATTCTAGATTCTGCATTGTTAGGGAGAGGAGGGTTTTACTCATACACTGTCATGGATTGAATTGTGTCCCCACAAAATACATGTAGGCTTCATTGGGCCATGATTCTCAATAGTTTGGCAATTACATAATTATGTAACCACGTTCTATGATGTAATGTGATTAGATCAGCAAATCAGTTGTAAGGGGATATAGGGCAGGGTGCACACGCTTACTCAGGTCACGGCCTCTCAATATGATGTAAGGGGAGTCTCCCTGGGGCATAGAGACTTACAATAGATAAAAACAGAGAGAAGCAAGCAGAAAAGAAGGGATATGTTTACCACCAACAAAGAAGAGCCAGGAGCAAAGTGTATTCTTTGGAACCAGAGTCCCTGTACTGAGAACCTTCTTTTTGTTGCTGTTGTTAAGTGTCATTGAATCAGTTCCAACTCATAGTGACCCGGTATAGAGTTTCCAAGGAGCAACCTGGTGGGTTTGAACCATGGACCTTGCAGTTAGCAGTCCAGTGCTTATAAAACAGTGCCATACCAGGACTCTAAGAACCTCCTTGGTTATGGTGGTTATGTGCCATGGAATGGGTTACAACTCACAGTGACCCTCTATAGGGTTTCCAAGATTACAAATCTTTATGGGAGCAGAAAACCTCATCTTTCTCCCACAAAACAGCTGGTAGAGTCAAACTGTTGACTTCATGGTTAGCAGCCCAACTACCAGAGCTCCTTCAAGAATTTCCTAGACCCGGAGAAAAACTGATGCCTAGACAAATGTAGATCTTCAAGTTGCACCAAACTCACAGATGTCAAAAGGAGACAAGGGTCTTCTTCAATGACCAACAGAGAGCGCAAGGCCTCCCCAAGAGCCTGTACACTGAATACAGGCATCTAGCCTCCTAAACTGTGAGAAACTGAATTTCTCTTTGTTAAAGCTACTCACTTATGGTATTTCTGCTATAGCAGCACTAGATAACTAAGACACACACCATACCATATGGAAAAGTTCCCTATTTCTTCAAGAAATTCACCTCTTGCTTGAAGCTTATCTGCTATACCTGCTCCCCTATGGCAGATCAATAAAAGTCTAGAAGTTACCTAAACCGTAGGAAGTATTAGTATTCAATATGCCTCTGAGTAGGGAGGAGGTTTGGTTCATTCTCTCTCCCCTATATTTCCTCACCACCAATTCAGTGTTCCTGGAAAGTATCATTAATCACCAATAATCCATTTTGTAAATAGAATAATATTTTAAGCCTTTGAAAAAACTTGATATCCAGGACCAATTCAAATGTTACTTTGCCCAATGCATGTTCTTAACATGGCTAATCAAGGCACAGGAAGAAATACTGATTAGAAGTCAGATTTACACATTCTAGATTACAATCCAGTTCTACTAATATAACTTTAAGAATATCCTTTTGATCATCAACAGTGCATCGTCTGAAGTAAAGATTGAGTAAGCTTATTCCCAAAATATCTTCCAATTTAAAAATTCCATCATGGATCTTCCTATAAATACAAAAATCTAACTAATATTAAAAGAAATCTTAATTTCCTCCATTTTCATTTGAAGTCTAGTTTGCTTAATGTGAACTATGCCTTCGCTATGTTATTTAAACTCATGCAGAGAAGTACACAAAACACAGGCTAGTTCCACAGGCTTAAATATGTAATAAGGAAAAGCAAAGATACATTTATAATAATTGAGTGTTGAGTAAGTTAATTTCATGTATATACATACACAGCTAACTCGTCCCTGGAAATGTTGTCCATGATAAGATATGTCTCTCAGTGGAGTATTATGTTTCCCCTAAATAACTTGAATGCTATATTTTGAGTGAATAATAGTGATCAACCAAGACTGCAATTTACTAAGTACGTATTCTTTTCCAGGTACTCTACTATATGTTTTACAGTAAGACTTTATGTTACCATCACAACAACCATATGATGTAGGCATATTAAACACACTCACACACACAAAGGATCAGATGTTAAGCTATATGCCCAAGGTCAAACAATTAGCAAATGATAGAAACTAGACTTGCCACCAGGTCTATTTTACAGCAAAATTTGTGTTTCATTTCATTCTCATTGTTTTTATATTTTCTAAATGATTCTAAGTGCATGTATTAGGCATCTATGAATCTCAAAGTTCTGAAAACAGCTATGCTTTGCAAGGTTCAAAGAATCAAAATCCAATTTAACTAGAATAGTTGGAAAAAGTGAAATAACTTTTTGGCAAGCCTAGAACATGCTTGAAAAATGTTGGGTGGAACAAAATTGAAAGGAACCTACCCTGATTGTAAAATTCAACAATGATTGATCTCCTCTTCAATGAAGTCTTCTTCTCAGTGATAAATTATCCTACAAAGATGGTGGGATGATCTTAAATGAAACAGATGGCAAAATAGATTAATAATAAACTTTAAAAAAAAAAAGTTTCTCTGAATTCTTAGTTACCAGTAATGTTATGAAGTCCTGGCGTGGTACTGTGGGTTAACACGCTGAACTACAATGTCGGTTTGAATTGCAAGATCGGCAGATCAAGCTCACCAACCACTCTTCAGAAACCCTATACAGGGGTCGTTATCAGTTGGAATCAACTCCACACCACTTAACAACAACAACAGCAGCAATGCTATTTTCTAATTTTAGACGAATCAATTCCAAAACTGTTGAATTCCAAGTAGCTAAAACGAAAAATAATTAGAACTATACTTGCTTCTATTGCTAGATATCAAGTTGGCTCTGACTCATAATAACCCAATGCACAATAGAATTAAACACTGCCTGATCCTGTGATAACCTCACAATCATTGTTACACTTAAACCCATTGCTAATACCACTATTCCAATCCATCTTGTTGGGGGGTCTTCCTCTTTTACGCTGACCCTCCACTTTATCAAGCATGATGTCTTATCCTGGGACTGGTCCCTTCTGATAAGATGACCCATGTATGACAGACTAAGTCTCGCCATCCTGACTTCTAAGGAGCATTCCAACTCTACCTCTTCCTACACAAATTGGTTTATTCTTCTGTCAGCCCATGGTGCTTTTAGTATTTTTCTCCAACACCATAACTCAAATGCATCAATTATCCTACTGTCTTCAGTACTCATTGTCCAGTTTTGACATGCATCAAAAACTTTTGAAAATACCATGGTTTGGGTAAGGCACACTTTAGTCCTCAAACTGACGTCTTTGCTCTTCAATACATTAAATAAGTCTAGTGCAAGAGATTTGTCATTTGATTTCTTGACTGCTCTTTCCATGAGTGTTGATAGTGGATCCAAACAAAATTCGATCTTTGAAAACGTCCATCTTTCCTCCATTTATCATGATGTTATTTACTGCTTCAGTGGTGAGGATATTTTTGTTTTCTATACATTGAGGTGCAGCACACACTAAAGGCTGTGATCTTTGATCTTCATCAGTATTTTTAGTCCTCTTTACTTTCAGCAACCAAGGTTGTTTCACCTGTATATTGCAAGTTATTAATGAATCTTCTCCAATTCTGATGTCACGTTCTTCATCATATAATACAACTTCTCAGATTATTTTCTTAGCATACAGATTGAATATGCATGGTGAAAGAATATAACCCTGGCCTGCACCTTTCCTGGTTTTAAACCATTTAGAGTTCTCTTGTTCTGTTTGAATGACTGCCTCTTGTTCTATGTACTGGTTCCTCATGAGCACAATTAAGTGTTCTGGAATAGTCATCCTTTGTAATGTTATCCATAGCTTGTCATGATCCACAGAGTCAAAAGCCTTTATGTAGTCAATAAAGCACAGGTAAACATCTTTGTGATAGTATCTGCTTTCATTTAAGATCATCTGCACCAACAATGAGATCCTTTGTCTGAATCTGGTTTAAACCTTTGAAAATTGACTGTCAATGTATTGCTGCAACCATTTTTGAATTATCCCTATCAAAATTTTGCTCGCATGTGACTTTAATGATATTATCCAATGACTTGCACATTTATTTTTATAACCTCTCTTTGGAATGAGTGCAAATATGGGTCTTTTCCAATCAGTTGACCAGATGGCTGTTTTCCAAATTTCTTAGCGTAGATGAGTGAATGCCTCGGATGCTGCATCAGTTTATTGAAAGAGTTCATCAATTCCCGGAACCTTGTTCTTTGCCAATGGCTTCAGTGTACCTTCTTCCTTCAGTACCATTGACTCTTGACCATATGCTACCTCTTGAACTGGTTAAATATCAGCCACTTCTTTTTGGTAGAGTGGTTCTGTGTATTACTTCCATCTTCTTTTGATGTTTTCTGCATCATTCAATAATTTGACCATAGAATACTTCAATATTGCAATCCAAGGCTTGAATTTTTTCTTCAGTTCTTTAAGCTTGAGAAATGCTGAGGTTGTTCTTCCATTTTGATTCATAACTTTAGATCTATGCACATTTCATTATAATACTTGACTGTGTCTTCTTGAACTGCCCTTTGAAATTATCTGTTCAGCTCTTTTACTTCTTCATTTCTTCATTTGCTCTAGAATTGGTACACTGTAGAGCAAGTTTCAAAGTCTCGTCTGACATTAATTTTGGTATTTTCCTTTCTTGTCTTATAATGACCTTTTGCTTTCTTCCTGTATAATGTTCTTGATGTCAATCCACTACTCTCTAGTCTTTAGTCATTAGGGTCTAATGCATCAAATCTGTTCTTGAGATAGTCTCTAAATTCAAATGGGATATAGTCAAAGTCATATTTTGGCTCTCATGGACTTGTTTTAATTTTCTTCTGCTTCAGCCTGAATTTGTATGTGAGCAACTGATGGTCTCTTCCACAGTTTACTCCTGGCCCTGTTTTGGTTGATGATATGGAGCTTTTTCACCCTTTTTCCCCACAGATGTATTCTATTTGATTTCTGTGTATTCCATATGGTGAGGTCTATGTATATATTCATCTTTTATATTGTTTCAAAAAAGTATTTGCAATGAATAAGTCATTGGTCTTGAGAAATTCTGCTATGCAATCTCTAGCTTGATTGCTATCACCAAGGCAAGAATGCTATAGAATCCATCAGCAAAAAGTCCTAGTGTGGTGCTGTATGTTAATGCATTGGACTGCAAGGTCAGAAGTTCAAGGTCACCAGCTACTCCTCGGGTCAGAACTGACTGGATGGCACTTAACAACAACAACAATCAAGAGGAATTATTTTGTGTGATTGGAATTCCAGAACAGGAAGAGACAAAAACAAACAAATAAACCACAGGGAATATTGTCCAAGAAAATATCATCAAGAAAAACTAGAAGATAGATATTCAAGAAGTTGAACAAATCCCAATTAGGAAAGACCCCCCTGCAAAAAAAACTTACCAAAGCAAATCATAGTCAAAGTTTCCAAATTCAAAGACATGGAAAAAATCCTAAGAGCAACTCAGGAAAAACAAAAATTATTTACAAAGGAGAACTAATAATACTAATCTTTGATTTCTCAGCAGAAATCATGCAGGCAAGAAGACAATGGAATGACATACATGAAAATATGAAAGAAAAAAAAAAAAATTGCCAGCAATTGTTGTTACACTTGAGCCCATTGCTACTGCCACTACATCAGTCTATCTTGTTGGTGGCCTATTTTTTTGTTGACCCTTCACTTTACCAAGGATAATGTCCTTCTCCAGGGACAGGTCTCTCCTAATAATATGCTCTAAGTATGAGAGACAAAGTCTGGCCATCTTGGCTTCTAAGGAACATTCTGGTTGTCATTTTTCCATCATAGGTTTGTTTGCTCTTCTGACAGTCCACGGTAATTTAAAATACTATTCTCCAGTTCCATGACTCAAATGCATCAATTATTCTATGGTCTTCCTTATTCATTGTTATACTTTCAAATGCATATGAGGCTATTGAAAATATAATGGCTTGGGTTGGTGCGTTTTAGTCCTCAAACTGGTATCTTTGCTCCTTTAAAAAGGTTTTGTGCAGCAGGTTTGCCTAATGCAATATGCTGTTTGATTTCTTCACGGCTGCTTCCATAAGTATTGATGGTGAACTCAAGCAAAATGAAGTCATTGACAACTTCAGTCATTTCTCCATTTACCATGATGTCATTTATTGGTCCAGTGGTAAGGATTTATGTTTTCTTTACAGTGATGTGCAACTCATACAGAAGGCTGTGGTCTTTGACCTTCATCAATAAGTATTTTAAGTTCTCTTCTGTTTCAGCAAGCAAGGTTGTATCATCTGCATATCACAAGTTATTAATGAGTCTTCCTCCATCTCTCATGCCAACTTCTTCATACAATCCAGTTTTATCAGATTATTTGCTTAGCATACAGTTGAATAAGTATGGTGAAAGAATACAACCGTGGCACACACCTTTTCTAACTTTAAACAATTCAGTGTCTGCTTGCTCTGTTTGAACAACTGTCTATTGGTCTATGTACAGGTTCCTCATGAACACAATTAATTGTTCCAGAATACTCATTCTCTGCACTGCTGTCTACAGTGTGTCACAATTCACCCAGTCGAAAGCCTTTGCATAGTCAATAAAGCACAAATAAACATTCTTCTGTTATTCTCTGCTTTCATCCAAGATCCATCTTACATTATCAGTGAAATACCTGTTCCATGTCCTCATCTGAATTGGATTGAATCTTTAGCAGATTCCTGGCAATGTACTGTTGCAACCATTTTTAAATGATCTTTAGCAAAAGTTTACTTGTATTAACCCCCGGGATCAGGTGTTACTTGTTTCTTTGCTCAACAATATTTATAGTTATTTTTCAGTGCCTTTGAGTCAGTTCCAACTCATAGAGATCCTGTATAGGGCTTCCAAGGCTATAAATCTTAATGAGAGCAGAAAGCCTCATCTTTCTCCCATGGAGCAACTGGTGGGTTTGAACTGCCGACCTCCTGGTTAGCTGCCCAATGCCTAACCCACAGTGCTATATATATTTTTATATGTATAGATTTCTTATAAATATATATCTATATTGTTGTTGTTGTTGTTGTTAAGTGCCATCGAGTCGGGTCCGACCCATAGCGACCCTGTACAGGGTTTCCGAGGGTGTAAAT
>NW_006408528.1:9170836-9191841 GCF_000296735.1 Chrysochloris asiatica | reverse complement strand
ATATTTTATGTTATATATTTTTAATTCTATATATGCATTCCAATTCTATATATATTTAACTATAGATATACTTTTGCCTAAATAAATCTGTAAATTCATACACATATTTAAAATTTGAGGTAATTCACTATAAAATTATGTTTAAAACTTAAAGCACAAGTAAAAAGACCAAAGGAGTCCTGGTGTGTCACTGTGGGTTAATAAGCCAGATTGCAAAGCTGTTTGAACTGCAAGGGGTGGTTCAAGCTCACCAGCTGCTCCTCAGAAACCCTAAACAGGGTCACTATGGGTTGGAATCGACTCGACAGCACTTAACAACAACAACAAAAAAAAAAGACCAAAAGTCAAAGAATAAGAGGGAAATGTGCATAATTAGACTAGAAGGCCTAGAATAAAGGAAGTTAATACACTGAGCATGAAAATTAGCTCTGAGTTCTCTGACAGAAACATATAACAAATAAAATAGAGTCAGGGAGAAGCAGAAATATTGGATTAGATCGTTTCTATATGACTTAAGGAAATACATCAATTTGCTACAGGAAACACAGTAAATTCCTTTAAAAAAGTAAGTCTCACACCATCTATTATATAAGGATGATTCAAATACTATGACAATAAACTATGTCATAATAGGTATTTGATAAGAATATATGTTTTTCATAAGCAATTTTACATATCCACAACTCTCAGATCTTATATTATAAAACCCAGTAAAAGTTGCAGAAATTAGGTCATAGACTTATTATGGCATTTTACAGAAAGCTAGAACAATGTAGTCCAGATAATGAGTTTAGCAGTTCCTTGATCTGATTCCGAATTAAAACTAGTGAATAATAAGAATAGATGGCTAGTGTTTCTCTTAGAGATCTCCCCCTCATGCATCCAGCATATTAGTCATATCAGCTCTACAGAAGTCCAGATGGAATAACATAGGGGAAAGTTAGTGACATGTGTTCTGGGACCAGACAGTCTGAGATCAAAACACATTTTCCAGAGATCATAATGGAAGCAGTATCATTAAAGTAGCTGTAGATACCAAATAGCAAAGGGCTGCATCAAGAGTGGGGTAGTCAGGAAGGAAAAGTTCTAGTGTACACTATAATTTCAGCTGTCAAAGAGTTCACAGTCCTGGGTCAGATTCATTAACTGTCAAACTAATGCCTATAGGAAGAAATGAATAAGGTATGACTTTTCAATTGGGTTTCTCATTTTCACTCTGAAAAACACACTTCTCTGTTTTAGGGTATTTAATGAACCTAAATCTTACCATTTTCATTATTAATCTAGTCCAAAATAATGGATTTTCTGATTTGTAATTAATGCTTCTATGACATGTTACAAACTTGCCATTTTGCAAAGACAATTGGGCTGACTATACCTAATTTTAATTGAATTTCTGACCTTTATGGATCCAGTTTTGCTGAGTTTATATCTGATTAGAAGTATTTTCAGTGGATTTATTAGTCTGGTTTATTATTTTAAGGTTGCAGAGTCATGTGAATAAGGAGATTACCTTCAATCTTTTGGCAAGTATACACAATGTGTACTTCTTAATTGCCCCCAGAAGCAAGGAAGGAAAAACACATTTACTAAATAGTTTAGAAAAATTACCATCCTTGTCTATATTATGAAGTTCAATATACCACAAACCTCCTCATCATTTTAATTTAAAAACTAGGAGTTTTTAAGGTGAAAGCAAAAAGCTGTGAATTTGTCTTTTCTTCCAGAAAGTGATGTTTGCTTGATAACAGAATTTGCTAATATTCAGACACAAGTAAGAGCTGATGATATTTGGCTTCATCTTATTTAACCCCTTCTAGACTCTCTCTTCCCTAATATTTGTCGCCTTTATTCATTTCTTTAATGCATATCCTTACCTCTTTGACGTTGCTTGAACAGTTCCCTCTCCTGGAATGCCTTCTACCTCCCTCTTCCCACCAGTCTAGGGAAATTGCACTCTGTTTCCATAAAACAATGCTTACACCTCTGTTGACAGCATCTATTACATCTCCTCCCTCCCTGACTCTCTTGAGTACAAAAATGACTGTGACTCATTCATCCTGAATACCCAGGACCATATTTGCTTGGCAAATAGTGAACATTAAATAAATGCTAATTGAATTAATCCTTCTTATGGCGTATGCTGAGGATTGGGCATTGGAATACCGTGTCCTTTTTACCAGTAGCATGCTCATTTCTGACTTAAAAATAGCTTCACATAAGAAGTTGCTCTCTGGACAAAGAGACAGCAACACAAAGACTAAACTTTTAAAGAAGCTGCACCATGAAGCACTGAAGGCAGGAATTACACTCAGGTACAAGGGATTGATATTCCCGGATGAAACCATGATTATACTAACTGGCTTTGAATAAGGTTGTTTAAAATCCCTTCTAAACTTCCTCAGATGGTGTTGAACCTTGTAGCCCTGCCTTGACCTCTGTAGTGTTTTCTTCTTAAACCCTTGGAATGTACAAAAAATTCAAACCCTGGTAGAATTTTAAGGAATGACTAGCATGAATATGCTGAAATGAAAATACATGATTATAAATAGTGAGGCAAACTAAAGTTCCTATGAATCATCAAGAAAAACACTCATGATCATAACAACAAGATTTCCTAAATACTAATATGTAAAAGAAAAACCAATATATCAGGGAAAAGAGAGTTTGCCTTTTAGACAAGCATACTCTGCCAATATGATGCTTTGTAGCAACAGCTATGTTCCATATCAGTGTCTGAAGTTCTGGATTCTAGAACAGAAAAGACAGTAGAGAACTGATGAGTTCACTTGACATAAGTGATGCTCCATGATTTTCCAAACATTTGTTGTTAGGTTTTATGGAGTTAGTTTTGACTCAGAGACCTTCAGGAAACAAATAAAATATACCATCAGTGACCAAACAAATCAAGAAGCACAATCTAATTCAATAATCTTCAAGCACTGATTATGAATGGCATTATAATTCAAGATCTATTCAATGATATAAGAGAATTTCTCTATAATGAACAAAGAACAAATCAGTGAAATAAACAGTTCATGACACTCCCCCAAAATTAAATATAGTATGTTTAACAACAAAACATCTCCTGGATATATTACTGAATGACAAGGGCACACAAAATAAATCTTCAAATATTCCAGCACAAGAGTAAATAAATACAAGCTAGGAAATTCCTAGCCTATCTCAGAATTCTTCACAATACTCAGCTTTACAAGACAATGGAGCAATTGCTTAAAATAATGAGGAAGAGCAAATTTTAATATAAAAATAGTGTTAACTACTCTAGTTGTGGAGCCCTGGTGTGGCTCTGTAGGATAAGCACTAGACTGATTACAGCAAAGCCAACAGTTCAAACCCACCAACCTATCCATGGAAATTCTATACAGGGTCGCTATTAGTCAGAACCGATTCAACTACACTTAAAAACAACAACAGCTCTCGATGTCACTCAAGTATAGAAGACACCAACATGCACTACCAGGAAATTCAAGATGCATGATTCCTCTTGAGAGAAAGGAAATTATTTAATAGCCAAATAGGAATGATTAAAATAGATTAAAAAATTGGCAATGCTAGGTTAAAAGAACTGGTGGTAAGCAATAAGTCTATTTAAATGTAGAATGAATACTAGGTAACTAAATAAAGCATGATAGCAAAACTGAATGTGCATGCTCTAAACTGGAATAAAGTAAAAGTTGTTACAAAAATTGTGCGGTAGAAGAGGGGGATAGGTAGAAGTATACTGCTCTATTGTTGTTAGTTTTCTGTCTGTGATTCTGACTCACAGCAACCCAATGCACAACAGAATGAAATACTACTGGTCCTGAGCCGTCTTCACAATTGTTGTCATGTTAAGGCCCATTGCTGCTGCCACTGTGTCAGTCCATTTTTTGAGGGTCTTCGTCTTTTTAGCTGATCCCCACTTTACCAAACATGACGTTCTTGTCTAGGGACTGGTCCCTCCAGAAACATATCCAAAGTATGAGAGATGAAGTCTTGTCGTCCTGACTTCTCAGGATCATTCTGGCTGTGTTTCTTCCAAGACAGACTTGTTTTGTTCTTCTGGAAGTATAATACTAATGTCTTCATTTTTCAAAATAGGGAATTAAAAAACATCTATTTTAAAATTAATTACATTCCAGTCTACTAATGCTTATCCCTAAACTTTATTTCTTAACATTCATGGCTTCTTTAATGGAAAATAAAATATTGTGGTGAACAAATAGTTGAAGATCAATGTTTTCCTTTAGTTTCACTTCATGTTATTTTTCTTTTTGCTGTTGTTAAGTGCCGTGGTGTCAGTTCCGATTCATAGCGACCCTGCACAGGGTTTCCGAGGCTGTAAATCTTTACAGGAACAGAAAGCCTCATCTTTCTCCTGCGGAACAGCTGGTAGTTTTGAACTGCTGACCTTGCGGTACACAGCCAGATTCGTAACCACTACGCTACCAGAGCTTCTTATTTTTCTTTTTAGACTTAAATAAAATATTATTCATTATTTTCACTAAAAATACTAAGTACACATTTTATCAACATATTGTTGTTGCTCAGTATCATTGAGTCAGTTCTGACTAATAGTGACCTTTTATAGGAACATTTGGTGGGTTTGAATCTACAACTTTGTGGTTAGAAGTCCAGTGCTTATTTTAAGCATAACTATACTGGAGTCCTGGTGTGGCCCTGTGGGTTAATGCGTCAGACTGCAAAGCCATTTGAACTGCAAGGTCGGCGGTTCAAGCTCACCAGCTGCTCCTCAGAAACCCTATGCAGGGTCGCTTTGGGTGGGAACCGACTCCATGGCACTTAACAACAACAACAACGTATTGGTAGCGTAGTGGTTACGAATCAGGCTACAAACCTTAAGTTCAGCAGTTCAAAACTACCAGCTGTTCGGTGGGAGAAAGATGAGGCTTTCTGCTCCGGTAAAGATTTACAGCCTTGGAAACCCTGTACAGGGTCACTATGAGTCGGAACCGACTCCACGGCACATACAAAGAAGCTACCATTCGTCTGTCAGTTTGCCGTAATGTGGTGGCTTGTGTGTTGCTGTGATTCTGGAAGCTATGCAACAGGAATTTTAAATATCAGTAGGGTCATCCCTGGTGGAAAAGTTTCAGATGAGATTCCAGATGTAGACAGACTAGGAAGAAGGAGAGACAGACAATTTCTGAATATTTAGTCACTGAAAACCTTATGAAAAGCAGTAAAACACTGTCAGGTATAGTGACCAAAAATAAGCACCTCGGGTTAGAAGGCATTCAAAATGTGACTAGGGAAGAACGTCCTCCTCAAAGTAGAGTTGGCCAGGATGATGCAAAAGGAGTAAAGTCGTTGGGACATTCATTTGCTGATGGATCACAATTCAAAAGGAAGAGAAACAGCTGTAAACATCCATTAATAACAGGAACATGGAATGTACAGTGGCAGCATCGATGGGCTCAAACATAGCAACAATTGTGAGGTTGGCCTAGGACTGAGCAGTGTTTCCTTCTGTTGTGCATAGGGTCACTATGAGTCAATACCAACTGGATGGCACCTAACAACAACAACAAAATATAGGGAAGAACATTCAAAGTAACTTTGTTGTTCTTGTTAGGTGCTGTCAAGTTGATACTGACTTAGAGTGTTGTTACTTCCCATTGAGTCAGTTTCAACTCATAGCAACCCTGGTTTCCAAAGGATTTCCACGGAGTAGCTGGTGGCTTTGAACCACCTACTTTTCGGTTTAAGCTCAGCCACCTGTTAAAACACAGTAATTTGACTGAATGTGCATAGTGTGATGTAACCTAATAAAAGAATTGAAAATTAACTTCTTTTTCTGCTTCTAGTTATCACATTGTTTTTGGACATACTGGTACCATGCAAGAGTCCTAGTGTAGCAATGACAAGCTATGAGTTCAGCTAAGAGTTCAGCTGCTAACCAGAAGGGCCCACAGTTTGAACCAACCAGAAGCTCTGCAGGAGAAAAAAAACCTAGCTATCAGCTCCCATAAGGACCACACCTAGAAGCAGTTCTACCCTCTTGCAAAGGCTGGCTATGAGTTGTACTCTAAGGCATACAACAATCCACTGAACCAATGAAGAACTCAGTAACACTGTGTACCCATAATACCCAGACTTTTATCTCTAATGTCAGATTCCAGATCTAGGGTAAGGACAACAGAATGAAATTTGGAACACCTTGTCATAACAAAACACAAGAAAGCCTATTAAAGGTATACCAAAGTCTCAGGAGTCAATATGAATTGCCTAAGGAGCTCTGGTAGCGTAGTGGTTACGAATCGGGCTGCGAACCACAAGGTCAGCAGTTCGAAACTACCAGCTGATCTGCGGGAGAAAGATGAGGCGTTCTGCTCCCGTAAAGATTAACAGCCTCGGAAACCCTGTATAGGGTCGCTATGAGTCGGAACCGACTCCACGGCACATAACAACAACAACAACAGCCAAGTGGGTAATTTGATAAAATGCTTTCCAAGGATTGAAATATTTGAACTATGTTTAAATCCATGAGTTCATAATAATCCTCAAATAAAAACTTGGCTTTCTTTGGTAGTTATGTGTCGTGGAGTCAGTTCTGACTCATAGCAACCCTGTACAGGGTTTCCGAGGCTGTAAATCTTCACGGGAGCAGAAAGCCTCATCTTTCTCCCGTGGAACAGCTGGTAGTTTTGAACTGCTAACCATGCAGTCCGCAGCCCAATTCATAACCACTACGCTACCAGAGCTCCCTTTAAAGGTGCTTATTGACCAATTCACTATTTTAAAAACTGGTAGAGAAAATAATCAAACATTTATCCCATCTTTCCTATAGTAACAATGCCTCAAAGTAACTAAATAATTGATAAGAAAGGTAAGTTTGGCTTTATATGGACTAAATTTAGTTAATTGCCCTCCAGTAGCTGGTGAATTTGGAGTGCCAACATTTCAGATAACAGTACAATGCTTATCTTATAGCACCAAATATTCCAAGTAAATAAAGAGAGAGGGATAAAATCAAAACAGAAAAGCACTAATGAATTAATGGAGTTCTGGTATGGTGCTGCAGGATAAGCACTTGACCACAAGGTCAATGGTTTGAACTCACCAGCTCCTCCTTGGAAACACTATACAGGGTCATTATGAGTCAGGACCAACTCAATGGTACTTAACAACAATGAATTAATGGAGTCTTGGTGTGGTGCTCTAGGATGAGCACTGGACTGCGAACCCCAAAGTCAGAGGGTCAAACCCAACCAGCACTCCTCAGAAACCCTATACAGAGTTTGAACCTACTCAACAGCGCACACTAACAACAATATAACAGGTTTAAAGAAACCATGATGAGGCCATCAGCAAACTGATGTGCGACACTACTGGAAAACGAACTGTTTTATCAATAATCTTGAAGGGATAGAAGAGGGGGGATGGGAAACTACAGATTGTTGTTATTAGGTGTTGCTGAGTTGACTTCCGGCTCCTAGTAATCCCCTGTGGCAGAGAAGTGTCCTCATAGGATTTTCTAGGCTTCAGTCTTTACCAGAGCAGTTTGTCAGGTCCTTTTTCTGATGAGTAGCCAGATGGGTTCAAACTGCTGACCTTTCAATTAGCAGCTGATCCTTTAAACATTGTGTTACGTGGGTTCATCATGAGTTTATGGAACTTAACTAGCAAGAAATTACTTTAAATTACCTTTATATTAGATATTGTTGTTGTTGCTGTTGTTAAGTGCTCTGCAGTCAGTTCCGACTCATAGCAGCCCTGCATAGGGTTGCTGAGGAATGGCTGGTGAGTTTGAACCCCCTTCTTTGTGGTTACCAGTCCAGTGCTAATTCTACAGTGCCACACCAAGGCTTCTTTGATAAGATAGTGGCATGGTATTTCTGTTTAAATAAATTCTTCCCTTTTAGAAAGACATACTGAAATATTTACACATGAAACTGTGTAATATCTAAGACTTATTCCAAAATAATCAGAGTTGAAGGAGTTGAAGGAGGGGTGGGTTGCCATGAGTCAGAACCAACTAGACAGCAGCTAGTGGTAGGTGAAACTTACAAACTGTTTCAGCTGACTGGCTCTCTCTCCTTTTTAATATGTTTACAACTTTCTATATAAAAGATTTTTAAAAACAAAAAATAAATCCCTCACCTTGCAAGCCTAGGTCATAAGAAATGGGAAAGATGAATGGGTATTTCAAAATACAGGATTACTTAACAAACAACAAATATTAGAGGGAAAACATTGTTGATTTAATCTAGCTGCAAAAAAATGTATTCCCTTTATGCAACTATAATAAAAAATCAGAATTAACTGAAAAATATAAGTTTTTTTAAATAAATATTTAGAAAAATATAAAAGGGAGAAAACAACACTGAAATTATAGCATCATTTAATTCATTTCAAGGCGAAAGAAATGTGTCTACAAGATAAAACATGAACCCATAAAAAGCTGTGATTTCTATACGGATGTTATTTGTCTAATAGTTTCATGCTGTTAATAACTGCCCCCAAGTAGCATCTTCACTTACTTTCATATACAGGAGATATCTATGAATGATCTGTAGAGGCCAATAAGGGTCCGGCACACTGTCTTGCTGGTTTTCTAGTCTGTATAGAGAAAGGATAAAAGAAGAGCAATAAAGCCCTCTTCTACTCCTGGAGGTGACAAGGAAGAAAACACAACCCCCTTTCCTTCTTGGGGGAGGAGGGGAAGGATATCCTAGGATGGCATTGATATAAAAGAAAGTTCTGCATACAATGCCACGTTTAAATTCCTCTTTCTCCAAAATGTGAAATAAATCTGCTTCCATCATCTGAAATATTATGGGACTGGAAATCCATTTGTAATGCTGAAAACGCCAGTACTCTTACTTAGGAGAGGGATGTTCGAGTCTTAGAAATATATTATCTATATCGCAGAAACACTTAAGACACTCTGCAGATGGAAATAGAAAAACACAGTGCTTTTCTGTCAATTGAGATGTTCCTTTTTTAAACTGATTGCCAATGTCAATGCCTTAATATCTGAAGCTGTTTGTTATCCTTAAAAGAACAATTTAAGACGTCTCAAGGGACAGAAAAGTTGCCGAAGTCCAAGGAATGAGTCACTTTGCTCCATTCTGATGAGTAATCTCAGGTGTTGTGGAACCCCATTCTGAAGGAGCGGCCAGGGGCCTCTAGTATGCAAACGGAAGAAGATAGGCTGTTCCGGATTGGATGGCAAAACGACTTTCCTAAAACTGCGTCATTTTGAACCCAATTGGGTCCAGATGTTATGGGCACCGACGGGTTACGGTCTCGGAAACTCTCAATCAGACGCAAGCAAAAGGTGAGGAGGCGGCTAATTAAATATTGAGCAGAAAGTCGCGTGGGGAGTGTGTCACGTGGGTCCTGAGGCTCGTCGAGCCGGGGATAAATACCGCCTGGCGCTGAAAAGGCAAGAGTGCGCTCGGACCTCCTCCTCCTCCACCGCTGGCAGCCGAGAGCGCAGGGCGCCAGGCGAGGTCTCAGACGCGCCGCAGGAACCCCGGCCTGTCCTCCGCAGTGAGTGTCCGCGTCCGATCAGTTCCCCGGGCTCTGCGCTTGGATGTGGCGGGACACCTCACCTGGGCGCGGGACAAGTGGAGAGGAGTTTCCCAAACCCAGTGTGTCCTTTGTCTTCCGCCTGCAGAGGCTCCTAGCTAGATCCTGTGGGCTGGGGAGCAGAGGAGAGTTAGGATCCTGAGGCGCCGGGATTTGAACACCCTACAGGGTGATTCTCCTTCTTAAAGGATGCAGGCAAGAAATTAGTCCTTAAGGCTGTTTTCTGTGTTCAGCTGAATCTGAATTCAATCGTGGAGCTGAAAATTCTGTCCCAGATGTTGAATAGCTTCTTCTAATACATTCATTTCATTCCCTTTTTCTCTCCCTCCCTCTCTTTACTCCCCGTCTCTTCTCCCTTCTCCTCTCACTCTCTTCCTCCCTATTTCTCCCCAAGCCCCAGTCTCTTTTTCTCTCCCTTGTCTTCCCAGAAATCCAACATGAAATTCCTCGTGGCCGTGGCAGCCTTTTTTCTCGTCTCCACTCAACTGTTTGCAGAAGAAATCAGAGCCAACGATGATCTGAATTATTGGTCCGACTGGTCCGACAGCGACCAGATGAAGGTGAGACCCTGTCTCTGGGCGGCTCTCGTCCTGGGCTCCAGAGCTGTCACCCTTCTGTGTAGTTAGTACTGGAAAACGGAGCAACATAACCTCAGTCAAAGGCGGTGGAGTCACATGGGGGCTAATGGGATGTGGTTCCCGGGGTCCTGCACAAGATTTTGCACTGCAGGCAAGGTCCAGGTGTCCCCTGCTCCTGAGGAATGAACCCTCAGACCTCCAGGACCTCGTTGGAGAAAAGATGACCACCTTCCTAATTAGACCCAGAGTCCGCACAGGCTCAGAATTGGGTTCACGCCACAGTAACGAGATTTTCGAGGACTGGAGACTAGGCAGGGGCAAAGGCGGGCGCGGTGGCAAGGGGACATTGCAGGGTACTCAGAGAGACAGAGCAAAAACCCAAAGCCGCCGCCTTCAAATCCATTAAGATTCATAGCAACCCTATAGGATAGGGTCCTGCCTTCTAGGATTTCCAAGGCTGTAAACTTTACGGAGGCAGACTACCACATCTTTCTTCCGAGAAGAAATGGTGGGTTCCAACCTGTCAGTTAGTGGCTCCGCGATTTAACCACTGCAGCACCAGTAGGTGATATGCTAACTCCTGCTTTGACATTTATTTTATGGCCCTGAGACCATGGTCACAAGTTGCCACTCGATTGTTCTCCTGGTCTCAGATCACTGGCGAGTGGACCAGGTGGTTTGTAAAGCTTTATCACTATCGTCCCATCTCCTTCACCACACACACACATTGCGAATTTATGGTGGGGCGGGCGGGGGTCTTCAAAGCTGGCGCTAGAAGTGAAGCAAAACCAGATGTCTGTGAGGCAGCTGAATGAGGGTCTCCCGCAGGGAGCGGAAAGCAAGTAGGTCTGAGAACAGGGCTTTGAGGAGGTGATGCTGACAGAGATCGCAGGAAGGGACGGAGAGAGGTAGTGTCCCAGTGGACCCCACTAAATACCAGCGTGGGGGGTCCACCCTTCTCTCATCTCCTTATGGATTTGAATTCCCGTCTGGGTCAGTCTTCACTGCGGGCCGCATGACCAGCCCAGGGCTGGAGCCCACCAGGAGACTGGTTCGGGTCAAGCTACGCCTTGTTCTGGTTGTCTATTCACCTGTTTACACGTGCGTGCGTGTGTTTCTTAGGAGGAGCTGCCCGAGCCCTTTGAGCACCTTCTGCAGAGAATCGCCCGGAGACCCAAGCCTCAGCAGTTCTTTGGATTAATGGGCAAACGGGATGCTGGTGAGATGGGCAACCGTCCCTCTGTGTCTGGGCAACCCGTCTTGCCTGCTTGCCCTGTCTCTGTGCTCCTAGTCTCTCTCCTTGTTTGAGCAGGCATTTCCACCCTAAGGAGGGGCAAAATTCTCCAGCCTGACTCTGGTCCTCACCTCTGTTAACAATGCTCATGGGAAGGCTGGGCAGGCCCTTTCCTGACAGTATTAGACCACCATGAAGGAGACTCAATCTCAGCCAAGCGCTGTCTTTAATAAAAATCCCAACCTGACAAAGAATGGAAGGCATGCAACTTCAAGTGGGTGGCACTCTAAATGCATGTGGAATTTCCAGCAATTTCAGCGCATTCCCTGAGCTTAGATCAGATTTGATTACTGGGTGGATCATGATAGAAATATTGTTTCCTTGAATTCATTGCAATTTCAGTGGAACATATAAATAGTTAATGTCAATTCATCTCTTGTCAGATTCCTCAATTGAAAAACAAGTGGCCCTGTTAAAGGCGCTTTATGGTAAACATTCCTATACATCTTTATTTTGTTATTGTGAATGTACATCCAGGAATTTATGAGCTGAAATACAAGATCTGGGCTATGCCTGTTTAATAAAGAGATGGATTTGCATATATCTCTGAGGATCAAATAGGCAGATGGCCTTGGAGATGCATTTTTATAAGAAAACAGAGAGGCAGAGGCGCTGTGCTCTAACAAGCCTGCCTGGTAGTCTCACAGTCCTGGATTTGAATCTGTGGCTCATAAAAAGCACTTAATAAGTATTCCTTTGGTTTTATCAATAATTTGATTAGTATTTATAGTCCTACTATATTTCTCAGGATAGTGTGTGAAAGGAAAATATCACATATTTTTAAAATCAATTCATGTTGTCACTCTTGTTACAGAGATATAATGTAACTTCCTTAAAATAAATCTATTTGTGATTACTAATTTTATTTTTCTTTCTTCTAGGGCATGGCCAGATTTCTCATAAAAGTAAGTTCACAATTTTGACATTAATCAATTACAAATGTAACTTAGATTGGACTCCACTTTATAGAACATCTTACTCATTTTCTGTGCTGACTTAAGTCTTAATGTTTTTAATTGACACAATACAAGAAAGGAGGAGACTCATATTACATTCAGAGCATAGTTGTTTAAAGGCATGTTGTTTAAACTTATCTTATTTCCAAAATAATACTTTATGTTTAAAAAATCTAAGTCTCAACTAAGCTGCTGTTGCATTTGTTGTTGTTGTTGTTGTTAAGTGCCGTCGAGTCGGTTCCGACCCATAGCGACCCTGTACAGCTGTTGCATTCAGGACCCACAAAAACTGCGAGTAAATGCTTGTTGTTGATTTAAGGTGCTAAAAACAAAAGAAGAAGAAGAAGAAGAAATCCTTAATGCCTATAAAACTCAATCCTAGGGCTAAAAATCCACCACACACCTCCATACTTCATTGCAATAACAAAAACAAAGTGTTTATAGTCATCTTTTAGTTCATTTTACTATTTGGAGTCCTATAAAAATATCATTGATTACAGTAATCCAGCAGCTAATTAAGTGGAGTATTTGAGTAAAGAAACTATACTAAAGATCAAGATGGATAGAGCTGCAGTTTTCCAACCCCCTAATTGTATGGGAAATCTTAATCAGTGCGCGATGAAACATTTTTTAGGGCTGTAATAGTGGCAGAATGTGGTCCTTGAACCGTTAGATCCCTGTTTCTTAGTTAATGGAATCAGTGTTGGCAAGGGAGTCATAAGGATTCATCAGAATGACAGTGTCCACTCACTCACCCTGTCTGAGCCTGGGTGTCACTCACCCTGCTCACTGGGTGGCAGCGAAGGCCAATAAGGTAGAAAATCTGTTCTCAGCTAGGATAGCATAAGCCAACAGAAATTGTCTCACCAGAGTCAATAGGATAACCTGCTGCAAAGTTTTCATATTTGAAAATAAGTAAAACATTCATATTTGCTTTCTAAGATTTGCCTTCCTAGAAAGTCATATATAGTAAATTCTATATAATGAAAATAACTGTTCTCTGTTAACATTAAAACTAATACACCTTTCCAAAAGGGGTATTAAAATAATCCTATAAAATAGAAATAGGATCTTTTAAAAGTTTCTAATCATCAGTATAAGTATTTGACTTAACTAAGATCCAGTTGCTTAGAAATAAAGTATATTTAGTAAATTAGAAAATAAGCTTGGATATTGCTCTGTTACACAAATGTGAAATAAACTCTAAAGGTCAAAGCCAGCTCAAGAAATATTTAAAACTTTATATTAAAGGTATATATAATACTAATAAATAATTCCTATTAATATTTAGATGTATAATTGAGCAAAGTGATTTCATGGTATTGTTTTAATGTCATTTGTAAGACTTAGAAACTTCGTCCTTCAAGCTCACAAAAGCTTGAAATGGATACATATGTACTATCTAGGCATATATTTGGAAGTTTTTTAAATCTTGTACAAGTTATAACAGTTTTTTCCTCAAAGACATACATATTAAAATACCCCTAAATGTATTTTCCAGGGCATAAAACAGATTCCTTTGTTGGACTAATGGGCAAAAGAGCTTTAAATTCTGGTATGTATATAAATCATAACTGAAAATAGATAGTGTCTTAAATCTACTTATATTATTTTATTTCTAAGAAATAGTTTTCAATATTAAAAAAGAATAATATAAATGAGTACTAATGATAGAAAAAAAATCTGATTTCAATACTTTTAACCAAGAATAGATTTATAGGTGATTAAGCCATAATATCACCACAATATCAGTCTATCTTTCTCAAACCACCAGTCTTAGCTGTGTCTGCCCCATTTCATCATTACCTAACCGGAATCTTTGGACTAGCCTTTGCCTTAGATCAGCTATGTAAGTCACATTTACCCTGAATGAATTTAAATTCATTAAAAGAAGGAAAGGTATTTAAAATTAGTCTAATCTTCACTTGTTGCAGAATTATTTTACAAATTTTATTAAAAGTTGCATCTGACAGTCTTTCAACAAATAAAAATAACAATAAATATCTATTATGTATAAACCTTTTGCTCTTTGTAAAATTATAAAAATTCAAAATGTAAATGCTCTAATGGATGCTTGAGAATTGTATATTCTATTTTAGTGCCTTCAAACAGGAATATAACCAGGTAATCTGAGAGTATTATAGATGAGTTCTGGTCTAAAACTGTTAAGAAGGGATGTCAGAATCCTCTTTATAACCCATTTTAATTCTAAACAATTCTTTCATTTGATACCTACTCTGCATCTTTCCTTTCTTCTCTTTTATTTTCATCTTCTATGTAAATATCCATATATATGAGTATATCTGAAAGCCCTTATTTCTTAACTTGGTCATCATATTGGTTTCAAGATTAGGTAGCTGCTATACAAGGGTGCTGACTCTACAGCACTTAACAACAACATGTTTTTACCACATGAATGCCTGGTGTGGTGCTGTACCATCAGCACTGGACTGTGGACCACAAGGTCAACAGTTCAAACACATCAGCTGCTCCTGGGAAACCCGAAGAGGGTCAGGATAACTACAAAACACTCTGTGGCCCTTAACAACAATAACATACTTAATCATGGAAAATACTTGAATTCTTCTTTTCTGAACCCTGCCCGCGTTTTGCATTGCAAAATTGTTTGTAATTTTTAAAGGATCCTTCCTCAGATATTTTCCCTTGATCTAGAAAAAGAAGGATGAAATAATTGTATAATCAGAAACAGCACAGTTTACAAAATTATGGGCTGAAGAAACCAATTGTAATATTTAAAAGCATATTGAAGAGTTGAAACAATTCTGATGTTAAATGTTTAGGGCTTTTCCAAATAAGTTTGATAATTTAGGAAACATTTTAGGAGCCTAAATTATTTGCAAGACCTCTTGGTTTTGCTGTAAAGAAATTGCCTCTGAATAATAGAAATGACCAGGGAAAGACCTCTGCAACTAAAAAAGTATACCAGTGAAGAAATTCCCTTTCTCCAGTAAAGACTGCTTATGAAAAGAAAGTCTAGCATGAGTACATGTTTATATATTCCTCATTTAGTTACTATTCTAATACTTCAGCCTTTTATAATGAAGCCATTGATGTCCAGACACTGGATGGTCATGCCTTGATATTGCATAAAGTGTTGGCACAGCTTCAGTCAGTTCTTAAGCAATTTGCTGAAATTTAAATATTTTATGTTTTATCCTCAGGTCACTACACGCATTACTTTATTCAAAGAGACAACATTTTTATATTTTTGTTAAGTGTATTTCAACTTTATGGTTCTTAGCTCAGGTTCCTTAAGAAAGCTATTAAATTTTTCTTTTATATTACTTTAGGTGAATATAGCATTAAAACAACTAACCATTTATTTAATTGAAAAGTGATTAGCAGCTGTCTTACCCATTAAAATATTACTGGTTTCTAGAAAGTGTATAAATAAAAGGCAAAAGTTCATGTAAAACTGATGCATCCTATTATTTGCATTGTTTTTCCACTTTCCAAATTCAGATACTACCTTTGTATTTCTTTCACTGTAATTTTGGGTTTGCCCAAATTTAAATTTTAGAGAAGTAACCAGAATGAGAAGTGGGCATTAGTTGTGTTTTTCATGATACTCATATTAATCAGCAGCCATTTTCAGTATTGATACAGGTTTTAGGACATACTTAACTTTATAAATAATACAGATATTGTGCAATTTAGGATAGATTACAAACTATTAAATTTATTTAAAGTAATGGTATAATTAAGGTTAGTAATAAATAGATGCATAGTAATGAATCAGAATTAATTTATGACTAAATCTGTGTTCCTACATTTTAGTTAAGGAAATACAAAAGGAAAAAAACAGATAAAAATTATGAAAAGTTTTCATATACTCAGTTGAGCCATGATTATCATTCTGCGTCTGTTTGATCTTTACCCTTTTGTGGTCACATGCTCCTTCGACAACCTGATGACATTTAGAAACCCCTTCCCCATCATCTTCAGCCCTCATCAGCTAGTACCCACAAAAGTTTACTTATGGTTTCAGAGGGTTCAAGGACCAAGTAAGAGCCCCTTTTTCCAGTCGAAAGGATTTTGTATTCCAACTAAATCACAAATCTGCCTTGAGTTAGTGTATATTAGTGTTCACCTCACTTCTCTGAGGATCAAAATCATGTTACCCAAAGTTTGGCATTCTAGTGTGGTGCTGTAGAATAAGCACTGGACTACTAACCACAAGGTTGTTGATTCACACCCACCAGCTGCTCCTCAGATACCTTATACAGGGTTGCTATGAGTATGAACCGACTCAATGTCACTCAACAATGACAACAACAAAGCTGCTCATTGAGGAAATTGCTGTGAGGAACACCATGAGTACTTTTCACAGATCTGCCTACTGTCTCTGATTAAACTCAGTGTTTTGATAGAAGGCATAGTGAATTTTTAAAAGTACAATAGTTTCACTGTAACATAAATCTAAATGTATAAAGCATTAGCTTAGATGGTGAAAACTCCCAGCATCATACAAGGAGTCCATGGAAATCCTCTGGGGCAGTTCTCCTCTGTCCTAGAGGGTTGCCATGAGTTGGGATTAACTGGTCAGCGATGGAGTATTGTTAAGGCAGTCAATGAGAAGAGAAACCCTGGTGGCGCAATTTTTAAGTACTCCTATGCTAACTGAAAGGTCAACAGTTCAAACTCACCAGTGGATCTCCAAGGAGAAAAGATCTAGCCATCTGCTCCTGTTAAGACCCCAGCCAAGGTAACCCTGTGCGGCAGTTCTACTCTGCCCTGGAAGATGGATATGAGTCAGAAGCAACTCAGCAGCACTGCGTGTGGTATGGGACTTATAGAGAATGAGGCTTGTTTTAATCTCCAGAACAATCATGGGGAGGTACCCGAAAGAGAGGAAGAAGGTTCCTTTACACCAATAGGGGCCCCAGAACAGGAATGAGCAAAGGTTTTTCTGTAAAGAGCCAGGCAGTAAATATTTTAGGCTTTCTGAGTCTTGCAATCTCTATAGCAGCTACTTCTACCTACTATTTTAATGCCAAAGCAGTCATGGGCAATACGGAAAGAATGGAATTGACCATGTTCTAATAAAATCTTATTTACACAAACAGTTTGGGTTAGATTTGGCCCATAGAATGTAGTTTGTCCACCCCTTCCTAAAATAAAGGTCCCACATTTTGTGTTAATCCTACTATTATTTTTGTTGTTATTGTTAAGTGCCATTGAGTCCATTCTGACTCATAGCCACCCTGTATCAGGTTTCTGAGGAGCATCTGGTGAGTTTGAACTACCAACCTTGTGGTTCACAGTCCAGTGCTGATCTTACAGCGCCACACTAGAAGTAGGATCTTACTACTATCCATGTTTATTTTGACCTTTTCCTTTCTATAATTCACTGTATCTGCTACTGCTTAAGAAAACTGCTAAGTAAGAATAAACATTTCATTTTATTGTGGATATAAGCTTGTAGGCAATAAGGCTATGAGAGAGACCCAAAATTGCCAAGATTCTGTGGTGAGTTCACTTCCATTTAGAATGAAGACGATGGAAGCATTGGAAGAGGGGGAAATAAACTCTTAAGAAAACTTCAACAGAGGGTAGAAATCATTTTGAATTTAACATAAATTATGTCATGCCTTTTGCTTTATTTAACTTTCTCAGTGCATCCTATTAAAAAACACTTTACATTTTATTTTCAGTGGCTTATGAAAGGAGTGCAATGCAAAATTATGAAAGAAGACGTAAATAAACTCCTTAATGTATTATTTATTGAACTTCATTTGTGTCAATGGCCAATGAAAGGTAAAATAAAAGGAATAATTATTTATTTAATAATAACTGTTGTTTGAGTTGAGAACTCAAAAAAAGTGTTTATTTTTCATATTGTGCCAATATGTGTTGTAAAACATGTGTTGTAATTCTAAGATGATTACTCCTACTGAACTGAAAATCTGGCAATTTCTCCACAAAGCACAGTATTCAATAAAATTGTAAAGCCTTCCAATGTTATAGTCTCTCAAGAAATAAATTGTATTTGTTTCTTGGATGCAGTCACATCAGCTCCTGCTGAAAAGGAAGGAAACAGCTGTATATATAGTCTTGTGCTTCCCTGTTTGTTTACACAGTGAACATGTACTGAGATTTTGGTATCAAGCTATATTTGTACCCCTGAAGCATGTTTCATGTTTTGTGACTATATAGAGATGTTTTCAGAAGTTACTATGTCATTTGAAAGTCTTTGTTTCATTGTATGGTGTATTGTGATAGTTAATGTTTTAAATAAAAGAAAAAATATCTTGGCAATTGTTGTCATATTCTTCCATTAAACTTTATGTTAAATCAGCAACCTTTCTTTCAGTAGGTGAAATATGTTTGAATCTGCTTTTAATATTAAATGACAAAATATAAAGCTACTAAGTTTCTTAAGGAAAATTACTAAAATATAAGTATAATCTCAATCTCCCTCCCTCTGTCTCTCTGTCACACACACATAAACGGTTGTTTAGTAAGTCATTTGATATATATGATATTCATGGAGATTACAACTACATTTAAGAGTCAAAGAGTAAAGACTTAGCTCTCGTTATACATGCCTATGATTCTCTTTTATAAATAGTTTGTCTATTTTAAAGATGCACTAAACAACAACATGCAATAACATATATTGTTGTTGTTAAGTGCCATCAAGTCAGTTCTGACAACCCTGCATAGGGTTTCTGAGGAGCAACTGATGAGCTTGAACCATCAACCTTGTGGTTCAAACTGACTTTGCAGCCCAGCGCATTGACCCACAGCGCCACACCAGGACACATATGATATCACATATATTTTAAATGAGTCCATTTTTAAGGCTGTTAAGATTCAAACCAAGGCCACAGCTGATTTTCACAACAACAAATAAATGAGGAAAGAAAAAAAATATTAAGCACATACTGAAATAGTTTCCTTTTTTGCACCAAATAATCATAAATGATTTTTAAAATGGGTATAATGTATTTATTTAAGGGGAATAGTTGGTAGATAAATGTTCTTGGAATCATTTTCTGGTTACATTGAGAGTCAAAATATTAACAGGGAGGAAAGAACACAGGACAAACACTATTCAGTAAACTCAAAATCCTTGCATTTAACCTGGACCGGTGACTTGTTGGTCAATGTTGAAACTGTGAGACAAATTTGCGAGCTAAAATTTATTTCAACCTTTATATCTTTGAGTAATTTATTTCAAAAAAATGAAAAACTTCAAACTTCTTTTCCTTTTTGTTCAATACATTTATGCATTACAAATTATATGCTGGTAAGCTAATGGAGAAAATCAGGGTCATCTAGAACCTCCCTACATGTCAGTAAGAATATTCTATTTAAAATAACAATAATTATTCTAATAACAGCTAATATTCCATATATATATATTTTTTTTTAATTACTCAGTGAGGAGTATTGTCATCATATCCATAGTATTATTGTTATTTTACAAATGAGGATATAAAGTTTGAGGGAATATTGAAGTCAGAGATTATAGTATGAGAAGAGTAAGGACTAAAAAGAAATTAGTGAGAGGAAAATACAGCAAATTAGTACCTAGCAACAAGACTAACCAAACAAACTGTGGTATACTGATACAACAGATTATGCAGTGATTTTAAATGACTTTATGATGCATTTAATGATATGGAACAACATATATATTATGTTAGGCATGAAGTATTTCTGCATTTTATAAGCATACAAACATATGTATCTATATAGAGAATATATATGTATAAACATTTATGGAGTCCTGGTGTGGCGCTGTGGATTAATGCACCAGACTGCAAAGCTGTTTGAACTGCAAGGGCAGCGATTCAAGCTCACCAGCTGTTCCTTGGAAACCCTATACAGGGTCACTACGCATCGGAACCGACTCAATGGCACTAAACAACAACATATACATTTATTCATAGATTATGCAACAAAAAAGAACAAGGTAATGCCTAATTCATAGATTATGCAACAAAAAAGAACAAGGTTTTAGAGTGAAATTGCTTAGGTTAGAATCCTGTTTCCATTACTAACAACCATGTGATATTGGACAAGTCCCTTAGCTTCTTTCCTCCTTGTTTTTCTCATCATTAAAATTACAATAACAATGATGTTCATCTGGTGTTCACCTGGAACTTAATTTAGGTGAGGATTGCATGAGACAACAAAAGAAAAATTCTGAGCACAGTCTCTGACACTTGGTGACTATTCCATGAATTTAGCTGTTGTCATCTTTAGAGCTTTCCTGAATGCAAAGGAAAATATTGAAACTGTATTTCAGCCACTAAAATGTCTTCCTGTAGGCACAATGAAGCAGCAGAAACATTGCCTCACAAATCCAGGACTGCCTCACAAATTGTTTGGTGTTTTGTGGCCACAGCCACTTCCAGCTCAGACAGTCTCTGAATCTTCAGTGGAATGCCATACTTCTTGTAAGGCACATTTCAGAGAAACTCTCTCCCTCCAGGTCCAGAAATCCATCAAAATTCATGAGCAGGGAAAGGGAAACAAAATTTCAGCTTTAAGTTTCTACTTATGAAATATTTACTCTTATTTTTTCTCTGTGGCATATTTCCTTTAACTAAATTAAGTATTTTATTTTATCAACTATCAACACTC
>NW_006408528.1:9160917-9166114 GCF_000296735.1 Chrysochloris asiatica | reverse complement strand
TCAGATTATTTGCTCAGTATACAGGTTGAATAAGTATGGTGAAAGAATGCAACCCTGTCGCACACCTTTCTTAATTTTCAACCATTCAGTGTTCCCATGTTCTGTTCTAACAACTGTCTCTTGGTCCATGTACAGATTCCTCATGAACACAGTTAAGTGTTCCCGAATACTCATACTTCACAATATTGACCATAGTTTGTCATGATTCACACAATCAAAAGCCTTTGCGTAGTCAAGAAAGCACAGGTAAACATCTTTCTGGTATTTGCTGCTTTCAATCAGCAAAAAAGAAGGAAGACCTTTAAGGAGATGGGTTGGCACAGTGACTGTAGCAATGGGCTGAAACAAAGGAACAATTGTGAGGATGGAGCAAAGCCATATAGTGTTTCATTCTGCTGTACATAGGATCACTGTAACAGGGAAACAATTTGACAGTCCCTAACCACAACATTTCCCTAAGAGCATTTTATCCTAAGTCAGAATTTTGACTGCCCTATGACTGAAAACTATTGTTTGTTCTTACAAATCATATACATCTTTTAAAAAAATATTTACTCACAGAAGATTGTGAAACCAGGAATTTCTTGAAGGTTTGTATCATCCTCCTTTAAAAATAAAACAAAGAATAGAAATAATGTTTAATCTTTGCTTCATTGTGTCATAATGTGGCATAAAAAAAAGATATTTAGGAAAGTTAAAAGAACTTCCTCTACTGGACTATGGCAAGATGGTGGGCTAGGCAGACTAGGTCCACTACATGGACCCCCTGTACAACAAACGTACTATAGAGCAAATAAAACAGACACAGATGAAAATTCTGGCACCCTGAACTTCAGAAGAAAGGGTAGAGAGGTGGATGGAGTACTTGTTAGGAGGAGAGGCATGGAAGAGACAACACAAGAGGGAGATTGACAGGTGAGCAGCTGGCCACATTGTGAACAGCTTTGGCATCAGAGGGACGCATGGAATTTACACTGGTGACAGTAAAGGGGTAGTTTCTTCTTTTTCCCCATGTTTCCCTAGTGACCAGAATTGTGATCAGCTCTCGCCCTCATTCATTCCTAGCACAAACCCTGCTCTCTGGGAGTTCAGAGGTACATGGTTGTGAGCCATGCCAGCGTGTGATAGGGGCCAGCTGTGCTACTTTGGTGCCTGTATTCAGGTGGGCTTTGGCTCCAGCTCTACAAAACCCACAGAGCCACCAGACCAGCCCTGCCCTGAGCTTTCCTGTGGTGCTAACAGACTCTGAAACCAGTTTCATCAAGGGTCCCCATGAACTACTTCTAGATTAAGTGCCAAGAATATAGATAACACTGAGACCAATAGGAACTCCATCTAGGGCCAGGAACTCTGCTGTAACATCCCTTCTACAACCACCTCTGGTGCTCCTTGAATTGCAGGTTTCTCCCCTTTGGGTCTAACAACTGCACTGCATGTTTTTACAAATATGAAAATTTCAGAATGCCCCAACGACAACAGAAAATTTTAGCTCACATGAAGAAGCAAGATAGAATGGCTCAAACAAATGACCAAGATGCAGTGTCAGAAGATGTTTCTGAGGAAGGAAAGATAATAGAATTAAATGTAAAAGAATTCAAAAGAATGATAATTATGTACCTTCAAAGGATCAATAGAAAGATAGAAAAAAGCAAGGAGAACACAATAAAAACTTTAGAAGAATTCAGAAAAATGCTACAAGAACAAACAGTCAAAATAAATGCAAATATTGAAACAATAGAAAACTTGCAATTAAAAATCCTGAAGATTAATACTAAGATCTCAGAAATGGACAATACATTGAAAGGGCAAAGGAGTACAGGTGAAGCCCAAATTAGTGAGCTTGAAGAGAAATATCTCAATTCTGTGTTAGAATTATCAGAAACAAGAATGAAAAAATCCAAAGAAAACCTAAGAGTTATGTAGGTTATGAAAATGAACAACTTAAGGGTGATCGGAATTCCAGAACAATAATAGACAAGCATAGAGAAAATTGTCAAAGAGTTGCTGGAAGAAAACTTCCCTAGCATCATGAAATATGAAAAGATAAACATACGAGAAGCTGAACGAATCCCAAATAGGATAGATCTCAAAAGAAAATCACCAAGACATAGCGTAATCAAACTTTCCAAAATCAGAGACAAGGAAAGAATCCTGAGAGCTGCACAGGAAAAATGAAAAGTTACCTACAAAGGAGAGCCAATAAGACTAAGCTCTGATTTCTCAGCAGAAACCATGCAGGCAAGAAGGCAATGGGATGACATATACAAAATTCTGAACGAAAGAGATTGCAAACCAGGAATCATATACCAACAAAGATGTCCTCAAACACGACCGTGAAATTGGGACATTTCCTGACAAACATAAATTAAAGGAATTTGTAATGACCAGACGAACTACAGAAAACATTAATGGGTGTTCTTTGGACTGAGAACCAACAACAGCCAACAACAACCTGAGATTACAATTCATGACACCACCCAAAACTCAGTCCAGATATAGAAGAATCTAAAGGAAGTCAAATAGAATTAAAAATAAAGCTGACTGTTTTAAACAGGAGTAAATATTAATAAATTACAGGATAGCCTTAAAGAAAAATGATACACCTACACATCAAAATAAAAAAAGGAAATTCAGAAAGATTTCGTAAACATTAACACAACAAAAATGAAAATGACAAGAAAACCCACAAACAATATGAACTCAGCAAAGAAAATTGAATACAACAAAGCATTGAAAACACTGATGAAACTGTGAAACACTTCACAGCATGGTTTAACCAGAAGAATATTTTGTTGAGTGAAATTAGTTAATCACAAAAGGACAAACATTGTATAAGACCAATATTATAAACAGCTAAAAAAATCTTTTCTTGATAAAAGAACTATCTATGATGGTTACGGGGGGAGGAGAGGAAATTATTTATGGGCTAGAGGGTATACACATTTTAACATGGGTGACAGGGCAAGAAATATGCAACAAGTGGGAAGTTAGCAAAGGAAGGAAGAAGGTAGCAGGAGACACAGGGAGGGATGCAATCGTTGAAGTGAATAAAGATACTGTTGGTACATGGAGGGAATTGCAACCATGTAGTGAATCAAACTATATGGTTTCTTGAATGTAAAACTGATGATTTTCTCTGTAAGCCTTCACTCAGTTCACAATTGTTGTTGTTAATCCACAAGGAAAAGTTTCAAAAAAAAAATTTTTTTAACTTCCTCTACTGTAATTTCTTAAAATCCAATTTCTTTCCTAATAAACATTAATGGTTTTTTCTAAATAGATATAAGTCTATTAGGTAAATACATCATTCTGCATTTGCAGCATTTGTTTCAATCCTGATTCAATTATGAGAAGCTATAAAAATATATTCTATATGATTTCCAGTGTGCCTCACCCCAGTGATGTCAGACTTGCTTTATGATTTGTTTTGCCTATTGCACCAAGAGTGGAACTGTCATATCTGAACAGAATTTAAAATCCATGACTCTGCCCTTTCTTTTTTACCCCAACCATGCCAACAGACTATCCCAGAGAAGAACTGCTCTGTAAGTCTATATTTCAGAATGAAAAAGGCATGTGGACCAGAAGAAGAGATGTAGTTGATATTTAATGTGAACAAAAAACACATTTTCATTATTGTTTGTTACTATAGCATAACCTATCAAAAGCTGACTAATACAATCTGACACAATTTCATTCTAGCACATAAAGGAGCAATCATATTTTGTGTATATGTATGCCTGCACTTGTACATAGTGGTATGAGTTAAATACTGCCCACCAACAAGATATTTTGAAGTCCTAACATATGAACCTATAAATTTGACTCTGTTTAGAAACAGGGTATTTGAAGATATTATCACTTATATTATTAGTGTCATGTGAGGTCATACTGCCAAGCAGTAGGTCATAATCCGATATGACTGGTACCCTTTTAAGAAAGGGGAAGAGACAGAGAAAGGATAGCCATGTGATAATGAATGATGTATCAGCTTAAAGCCAATAAATTCCAAGAATTGCCAGGAGTCTCCAGAAACTAGCAGAGAGACATGAAATAGTTTCTCCCTCAGAAATCTCAAAAGGAATAGACATGACCAATACCCAGATTTGAAATTCTAGTCTCTAGAACTCTGAACAATAATTTTTTTGTTCTTTAAAGGCAAAAAATAATAATTCCAATGATTTCTATAATCTTACTGAATATTGTTGGCTGTTTTTTTAAATCACATTTTAATGGCTTCCTTGGTACTAAGTATTTTATGTAACTCCAATCTGCAATGTTGAAGTCCTGGTGGTGCTGTAGGGCAAGCAATGGACTACTAATCATGAGGTCTGCAGATCAAACCCTCAAGTCACTCCTTGAAACCCTATTCAGAGTCGCTCTAAGTTGCTATAAGTAGAGGTGACAGTGATGACAGATTGGAGCAAAGCCTTTGAGACATCCATTTACTGATGGGGCAAAACTCAAAACAAAGAGAAACAACTGTAAATAATCATTAATAATTAGAACATGGAATATAAGAAGTATGAATTCAGTTTAAATTAAAAATAGTCAGAAATGAAATGGACCACATAAACATCAATGTCCTAGAGAGTAGTGAGCAGAAATGGACTGGTATTGGCCATTTTGAATTTGACAGTTGCATGGTTTACTATACCAGGAATAACAATTTGAAGAGGACTGGCATTACGTCCATCACCAAAAAGAACACATCAAGATCTGTATTGAAGTCCAACGCTGTCTGTGACAGGATAATATCCATATGGCTATAGAAAAGGTCAGCTAATACCACTATTATTCAAATTTACACATCAACCACTAAACTCAATAATGATTAAATTGAAGAATTCTAACAACTTCTTAGTGGTTATGAATAGGGTAATCCCAAGGTCCGCAGTTTGAAAGTACCAGTTGTTCTGTGGGAGAAAGATGAGGCTTTCTGCTCCTGTAAAGATATACAGCCTCGGAAACCCTGTGCAGGGTTACTATGAATCGGAACCGACTCCATGGTACTTAACAACAACAACCAACTGCTTCAGTCTGAAATTGATCAGAATGCAATCAAGACATATTGATAATTAATTGTGATTGTAATGCAAAGGTTGGAAGCAAAAAGGAAGGCTCAGTAGGTAGAAAATATGACCTTATAGAAACGATGCTGGAATGATAGAAATGATGCTGGAGATCCCATGATATA